>NC_088400.1:51251891-51558766 GCF_034236695.1 Oncorhynchus nerka | reverse complement strand
TTCCATTTCCTAATAATTGCTCCCACAGTTGATTTCGTCAAACCGAGCTGCTTACCTATTGCAGATTCAGTCTTCCCAGCCTGGTGCAGGTCTACAATTTTGTTTCTGGTGTCCTTTGACAGCTCTTTGGTCTTGGCCATAGTGGAGTTTGGAGTGTGACTGTTTGAAGTTGTGGACAGGTGTCTTTTATACTGATAACAAGTTCAAACAGGTGCCATTAACTTCTTCGAGATAGGGGGCGCTCTTTTTATTTTTGGATAAAAAACGTTCCCGTTTTAAACAAGATATTTTGTCACGAAAAGATGCTCGAATATGCATGTAAATGACAGCTGTGGAAAGAAAAAACTCTGACGTCTCCAAAACTGCAAAGATTTTATCTGTGAGTGCCCCAGAACTAATGCTACAGGCGAAACCAAGATGAAGTTTCATACAGGAAATCCCCCAGATTCTGAAGGCGCTGTGTTCCAATGTCTCCTTATATGGCTGTGAATGCGCCAGGAATGAGCCCGCCCTTTCTGTCGTTTCTCCAAGGTGTCTGCAGCATTGTGACGTATTTGTAGGCATATCATTGGAAGATTGACCATAAGAGACTACATTTACCAGGTGTCCGCCCGGTGTCCTGTGTCGAAATTATTGCATAAGCTCTAGGTCCATGCGCGTTCCATTTCTTCAGAAGAGAAAGTCAACGGCCATGAAGGATTTATCGTCGATAGATATGTGAAAAGTGGATCATTTCAAAGTGGATCATTTTTTTGTATTTTTTAACTAGACAAGTCAGTTAAGATCAAATTCTTATTTACAATGATGGCCTACCAAAAGGCCTCCTGCGGAGACGGGGGCCTGGGATTAAAAATTCAAAATAAATACAATATAAATATAGGACAAAACACACATCATAACAAGAGAGACAACACTACATAAAGAGAGACCTACGACAACAACATAAGAAGGCAGCAACACATGACAACATAGCATGGTAGCAACACAACAACAACAACATGGAAGCAACACAAAACATGGTACAAACATTATTGGGCACAGACAACAGCACAAAGCAAAGGGCAAGAAGGTAAAGACAACAATACATCACACAAAGCAGCCACAACTGTCAGTAACAGTGTCCATGATTGAGTATTTTCTTTGAATGAAGAGATTGAGATAAAACTGTCCAGTTTGAGTGTTTGTTGCAGCTCGTTCCAGTCGCTAGATGCAGAGAACTAAAAAGAGGAGCGACCCAGGGATGTGTGTGCTTTGGGGACCTTTAACTGAATGTGACTGGCAGAATGGGTGTTGTATGTGGAGGATGAGAGCTGCAGTAGATATCTCAGATGGGGGGAGTGAGGCCTAAGAGGGTTTTATAAATAAGCATCAACCAGTGGGTGTTGCAACTGGTATACAGAAATGACCAGTTTATACTCCTCTGTAGAGTTCAGTGATGTGTCGAATCAGGTGCATTGGTGGCAAATCTGATGTCCGAATGGTAAAGAACATCTAGCCGCTCGAGAGCACCCTTACCTGCCAATCTAAAAAGTATGTCTCTAGCATGATGGTCATCTGAATCAGGGTTAATTCGGCTGCTGGTGTGAAAGAGGAGCAATTATGATAGAGGAAACCAAGTCTGGATTTAACTTCAGCCTGCAGCTCAGATATGTGCTGAGAGAAGGACAGTGCACCGTCTAGCCATACTCCCAAGTACCTGTATGATGCGACTACCTCAAACTCTAAACCCTCAGAGGTAGTAATAACACCTGTGGGAAGAGGGGCATTCCTCAAACCAAACCACATGACCTTCGTTTTTGAGGTGTTTAGAACAAGGCTAAGGGTAGAGAAATCTTGTTGGACACTAAGAAAGCTTTGTTGTAGAGCATTTACCACAACATCCGGGGAGGGGCCAGCTGAATATAAGACTGTATCATCTGCATATAAACAGATGAGAGATTCCTCTGCCTGAGCTATGTTGTTGATGTAAATTGATAAGAGCATGGGGCCTAGGATCGAGCCTTGGGGTACGCACTTGGTGACACGCAGTTATAGAGACAGCAGATGTTTTTACTTCATACAACACTCTTTGAGAGAGGTAGTTAGCAAGACCCCTCAGAGACACCAATACTCTTTAGGTGGCCAACAAGAATGGAATGGTCTAACGTATCAAAAGCTTTGGCCAAGTCAATAAAATACGTTTTCCAGTTCTTTCTATGAGATGTTACCCCACTGTTCCACCAAGGCACCTGCAAGTTCCCGGACATTTCTGGGGGGAAATGGCCCTAGCCCTCACCCTCCGATCCAACAGGACCCAGATGTGCTCAATGGGATTGAGATCCGAGCTCTTCACTGGCCATGGCAGAACACGGACATTCCTGTCTTGCAGGAAATCACGCACAGAACAGGCAGTATGGCTGATGGCATTGTCGTGCTGGAGGGTCATGGCAGATGGAGCCTGTAGGAAGGGTACCACATGAGGGAGGAGGATGTATTCCCTGTCACACATAGCATTGAGATTGCCTGCAATGACAACTAGCTCAGTCCGTGATGCTGTGACACAACGCCCCAGACCATGACGGACCCTCCACCTCCAAATTGATCCCGCTCCAGAGTACAGTCCTCGGTGTAACACTCATTCCTCTGACGATAAACGCGAATCCGACCATCACCCCTGGTGAGACAAAACCGCGACTCTTCAGTGAAGAGCACTTTTTGCCAGTCCTGTCTGGTCCAGCAATGGTGGGTTTGTGCCCATAGGTGACTTTGTTACCGGTGATGTCTGGTGAGGACCTGCCTTACAGCAGGCCTACAAGCCCTCAGCCCAGCCTCTCACAGCCTAATGCGGACAGTCTTGGCACTGATGGAGGCATTGTGCGTTCCTGGTGTAACTCGGGCAGTTGTTGTTGCCATGCTGTACCTGTCCCACAGGTGTGATGTTCAGACGTACCGATCCTGTGCAGGTGTTGTTATGCGTGGTCTGCCACTGCAAGGATCAACAGCTGTCCGTCCTGTCTCCCTGTAGCGTTGTCTTAGGCGTCTCACAGTACGGACATTGTAAATTATTGCCCTGGCCACATCTGCAGTCCTCATGCCTCCTTGCAGCATGCCTAAGGCACGTTCACGCAGATGAGCAGGTACCCTGTGCATCTTTATTTTGGTGTTTTTTCAGAGTCAGTAGAAAGGCCTCTTTAGTGTCCTAAGTTTTTATAACTGTGACCTTAATTGCCTACTGTCTGTAAGCTGTTAGTGTCTTAACCTCTTCAACCTATGGGGGCGCTATGTCATTATTGGATAAAAAGACGTGCCCGTTTTAAGCGCAATATTTTGTCACGAAAAAATGCTCGACTATGCATGGAATTGACAGCTTTGGAAAGACAAAACTCGGACGTTTCCAAAACTGCAAAGATATTATCTGTGAGTGCCCCAGAACTAATGCTACAGGCGAAACCAAGATGAAGTTTCATACTGGAAATGCCCCAAATTCTGAAGGCGCTGTGTTCCAATGTCTCCTTATATGGCTGTCAATGCGCCAGAAATGAGCCTGCCCTTTGTGTCGTTTCTCCAAGGTGTCTGCAGCATTGTGACGTGTTTGTAGGCATATCATTGGAAGATTGACCATAAGAGACTACATTTACCTGGTGTCCCGCCCGGTGTCCTGTGTCAAAATTATTGCGTAATCTGTAGGTCCATGCGCGTTACATTTCTTCAGAAGAGAAAGTCAACTGCCACGAAGGATTTTATCGTCGATAGATATGTGAAAAACACCTTGAGGATTGATTCTAAACATCGGTTTGCCATGTTTCTGTCGATATTATGGAGTTAATTTGGAAAAAAGTTTGCGTTTTAATGACTTAATATTTTTTCCTTTTTTTTTCTTACCCAAACGTGATGAACAAAACGGAGCGATTAGTCGACACAAATAATATTTTTTTGTAAAAACGGAACATTTGCTATCTAACTGAGAGTCTCCTCAATGAAAACATCTGAAGTTCTTCAAAGGTAAATGATTTTATTTGAATCCTTTTCTGGTTTTTGTGAAAATGTTGCATGCTGAAAGACAGGCATAATCCTATGCTAGGCTATCAATACCGTTACACAAATGCTTGTTTAGCTATGGTTCAAAAGCATATTTTGAAAATCTGAGATGACAGGTTGTTAACAAAAGTCTAAGCTTGAGAGCAAATACATTTATTTAATTTCATTTGCGATTTTCATGAATAGTTAACCTCTTCAGTCGACCCTCTACTTTTTTGAACATTCTGTTAAAAATCGCGCAACATTTCAGCGCCCTGCTACTCATGCCAGGAATATAGTATATGCATTTGCTTAGTCTGTGTGGATAGAAAACACTCAGACGTTTAAAAAACTGGTTAAATCACTGCTGTGGCTTTACCAGAACGGCATTTACATCGAAAAGCACAGGAAAAACTGATCACTGAAAATGGGGAAAATATATCCATGCGCTACTTGAACCCATTGATAAACGTGAACCACAATTAATTGACTGAGGTTGCAGTACCTACAGCTTCCACAGGGTGTCTAGAGTCTTGTCATTTCCCTTCGAGTTTTTTCTTGGTCAAACACATACAGGACACCGTATCTAATCCGGTCTAGGACCGGATATTTTCGTTGAGTTTCTAGCCGGACATTTTTCCAGACGGACAGCTAATAATCTTTACATCGCCTCCTGATGAATTTTATCGCTTATTAACGTTTACTAATACCTAAAGTTGCATTACAAACGTATTTCGAAGTGTTTTGTGAAAGTTTATCGTCGACTTTTTGAATTTTAAAAAATGACGTTACGTTTTGAAACAATGTTTTTTTTGTTTATCACACAGTCTACATATAACGATATCTAGGCTTTATATGGACCGATTTAATCGAAATAAAGACCCAAATAGTGTTTATGGGACATCTAGGAGTGCCAACAAAGAAGATGGTGAAAGGTAATGAATGTTTTCTATTTTATTGTGCGGTTTGTGTAACGCCGAAATGCTAATTATTTTGTTTACGTCCCCTGTGGGTCTTTTGGGGTGTTGCATGCTATCAGATAATAGCTTCTCATGCTTTCGCCGAAAAGCATTTTAAAAATCTGACTTGTTGCCTGGATTCACAACGAGTGTAGCTTTAATTCGATACCCTGCATGTGTATTTTAATGAACTTTTGAGTTTTAACTAATACTATTAGCATTTAGCGTAGCGCATTTGCATTTCCAGAGCTCTAGTTGGGACGCAAGCGTCCCGGGTAGAAGCAACAGGTTAACGTTGCGTTATGCTAATGAGCTTGCGGATAGATTTACACAATCCTGGATACAGGTTTTTTTCGTAGCTAAACGTGACGCAGAAAACGGAGCGATTTGTCCTAAACAAATAATCTTTCAGGAAAAACTGAACATTTGCTATCTGAGAGTCTCCTCATTGAAAACATCCGAAGTTCTTCAAAGGTAAATGATTTTATTTGAATGCTTTTCTGGTTTTTGTGAAAATGTTGCCTGCTGAATGCTAACGCTAAATGCTACGCTAGCTATCAATACTGTTACACAAATGCTTGTTTTGCAATGGTTGAGAAGCATATTTTGAAAATCTGAGATGACAGTGTTGTTAACAAAAGGCTACGCTTGAGAGCAAATAGATTAATTTCATTTCATTTGCGATTTTCATGAATAGTTAACGTTGCGTTATGGTAATGAGCTTGAGGCTGTAGTCACGATACCGGATCCGGGATGGCTCGACGCAAGAAGTTAACGACCGTTCCACAGGTGCATGTTCATTAACTGTTTATGGTTCATTGAACAAGCATGGGAAACAGAGTTTAATCCCTTTACAATGAAGATCTGTGAAGATTTTTGTGAATTATCTTTGAAAGACAGGGTCCTGAAAAAGGGACATTTCTTTTTTTGCTGAGTTTAAAACAATTTAGTAATATTTCATGATCAAATGCTTTGCATAAATCTAAAAAGATACCAAGAGCATATTCCTTGTTGGGCTTTAATGATTTTATCCACAAGTCGCAGAAAGAGGCATATCTGTGGAGTACTTTTATGAAAACCATATTGGTGCTCATATGGAATATAGAATACCGTGTTGATTTAAAATGTTTCAACATTCTCTTACACACCAATTTTGTAGGATTTTAGAAAAACATGGTAGTACTGATAATGGGCGAAAATGTGTAAAATATCTTGGATCCACAGATTTATAGAGGGGGATAACTTTGACAATTTTCTTATCTTTAGGAACAATACCAGTTTGCATAGATTGGGTGAAGATATATGTTACAGGCTCAGTAAACGAGGAAGACACTGATTTCACCAAAGAGACACCAATCTCATCATGACCTGCTGCTGATATCATCGCCTCCATTACATCAGAAGGATCAAACTGAACCAAAGAAAGGAAATGTCCCTTAATGTAATCCAGGGGATTTCCATCACTTTTTGGGGGGAATGAGAGGAACCCACATTCACAAGAAAGTTATTTAATTGACATGAAATAACATCAGGATCACTATAGGTCGTATTTACAACATTACATTGAGATGGAATAGTTACAGATCCTTTTATCTTATTCAACAGTTCGATTGATGATTATATAGGATTTAAGGATTTTTTGGTAAAATATATTTTTGGGGATATCTTAAGTAGGTGTGTAAATTAGTTCTTATACTTTTTGTAATTTGCAGAATTCAGGTGAGAGGGATTTGTGAGAAACTTTTTATACAAATTGTTTTTTTTTATTTAGGATTTTTTGAGAACGGTTGTAAACCAAGGTTTCCAGAATCATTCTGCTGCTCTCTTTCGCAGTTTAACTAAGGGAAAGCAGTGGTAAAACACAGAGTTGAAAGATGATTGATTCTAAAAAAAATCCCATGAAAAATAATCAATTACCATCTTACAGTGCTCACAATTGCTTTAGTTAAATACACTACATTTGTGAGCGACCAGTTCAAATCAGTCTTAGGTAGCAACATTTAAATTGTGTTTTTTACATTGGATAAAAGTAGAAACTCAGAGCTACAAAATGTCATATCATATACTACATTTGAAGAACACTGGGAAAGTAATTATGCTTTGAAAGTTGAAAAACTTGAGAAAATTTTATTTTAATGTTTTGGTACTACTACGGGAGAGCCCTTATTTGTCTACACCCATTCAGCATCATTCACACCTTCTTAAGCTTTAGCCTCACCCATCTCTTTAAGGTTGATCCGAGTATTCTGTACTAACTAGAGAACAGCTCACTAAACATTACTCGCCCTAGCAGAGCTGGTTAGGCTGTTATGTTATCCATAGCTTTGGTGACTGCAACTGTACTGTCAGATTGTCCGTTCGTAAACTCAGAGCGTTTCGTATCTCGGAGCATTCAGAATGCACACTGGACGCTCTGACCGATGAGTAGGGTTGATCCGAATGTTCACAACGGCAGTCAAGTACCCAAGCTAACTGGCTAACATTGGCTAGCTTGCTAGATACTTCCAGACAAATGAGAGAACACCCCACTCTGACCATTTTAATCGACCTAGCAGAGCTGTTTAGGCTGTTTTCATGTCATCCAGAGCATTGGTGACTGTAACTGTGCTGCTGGCAACAATTTAATTACGCTTTTTGCAGATGTTTACTGACACCGGCCATATTCAACGGGTGTTGAGTGTTCGTAAATTCATCAGTTCTTCTGCGCTATGGCACACTCAGACAAGAGTGCTGTGAAATCGGAGTAGATGGCCAGACTGAATTTACGAATGCACTCAAAATGGTTACTTGATTAGTGGAGTTAAGACGTTATTTAACCTCTTCAACCTATGGGGGCGCTATTTCATTATTGGATAAAAAAACGTGCCCGTTTTAAACAAGATATTTTGTCACAAAAAGATGCTTGACTATGCATATAATTGACAGCTTTGGAAAGAAAACACTCTGACGTTTCCAAAACTGCAAAGATATTATCCGAGTGCCCCAGAACTGATGCTACAGGCGAAACCAAGATGAAACTTCAAACAGGAAATGAGCAGGATTTTTTAGGCTCTGTTTTTCATTGTCTCCTTATATGGCTGTGAAAGCGCCAGGAATGGGCCTGCCCTTTCTATCGTTTCTCCAAGTTGTATGCAGCATTGTGACGTATTTGTAGGCATATCATTGGAAGATTGGCCATAAGAGACTACATTTACCAGGTGTCCGCCCAGTGTCCTTTGTTGAAATTGCTGCGTAATCTCCAAGCTGCTCGCATTCATCCATGTGATTGAGAGAGGAGACTTCCAGGAACGATATATCAGGAAGAGATATGTGAAAAACACCTTGAGGATTGATTCTAAACAACGTTTACCATGTTTCAGTCGATATTATGGAGTTAATGTGGAAAAAAGTTTGGCGTTTTGATGAATGAATTTTCGTTTTTTTTGGTAGCCAAACATGACGCAGAAAACGGACCGATTTCTCCTGCACAAATAATCTTTCAGGAAAAACTGAACATTTGCTATCTAACTGAGAGTCTCCTCATTGAAAACATCAGAAGTTCTTCAAAGGTAAATGATTTTATTTGAATGGTTTTCTGTTTTTTTGTGAAAATGCTAACGCTAAATGCTATGCTAACTATCAATGCTGTTACACAAATGCTTGTTTTGCTATGGTTGAGAAGCATATTTTTGAAAATCTGAGATGACAGTGTTGTTAACAAAAGGCTAAGCTTGAGAGCTAGCATATTTATTTCATTTCATTTGCGATTTTCATGAATAGTTAACGTTGCGTTATGGTAATGGGCTTGAGGCTGTAGTCACGATCCCGGATCCGGGATGGCTCGACGCAAGAAGTTAACCTGTTGCTCCTACCCTCTACTTTTTTGAACATTTTGTTAAAAATCGCGCAACATTTCAGCGCCCTGCTACTCATGCCAGGAATATAGTACGTTCATATGGTTAGAATGTGTGGATAGGAAACACTCGGACGTTTTTAAACTGGTTAAATCACGACTGTGGCTATAACATAACGTGCGTTACATCGGAAAGCGCAGGAAAACCTGATCACAGAAAATGGAAATAAATATCCTTGCGCCACTTCCAGCAATTGTTCACAGTGAGCCGAATTAGATAAGACCGAGGATTCAACTCCCACAGCATCCCCATGTTGTCTAGAGTCTTGTGAATTGAATCATCTTTGATTCTTGGTTGAACCGAATCAGGGGAACCACTTACCTCCAGTCTCCGCCCAGATCATTTGGAAGAGCTCTCTCGACAGCTAATGATTTTTACATCGCCTCCTGATGATTTTTATCGCCTATTAACGTTTACTAATACCTAAAGTAGCATTACAAACGTATTTCGAAGTGTTTTGTGAAAGTTTATCGTCTACTTTTTGAATTTAAAAAAATGACGTTACGTTGTGAAATCGCTGTTTTTTTCGTTTATCACACAGTCTACATATAACGATATCTTGGCTTTATATGGCCCGATTTAATCGAAATAAAGACCCAATAGTGTTTATGGGACATCTAGGAGTGCCAACAAAGAAGATGGTGAAAGGTAATGACTGTTTTCTATTTTATTGTGCGGTTTGTGTAACGCCGAAATGCTAATTATTTTGTTTACGTCTCCTGCTGTGCTTTTGTGTTGTAGTGTATTGGTGCATGCTATCAGATAATAGCTTCTCATGCTGTCGCCGAAAAGCATTTTAAAAATCTGACTTGTTGCCTGGATTCACAACGAGTGTAGCTTTAATTCGATACCCTGCATGTGTATTTTAATGAACGTTTGAGTTTTAACTAATACTATTAGCATTTAGCGTAGCGCATTTGCATTTCCAGAGCTCTAGTTGGGACGCAAGCGTTCCAAGTAGAAGCAAGAGGTGCCATTAAACCCCTACAACTCATCCAGAACGCCGCAGCCCGTCTGGTGTTCAACCTTCCCAAGTTCTCTCACGTCACCCCGCTCCCTCCACTGGCTTCCAGTTGAAGCTCGCATCCGCTACAAGACCATGGTGCTTGCCTACGGAGCTGTGAGGGGAACGGCACCTCAGTACCTCCAGGCTCTGATCAGGCCCTACACCCAAACAAGGGCACTGCGTTCATCCACCTCTGGCCTGCTCGCCTCCCTACCACTGAGGAAGTACAGTTCCCGCGCAGCCCAGTCAAAACTGTTCGCTGCTCTGGCCCCCCAATGGTGGAACAAACTCCCTCACGACGCCAGGACAGCGGAGTCAATCACCACCTTCCGGAGACACCTGAAACCCCACCTCTTTCAGGAATATCTAGGATAGGATAAAGTAATCCTTCTCACCCCCCTTAAAAGATTTAGATGCACTATTGTAAAGTGGCTGTTCCACTGGATGTCTTAAGGTGAACGCACCAATTTGTAAGTCGCTCTGGATAAGAGCGTCTGCTAAATGACTTAAATGTAAATGTAAAGAGGTTAAAAACAACTAACCATAATCCCAAATCATGACGTTACTAACCTGCATAAATCTGCAGGTAGCTAACCAATCTGGTTCAATGTTAGCTAGCTAACATTAGGCTATAGCTAGCCAAGCAAATGGCTCTGAGATACGAATAATAAGATCATACACATAACGTTAGCTAGCGAGCCAGCTAGCTAGCTAACAGCATGCTTTATTTTGAAATGAAACCACTTTCTGTCAAAGTTAGAAATGTGTAATATCTGAAAATGTACCGAGCTGGACTATACATCATTCATGGATGGACGTATGTCAGATGAAATGGCTGCCCTTCGTTTGAAAATGTATGTTTTCTCCATCTCCTTAGCTATCATACTCTAATTCCACTGATTTCAAAACTCGGAGCAACACTTAAACAGGATACTGACATACTGAGCTGCTCAAATTTACAGAAGCATGTTATATGGCAGACCAATCAAAACTCATCTCTCGGCATGTCCAGCCCACTCATTATCTCAGCCAGTCATGGCTAGTGGGAAGGTTGCCCGCTTTTTCTGTGGCTAAACCAACTAGGTTCGTAATTTAACAATTTTATTCATATTTACAGATGGCATACAAGTTTATTATTAAGGCACATGTTTGAGAAGGTATTTCTGCCAAAAAACGCATTTTGATTTTAAAAAAGTGAAGTAGTGACCCGCGACATACGCCTAGTTTCCTGAAAGGGGTCACATTTAATTAATGCTACTAATCATTCTCAACGGTTCATTTTCAGCTGCCAAAGAGAAGTGGAAAATTGGAAAGTGGTCAGAAATGTCAGTATAAATCATACCCGTATTAGCCACGTTATTCAAAGAATTTGTAAAAACATTATCAATAAGGGTGGCAGATGAACTGGTCACTCTTGTGGGCTTATAGATGAGGGAATATAGATAGCTGGAGTATAAAGTCTTTTTTTAAATCAGATGTCAGTGAGTGGTTCTCACTTTTAAATAAATTTACTGTATGTTGTAATCACCCAATTAAAAACAAATGTTATCTTCATTATTAATCAAATCCAAGGATACCAATGCCATAATCAGGTGGCCGATAGATGCATCAAATTACCACTTTCTTACCACCTAAAAATGAACAGGAAGGAATTTCTATGAAAAGAGATCCAACATCAATGTTATCAGATGTAAGTGCGAGGCCCTCTCTTACAAAGAATTGAAAACTTTTATGAACACAAATGGACACTTCTCCTTCCACTCTTGATGTTCTACGGTGGTGAACATTATTATAAGGAGACATGTCATAAAGCATGGTTGTCTCTTCAGCCAACCATGTTTCTGAAAGGGCAACAATGGAAAATTCATGACTGAGTAAAGACATAATGAACAAGATGGTCATGATTTTTAGGAAGACTGCAAACGTTCAACTGAAAAGGTAAAAAATAAGATAATCTTGGAATTAGATAAACTGCTATACAAGTTGTTAAATTGCTTAACATTATAGTAATCACAAGTGATAGACTTATGTGGAAGGACCACCAGAGGGCAGGCTGGGCTCATGGATAGTAGCCCAACAAGGCATGGGAGACAAGGTAACCAGAGGCAATTAAGCACAGCTGACGGTACTAATGACATACTCTCCTTCCCCTATAAGAGAGAGAATGGAACCAGCAGAGGAGGGGGGAAAACGATCTCTGGAAGATGGCCACCGAGAGAGAGGAGCTATCCAGGAAGAACCACTAAGACGGTGACAAGCCCGTGACTTTTTGTTGTAGTTTAATGATAAGCCTATTGTGTTCCGGTTTCATCCGGAGAAGAAGATGTATGTTTTTCCTTGGAAGATTTTCATTGATTATGTTGGACTGTTTGTGTTGACCAAATGCCCTCAATAGAGAACTGTGTTCAATCAAGAAAACCTATTCCTGACTCGTTTATTCCACCTTCCCGCTTTAGAGTGACGCCCAATTACTTGGTCCGATCACACTTATTTCTGGTAAATTTCAAGAAATTTGAATCTGAATCAACACAATCATGATATTTATAATTTGCCTCATTAATATCTAATGAGTTAACGACCATGTTATCATGGTTGATATCCTGCCCAACTAAGAGAGATACACTGTCAGATTCATCCACAGAGTGGAACGGAAAGATATATTTGCATGCCTCACATGTCCAATACAACCACACATTTGTGTTAGTTTTATCAATATGGGTGCACTTCCTATGGAATCCACACTGACACAGTCCACATAATACCACTGAAGACTTCAGAGGGTTATGACATTTACAGCAATGTGTGTTTTTGGTAATGAGGTTAGATGACACACATGAACAAAGTAGATTCAATATGTTTACAGTATATGTGGGTGTGTGTGTGTCAAATCAGTGGACGATAGTGGAGTCACTTGCCATGGGTCCTACGAGAGGGGGGGTGAACGACCAGCTGATCATACTTCAGGTATGCGATGTTGCCAGTTTTTTGATCTTCAATTAGTCGTGACAGCAGTTCCTTTCTTTTGAGGCGTAACTTTTTGGAGAAGTCTTCATTGATTTTGGTTCCATTCAGGCACTTGTCTCTCCACCTTGTCTTTGAACCTGAGTACTTTCACCACTACAGACCAGGGCCGTCCATCGGGAAGAAAGTGCCATTCCTATGCGCTCTCTCCATCTCGATGAGTTTTGGGTCCAGTTTGACTTGATCTGCCAGGAGTTTCTTGTCCTTGACTTCTGTGTCATGCCAAGTTTCAGTCTTTACGGCCTCAATTCCATCGATTAAAATGTTATTGTGCCTCGATTGGTTTTCGAGGTAGTCTCCTTTGTAAGAGTTCTTGTCAAGTGTTTTGGGGAAAATTGCAGCGTTTTTCTATCTAGTATTAGCCAGGCTACAAGTTTGCTGTGAGCTAAAATGAGTTCGTACTCAAATCCACACTGTGCCACCCCAAAAACAAGCTCTGCCAGTGAAATGTCAAGCACACACAAGCAACACAGACTTGACCACACATGCACCAGTATGATAAACAGAGAGAAGGCAGAGGACTTACTCACTGCATGGAGCCTGGCTTCACTTTACTAAACGAGCAGGAGATCACCAACTTGCAATTTAGTGCTGTGGATACAAGTAGTATACGGGGCAGTAAGCCAAAATACCGGTTGAAGATGCTTGAGAGATAGTGGTAGGAGCATTCGCTTACCCACGGAATGAGCAGTGTGAACGTGCTGTTGTTGGAGATCTGATCCCCTAGTCGTCTTGACTACTTTCTTACCAAAGGTTAAGAGTGTTGATAGGGGACAGAAATAATAGGTCAGACCATCAAATAATTGGTATACACATAACTCTTACAGAATTTCTGCGAGGGTGAGGATATTGGACATTTTAAATAAACCGAGACTGAAAATGTCTTACTTACGGTACAGCAGATCCCCTAATTGTATGGGACACTTTTAAAATGTGCCTTTAGAGGCCATGCAATTCAATGCTCATATTTAAAACAAGAACAATTTAGGTCAAAAGAGTTCATCCTAAAAAAGGAAATAGAGGAACTAACAGTACAGCTAGATAACAATAAAAACCAACATCGAGGCACAGAATAAGTTTGAGGAAAAAGAAAAAGAAATGGAGGAACCTTTTCAAGAAATATCAAGTGTAATATATATTAAAGTGAACTGGATTGAATATGGAAAAAATGTACCAAATACATTTTTAATTTTCATAGGAACATAGAAATGAATTTACAGGAACTTGTTACAAATTAGTGTCATCCGTGATTCACCAAACACTATTTTGAAAGAAGAAGCAAAGTACTTTAACCATATATTTTCATTTCAGTCATTTATACAAAAAGTCTCATGTGAAGGCCTAATTACAGAAGTGTAACGGCGTTCTTCGTTTGTGGAAAGAGAGTCGGACCGAAATGCAGCGTGTTGGTTACTGATGACTTTAATGAATGAAATGCGGTACATGAAATAACTCAGAATACAAAACAACAAACAGAACGTGAAACTAATTACAGCCTATCTGGTGACTACAACACAGAGACAGGAACAAACACCCACGAAATACCAAGCGAAACTCAGGCTGCCTAAATACGGTTCCCAATCAGAGACAACGAAAGCACCTGACTCTAATTGAGAATCGCCTCAGGCAGCCAAGCCTAACTAGACACACCCCTAAACAGCCGCGATCCCAAATAATACAAACCCCAATACGAAAATAACATATTAAACCCATGTCACACCCTGGCCTGACCAAACATGTAACGAAAACACAAAATATATTGACCAAGGCGTGACAGAACCCCCCCCTAAGGTGCGGACTCCCGGACGCACCTCAAAACCATAGGGAGGGTCCGGGTGGGCGTCTGTCCATGGTGGCGGCTCCGGCTCGGGACGTGGACCCCACTCCATTAATGTAATAGTTCCTCCCCTTCGCGTCCTGGGGTAATCCACCCTCTCCGCCGACCATGGCCTAATATTCCTCACCCAGATCCCCACTGGACTGAGGAGCAGCTCATGACTGAGGGGCAGCTCGGGACAGAGGGGCAGCTCGAGACAGAGGGGCAGCTCGGGACAGAGGGGCAGCTCGGGACAGAGGGGCAGCTCGGGACAGAGGGGCAGCTCGGAACAGAGGGGCAGCTCGGGACTGAGGGCCAGCCCAGTACTGAGAGGAAACCCAGTACTGAGAGGAAGCCCAGTACTGAGAGGAAGCTCAGGCAGGTAGTAGGCTCCGGTAAATCCTGGCTGGCTGGCGGAACTGGAAGATTCAGGTTGACAAGCAGATCTGGAAGATTCTGGTTGTCTGGCAGATCTGGAAGAGACTGGTTGTCTGGCAGATCTGGAAGAGACTGGTTGTCTGGCAGATCTGGAAGAGACTGGTTGTCTGGCAGATCTGGAAGAGACTGGTTGTCTGGCACTTCTGGCGGATCCTGGCAGACTGGCGGCGCTGTGCAGACTGGCGACGCTGGGCAGACTGGCGACGCTGGGCAGACTGGGAGCACTGGCGGCGCTGGGCAGACTGGCGGTGCTGGGCAGACTGGCGACGCTGGGCAGACTGGCGACGCTGGGCAGACTGGCGACGCTGGGCAGACTGGGAGCACTGGCGGCGCTGGGCAGACTGGGAGCACTGGCGGCGCTGGGCAGACTGGCGACGCTGGGCAGACTGGCGACGCTGGGCAGACTGGCGACGCTGGGCAGACTGGGAGCACTGGCGGCGCTGGGCAGACTGGCGGCGCTGGGCAGACTGGCGGCACTGGCGGCGCTGGGCAGACTGGCGGCGCTGGGCAGACTGGGAGCACTGGCGGCGCTGGGCAGACTGGGAGCACTGGCGGTGCTGGGCAGACGGGAGACTCCGGCAGCGCAGGAGAGGGGAAAGGCTCTGGCTGCTCAAAACTGGCGGGAGACGCCGACAGCGCAGGAGAGGAGACAGGCTCTGGCTGCGCTGAACAAGCGGGAGGCTCCGGCAGCGCAGGAGAGGAGACAGGCTCTGGCTGCGCTGAACAGGCGGGAGACTCCAACAGCGTAGGAGGGAAGGAAGGCTCTGGCTGTGTTGAACAGGCGGGAGACTCCGACAGCGTAGAAGGGAAGGAAGGCTCTGGCTGTGTAGAACAGGCGAGGCGCACTGAAGGCCTGGTGCGTGGTGCTGGAACTGGTGCTACCGGATCGAGGACACGCACAGGAAGCCTGGTGCGGGGAGCTGCTACCGGAGGACTGGTGTGTGGAGGTGGCTTTGGATAGACCGGACCGTGCAGGCGCACTGGAGCTCTTGAGCACCGAGCCTGCCCAAGCTTACCTGGCTCGATGCCCACTCTAGCCCGGCCAATAGGAAGGGCTGGTATGTGCCGCACCTGGCTCTGCACCCGCACTGGAAACACCGTGCGCTCCATAGCATAACACCGTGCCTGCCCGGTCTCTCTAGCCCAACGGTGAGCACAGGGAGTATGCGCAGGTTTCCTACCTGGCATAACTATTCTCCCTTCTAGCCCCCCCCCAATAATTTTTTGGGGCTGCTTTTCCGGCTTCCAACCGCGTCGCCGTGCTGCCTCCTCATACCTGCGCCTCTCCGCTTTAGCCGCTTCTATTTCTTCCTTGGGACGGCGATATTCTCCAGGCTGCGCCCAGGGTCCTTTACCGTCTAATATCCTCTCGCAAGACCAGAAGTCCTTATATTGCTGCTCCTCACAATTAACAGGGAGAGTAGGCTCAGGTCTGACTCCTACCTCAGCCACTCTCTCTCTGCGCCCCCCAGTTACTTTCGGTTTTCGCTCTGCGTCGCCGTGTTTTCCTCTTTGACTCCATTAGCCTGTAGCCCTCTTCGCACTGCTGAAGCGAATCCCAGGCGGGCTCCTGCACTCTCTCCGGGTCGGCCGCCCACCTGTCGATTTCTTCCCACGTCGTATACTCCATGCCTCTACCGTCCATAACGTCCTCCTTTCGCTCCTGCCAGTTTTCACGCCGCTCGGTCCGTTTGTGGTGGGTGTTTCTGTAACGGCATTCTTCGTTTGTGGAAAGAGAGTCGGACCGAAATGCAGCGTGTTGGTTACTCATGACTTTAATGAATGAAATGCGGTACATGAAATAACTCAGAATACAAAACAACAAACAGAACGTGAAACTAATTACAGCCTATCTGGTGACTACAACACAGAGACAGGAACAAACACCCACGAAATACCAAGCGAAACTCAGGCTGCCTAAATACGGTTCCCAATCAGAGACAACGAAAGCACCTGACTCTAATTGAGAATCGCCTCAGGCAGCCAAGCCTAACTAGACACACCCCTAAACAGCCGCGATCCCAAATAATACAAACCCCAATACGAAAATAACATATTAAACCCATGTCACACCCTGGCCTGACCAAACATGTAACGAAAACACAAAATATATTGACCAAGGCGTGACAAGAAGTGCTACTTCAAGATGCAATTAAAGCCTTCGTGTCCAGGAAAACTCCAGGGATGAATGGCATACCAGTTGAGGTATATCACATATTTTTTATGTACTCAAAGGACCGTTATTAACATGTTTTAACAGCTCCAATAAAAATGGTGACTATCACATACTCAACAAGAAGGTATACAGTGGGGCAAAAAAGTTTTTAGTCAGCCACCAATTGTGCAAGTTCTCCCACTTAAAAAGATGAGAGGCCTGTAATTTTCAACAGACAAAAGGAGAACAAAATCCAGAAAATCACATTGTAGGATTTTTAATGAATTTATTTGCAAATTATGGTGGAAAATAAGTATTTGGTCACCTACAAACAAGCAAGATTTCTGGCTCTCACAGACCTGTAACTTCTTCTTTAAGAGGCTCCTCTGTCCTCCACTCGTTACCTGTATTAATGGCACCTGTTTGAACTTGTTATCAGTATAAAAGACACCTGTCCACAACCTCAAACAGTCACACTCCAAACTCCACTATGGCCAAGACCAAAGAGCTGTCAAAGGACACCAGAAACAAAATTGTAGACCTGCACCAGGCTGGGAAGACTGAATCTGCAATAGGTAAGCAGCTTGGTTTGAAGAAATCAACTGTGGGAGCAATTATTAGGAAATGGAAGACATACAAGACCACTGATAATCTCCCTCGATCTGGGGCTCCACGCAAGATCTCACCCCGTGGGGTCAAAATGATCACAAGAACGGTGAGCAAAAATCCCAGAACCACACGGGGGGGACCTAGTGAATGACCTACAGAGAGCTGGGACCAAAGTAACAAAGCCTACCATCAGTAACACACTACGCCGCCAGGGACTCAAATCCTGCCAGACGTGTCCCCCTGCTTAAGCCAGTACATGTCCAGGCCCGTCTGAAGTTTGCTAGAGAGCATTTGGATGATCCAGAAGAAGATTGGGAGAATTTCATATGGTCAGATGAAACCAAAATATAACTTTTTGGTAAAAACTCAACTCGTCGTGTTTGGAGGACAAAGAATGCTGAGTTGTGTAGTAACGCATTCACTGACTGTTGTCTGCTTGTGGCCTAACCATGATATTATAGCTTGCACACTGTGTTATAACCTTCCCTTCCCCCTGTCCTTCTGTAGATACTAATCGCACTGGTACAACCCCGTATGGGGGGCTGACTGAGATAACATATACACTGAACATATACACTGAAATTCCTAAAACACACACTCGACCCCCCTTCGGGATGGGCTCCAAAGACAAAGAACTCTGTCAAGAACCAATGGGATACGGACACCAGGCTGGAGGGGACTGTCTATCACCTACAAGTAACCTACCAGAAGCCAGGACTACCAGAATCTACCTACGTCATTTCAATGTATAAAATGGACTGCCCATCATGTTTCAAGCCTCTCTTTTTCCGACAGTTCCATAAGAACTAGACGAATGGGGCCGTGCAGCACGTTTTGCCAGATATCATTACGCTTGAATAAACGGTCTTTACTATATCTTATCCGCCTTGTCCAAAGTCTCAACTTGGTCTCGTTTCTCATATAACTATTCATCAACAGTTGCATCCAAAGAACACCATACCTACTGTGAAGCATGGGGTGGAAACATCATGCTTTGGGGCTGCTTTTCTGAAAAGGGACCAGGACAACTGATCCGTCTAAAGGAAAGAATTAATGGGGCCATGTATCGTGAGATTTTGAGTGAAAACCTCCTTACATCAGCAAGGGCATTGAAGATGAAATGTGGCTGGGTCTTTCAGCATGACAATGACCCCAAACACACCGCCCGGGCAACGAAGGAGTGGCTTCGTAAGAAGTATTTCAAGGTCCTGGAGTGGCCTAGCCAGTCTCCAGATCTCAACCCCAGGAGGAATGGGCCAAAATACCAGCAACAGTGTGTGAAAACCTTTCTGAAGACAGAAAACGTTTGACCTCTGTCATTGCCAACAGAGTAACAAAGTATTGAGATAAACTTTTGTTATTGACCAAATACTTATTTTCCACCATAATTTGCAAATAAATTCATTAAAAATCCTACAATGTGAATGTCTGGATTTTTTTTCTCATTTTGTCTGTCATAGTTGAAGTGTACCTATGATAAAAATTACAAGCCTCTCTCATCTTTTTAAGTGGGAGAACTTGCACAATTGGTGGCTGACTAAATACTTTTTTGCCCCACTGTATATAAATATCCAGTCTGCCTAAACAACTGGAGACCCCTTACACTTATGTTGTGATGCCAAAATCTTAGCAAAAATGCATAGAATTAAAAAGTTGTTGTCAGATATTATTCATCCTAATCAGACAGTTTTTTACATGGACAATACATTGATGATAATATAAGTACTGGAAACCGTAGAATACTATGAAAAACCAAGCTTGGTATTTTTTTATTTCACTAGGCAAGTCAGTTAAGAACAAATTCTTATTTTCATTGACAGCCTAGGAACAGTGGGTTAACTGCCTGTTCAGGGGCAGAACGACAGATTTGTACCTTGTCAGCTCAGGGATTTGAACTTGCAACCTTCCGGTTACTAGTCCAACGCTCTAACCACTAGGCTACCCTGCTGATCAAGTTTGACTGGAATTTATATATAAATGCCTGGACTATTTTAATATCGGAGAATCTCTTATACAATGTGATAAAGTTATATATAGTTAACCTAGGAGTAAAATAGTAAATAATGGCTACTTCTTAGAAAGTATTAAATTGTCAAGAGGAGAAAAACAAGATTGTCTGTCCACTATCAGCATATCTATTTATTATGCCCATCGAAATGTTAGCTATTAAAATCAGATCCAACAATAATATCAAGGGGCTTGTCTTTTAAATCTCCAATATGGATCTCTGCACAGCCTCATCTACGAGGATCTAGATAATTTTTTATAGATAATTAAAACCAAATTATGATAAGTTATTACGTATTGGATCTCTAAAAAATACAACTTTTACATTACCATGTAGTTTACCAATAAAATGGCCCAACTGATTAATGAATTGGCCATTTCCCAGTTTACCTATATACTTATGGATCTGCCTACACTAATGACTTGTTTTTGAAATTATATGAGCAAAAAATATTCCACTTTATTTGGAATGACAAGCCAGACAAAATTTTACGGGTCTATTTATATAATGAATATGAATTCGGAGGGGGAAAATTATTAAATATTAAAGCATTGGACCTCTCACTAAAGGCTTCAATCACACAAAAACTATACTTAAATCCGATCTGGTTCTCTAGTAGATTAGTAAGAATGGCTCACCTCGTGTTCGGGAATCACTTTTTTCTCCAAAATATCGCTATTTTCAAAACAAGCCATAAAAAGCTGGTTGCAATTTCAATTTAATGCAACATAAAAGACAGAACACATATTAGAACAAATATTATATTTAAACTCAATATACTAACACTTTTTTTTTTTTTTTTTTTTTTAAAGTGTAATTTTTGTAAATATCATAGGACTGGTGGAGTTGTCACACATGTAGTTACAAAATGGATGAAGCAAGTGGAAAGGGAAGGATGTAAAGGCAAATGTCTGTCAGCCCTACATTAAAGACCAAAATTGGCAAAAAAATAACATTTGTGATAAATAAGAAAGTATTTAATTTACAGCTACGTTATACTGTTTGCAAAATAGTTGGGAGGAGATTCCATGGCACATGGTTTATGAACTGATATACAAAATGACGCCGGATTAAAAACGTTTATAAAAATTATTATACAAAATTCTTGCAACCAATAGAATGTTATCTATATGGGGGATACAACCATCCCAGCTTTGCAGATTTTTTCTGCAAAGAGACAGAATCATTAGATCACTTGTTTTGGTACTGCCCATGTGTAGCTTGTTTTTGGTCTGAGATTCAGGAACGGCTGAAAAATTGCAACATTTCCTTGGAGCTAACTCTGCAAATAGCACTGCTGGGTGATTTGAAAAGTCATAGCCAATCATTCAATATTATAATAATACTCTTAGCAAAGGTGTTTATCTTTAATATATAATCTGTAGAAACTATGAAAATGGAAAGGTTCAGAACTTCTTTGAAACATCACAGCACAGTAGAAACATATATGGCAAATAGAAATCAAAACTGGTTTGGTCTTCAGTGATAGATGGGAGGATTTGAGGGTAGCTGAAGGCTGGGACAAAAAAACAAAACAAAAGATAACTAATGTAAAATATACTGTCCATTTTGCTCATACTGTCCTATAGAAAGAAACTCAAACAGGATGTACCCGTGAAAAGAACTATTCAACGCTGGTCTGACCAATCGGAATCTACACCTCAAGATTGTTGTGATCACCCAGACTGGGAAATGTTCCAGGCAGCCTAAGAGAATAACATTGACTTATACACTGATTCGGTAAGTGAGTTTATAAGGAAATGCATTGGAAATGTTGTACCCACTGTGACTATTGTTGGAATCGGCTAAACTTTGAACATTGAGATAATAAATAAATGATAGAGACAAAGCCTTGAATAGAAAGAGTTTGTAAAAAGCCAGAAGGCTTTGGCATGTGTTTGATGGATGAGAGGAGAGCGATGTGTTGATATAGGGAAGACAGATGGATATCTGTGGATTATGTGAAGAAGGGGTTGAGGTCATTAGGTGAGGAGTGAGGTCAGTTCCCCTTAAGGGAGTAATCAGGGTTGTATCTGGTTTCCTTCTTTCCTGTGGAGCCATAAACTGTAAAGTGGCGGAGTGTATTAAGTAGGATGCATATAAACTGTGATGTCTGAAATGTTTAATGATGATTAAACTTGGATAAAGCTTCTCTAGTGTCCTTGAGTTATTTACTCTGAAAAATAAGAACCTAACACTATTAAAACCTACCCTAACCGGAAACAGTGGATAGATGGCGGCATTCGCACAAAACTGAAAACGCGAACCACCGCATTTAACCATGGAAAGATGACTGGTAATATGGTAGAATATAAACAGTGTAGTTATTCCCTCCGCAAGGCAATCAAACAAGCGAAATGTCGGTATAGGGACAAAGTGGAGTCGCAATTCAACGACTCAGACATGAGACGCATGTGGCAGGGTCTACGGGCAATTACGGACTACAAAAAGAAAACCGGCAAGTCACGGACACTGACGTCTTGCTTCCAGACAAACTAAACACATTATTTTCCCGCTTTAAGGATAACACAGTGCCACCGAAGTGGCCCGCTACCAAGGACTGCGGGCCACCCCTCTCCTTCTCCGTGGCCAACCTGTGTAAGACATTTAAACGTGTTAACCCTCGCAAGGCTGCCGGTCCTGACGGCATCCCTAGCTGCGTCCTAAGAGCATGAGGACATATTCAATCTCTCTCTATCTCAGTCTGCTGTCCCCACATGCTTCAAGATGTCCACCATTGTTCCTGTACCCAAGAAGGCAAAGATAACTAACTAAATGACTATCGCGAAGCACTCACTTATGTCATCATGAAGTGCTTTGAGAGACTAGTCAAGCATCAGATCACCTCCACCTTACCTTCCACCCTAGACCCACTTCAATTTGCATACCGCCACAATAGGTCCACAGACGAAGCAATCGCCATCACACTGTACACTGCCCTATCCCATCTGGACAAGAGGAATACCAATGTAAGAAAGATGTTCATTGACTACAGCTCAGCATTCAACACCATAGTACCTTCCAAGCTCATCATAAAGCTTGAGGCCCTGGGTCTCAACCCTGCCCTGTGCAATTGGGTTGTGGACTTTGACGGGCCGCCGGCAGGTGGTGAAGGTAGGAAACAACATCTCCACTTCACTGAGCCTCAACACTGGGGCCCCACAAGGGTGGGTGCTCAGCCCCCTCCTGTACTCCCTGTTCACCCATGACTGCATTGCCATGCACGACTCCAACTCAATCTTCAAGTTTGCAGAAGACTTAACAGTAGTGGGCTTGATTACCAAAAATGAAGAGACAGCTTACAGGGAGGAGGTGAGGGCACCTGGATTGTGGTGTCAGGAAAACAACCTCTCACTCAACGTCAACAAAACAAAGGAGATGATTGTGGACTTCAGGAAACAGCAGAGGGAGCACTCCCCTATCCACATCGACGGGACAGCAGTGGAGAAGGAGGAAAGTTAAGTTCCTTGGCATACACATCACAGACAAACTGAAATGGTCCACCCACACAGACATTGTGGTGAAGAAGGCGCAACAGTGCCTCTTCAACCTCAGAAGGCTGAAGAAATTTGTCTTGCCACCTAAAACCCTCACAAACCTTTACCGAAGCACAATTGAAAGCATCCTGTCGGCCTGTATCACCGCCTGGTACAGCAAATGCACTACCCACAACCACAAGGCTTTCCAGAGGGTGGTGCAGTATGCACAACGCATCACCGGGGGCATACTACCTGCCCTCCAGGACACCTACAGCACCCAATGTCACAAAAAGATCATCGTGGACAACCACCCGAGCCACTGCCTGTGCACGCTGCTACCATCCAGAAGGCGAGGTCAGTACAGGTGCACCAAAGCTGGGACCGAGAGACTGAAAAACAGCTTCTATCTAAAGGCCATCAGACTGTAAAAAAGCCATAACTAACACAGAGAGGCTGCTGCCGACATACAGACTCAAAATCATTGGCCACTTTAATAAATGGATCACTAGTCACTTTAATAATGCCACTTTAAAATGTTTACATATCTTATGCTACTCATCTTATATGTATATACTGCATTGTATACCATCCATTGTATCTTGCCTATGCCCATCGGTCATCACTCTTCCATATACAGTATTTATATGTACATATTCTTATTCCATCCCTTTAGAGTTGTGTGTATTAGGTAGTTGTTGTGGAATTTTTAGATTACTTGTTAGATCTTACTGCACTGTCAGAACTAGAAACACAAGCATTTCACTACACTCACATGAACATCTGCTAACGATGTGTATGTGACCAATACCATTTGATTTGATTTGTATGTTTAAGCTGGAAGTGGAATCCTAAGTATTGTTGTCCATTAGTTTACTCCAATTCGCGTGGTACAGTTAGGGGAAAATAACAAAAAAGGAAAATATATTTAATTATTTTTACTCCCAATTAGGGGATGGGTGGCAGGGTTAGGGGGAAAAAATAGAGAAGGAAAATATATATATAATATATACAGTACCATTCAAAAGTGAGGTAGTCACCCGGAATGCATTTAATTTAACAAGTGTGCCTTGTTAAAAGTTAATTTGTTGAATATCTTTCCTTCTTAATGTGTTCGAATCAATCAGTTGTGTTGTGACAAGGTAGGGTGGTAAATAGAAGATAGCCCTTTTTGGTAAAAGACCAAGTCCATATTTTGGCAAGAACAGCTCAAATGAGTAAAGAGAAACAACAGTCCATCATTACTTTAAGATATGAAGGTCAGTCAATGTGGAACATTTCAAGAACTTTGAAAGTTTCTTCAAGTGCAGTCACAAAAACCATCAAGTGCTATGATGAAACTGGCTCTAATGAGGACCGCCACAGGAAAGGAAGACCCAGAGTTACCTCTGCTGCAGAGGATACGTTCATTAGAGTTACCAGCCTCAAAAATGGCAGTCCAAACAAATGCTTCACAGAGTTCAAGCAACAGACAAATCTCAACATCAACTGTTTAGAGGAGACTGCATGAATCAGGCCTTCATGGTCAAATTTCTGCAGAGAAACCACTTCTAAATGACTTCAATATTAAGAGGAAACTTGCTTTGGCCAAGAAACAATGGACATTAGAGCAATGGACATTAGTCCGGTGGAAATCAGTCCTTTGGTCTGATGAGTCCAAATTTGAAATTCACCGCCATGTCTTTGTGAGAAGCAGAGTAGGTAAACGGATGATCCCCGCATGTGTGGTTCCCACCGTGAAGCATGGAGGGGGTGGTGTGATGTGTGGGGTGCTTTTATTTAGAATTATATAATTTATTTAGAATTAAAGGCACACTTAACCAGCATGGCTACCACAGCATTCTGCAGCGATACGCAATCCCATCTGCTTTTGCGCTTAGTGGGACTAACATTTATTTTTCAACAGGACAATGACCCAAGACACGTCCAGGCTGTGTAAGAATAATTCTCACCCGACCTCAACCCAATTGAGATGGTTTGGGATGAGTTGGATGACAGAGTGAAGGAAAAGCAGCCAACAAGTGCTTAGCATATGTGGAAACTCCTTCAAGACTATTGGAAAACATTCCAGGTGAAGCTGGTTGAGAGAATGCCAAGCTTGTGCAAAGTTGTCATCAAGGCAAAAGGATGGCTACTTTGAAGAATCTCAAATATAAAATATATTTTGAGTTGTTTAACACTTGTTTGGCTACTGCATGATTCCATGTGGTATTTCATAGTGTTGATGTCTACAACATTATTCTACAATGCAGAAAATAGTATGTTTGTTTGTCCAAATGTTTGACTGGTATATGGGGGATTGGAAATTATGCAGACAATTACACTGATAGAATCCACAATGTAACTGCAATATTGAAGCTGACCTCCCCAACAAAAATAAATAAATAAAAATAAATCATTGATTACTCTTTTCAAATCCAATGTATTTTCCACGTCCGAATAAGTTGAAAAATTACATTCAAACAATGTTGATTCAACCAGTTTGTGCCCAGTGGGTTACTTCTGAGTTTTTCCTTATCTCAGTCGGACACACTCTATAGTGATGGCTGCGGTGGAATGTCCCATCTCCGTATCCGGATGGCGGGTGCCATGTTGCCGGGTGCCATGTTGCCGGGTGGATAATAGGACTCGCTTCATTGAGCAAGCTTATTGGATCTTCCTCACAACTATAAGTGGTGCTCTAAATTGAACACAATCCGTGTTTTTTTTTTCACCGAGTGCGTTTATTACATTAGGTGGGAAGAGCAAGATAGCCGAGACAATATTGTGGGAGCTCATGCATAACCGGTGCTTATAGCTCGCGAGAGATCACATTTCAATCACTCCCGAAACACTCTCAGGTGGCTTGCATTCCTGGCTTCACTGGGGCCTTCCTGAGGACAAATTATATAATTAAAATGACAACCTTTCACTTTTTGGGCTACAAAGCCCCGAGCTGGCACTAATTGAAATCTTCAATCACAGAAACAGTGCGAATATAGAAGAAATCAAAGGAGCGGTGGCAGCTGCTCCTTTGATCATTAAGTAGCTCTATAATGAGCCTGTCTAGATCGGTGAGTCTGTTCTTTCTCTCAAACTATGCCGATCTGAGGTGAATGCTCAGTTCATATGTTCAACACAGCACAATTTAGTGACTCTACAGTTCTAACTGCTGGAGTCACTGCCTTTGTAGCGGTGGTGGTTCAAAACTACACTTGCGTGATGAGTAACCTTGCTTGAGACCTGATGGACAGGTTCAAACCCCTGTCCATCACACTTCCACCTACACCACAGGATGCTGCTGAGGGGAAAATGGCTCATAATAATGTCCGGTACAGAGCAAAGGGAATGGCATCAAACACAAGGAAACCATGTGTTGGACGTATTTGACACCATTGCACTAATTCTGCTCAAGCCATTAACCACGAGCCCATTCTCCCCAATTAAGGTTCCCTCAACCTCCTGTGACCTACACAATTAACCAGATTCATTCTGAATCAATGACTCGATTCTTACACACCAGGTATGATTCTTTTCGTATCAATAACTCAAAAGAGAACCTGCATTGAATCATATCAGAGAAAAATAAATGTTCCACCACGATTGACAATCTCTACCACCGGAGACAGAAGTTCCTTCTTTGTATGAGACCAAGTGTCTCTGGACCGATAAGCGTTACATTTTGCCTGTGGTCCTGGGGTGCGATTGTTTGGGACCTGGCAACCCTGCACCTGTGTCAGTGCTGTGACTGTGGAGTGTAGGAGGGGAGAATGATTCTGTCTCACTAGGTGACTCTATTCTCACCCTGAGAGGAGCAACAATTCTGTATGCTACTGATCGATACACCCCAGTGCCTGGCCTAAGAGAGCCTTTACACTGTGGCTCCGTAAGGGGCTTCTCATCCTTAACATCACTGCTGTATGGCTGCTATTGTAGAAGGGACCATTGTATATGGTTGGATAGGCTTTTGATATGTATAAAACGAGAGCAGGTAGCCATATTGTATGCTACACTAGTCTTCATAAGTCTGCTCTGAGATAAGGCCCAGCTGCTACAGTGAGAGGAAAAATATGTCTGGGTAGGGTTTTAATGATTCTGATTTGTTGAGCTTTGTTCCTTCAGAGAACCAAGGTTACATATATAACTGAACGTTTTGGTTATGATATTCAAGGGGAGATATGATATGATATGCTAGCTAGATGGCTAACTCTTCGTTCACCACTGCATATGAATGGATAGGTATTAGCTATAGTGGACTCTATAGCTTCTCACCATTCACCACCACCTCGATGTCGACAAAGTCGATCTCGCCGCGGGCCTCCACTCGCGCCTCGCAGCGGTACACGCCCTCGTCTGCCTTGGTCACCTTGTGGATCTGCAGGTTGTTGTTGGGCAGCACCTGGAACCTGCCTTCAGGGGTGGGGGGTATATAGAGAGAGCGATACAGAGTGACAAAGGGAGTGATAGAGAGGGATAGACAGAGAAAGGGGGGCAAGAATAGAGAGAGGGATAGAGCATAAGAAAAGAAAGAAAGAAAGAAAGAAAGAAAGAAAGAAAGAAAGAAAGAAAGAAAGAAAGAAAGAAAGAAAGAAAGAAAGAAAGAAAGAAAGAAAGAAAGAAAGAAAGAAAGGGGTAGAGAGAGAGTTAGAAAGTCACGTGTAATAAGGAAAGAAAGATACAAGGAAAACGATAGAAAGGAAAAATAGTGAAAGGAAGTACCATGACTCCAATCACACACTTGCTATCAAATAATATTTTCAGAAACCTTTATCACTTTTAGCTTTTTAAAATAAAGTTAGCTAAGCGAAGTGAGATAAATACTTTAGCAATTAGGTCTGCAGTTTACAAAAAGTTTCCCATCCTTCTTAATTGTTGTCACTGGCAGATAAGTGATAACCCTATCTCTCTCTGTCGAGCGCAAAGATATTTAAAACCTTGTCCCGTAATTAGCGTGATTTTTTTTTTAAAGCACCCCTATCTCTACCTTTAATCATTACTGCACGGTAAGGGGAGATGCATCGAAGGGAAGGGCCTTTGAATTTCAATTAAAAAACCTGACTACTTTCAAAGGATTCAAACAAATCATTTACCTAATCAGGAAGTCTGTCTATGTGATGGGTGAATGAGAGGGAAGGTGTAGGAGGAAAAGTAATGATGGGGTGACAGAATATTGGTAAACAAGTCTGAACCTGCAAATTAACTTCTGTCCATCATGCAAGAGCCATGAATGTGTTCCCAATAGTCGAAGATACATTTTATTCCTTCTCCTTTCTTTCTCAGCCCCAAGATGTGTTCCAATAATCGAAGATACTTTCTCTTCTCCTTTCCTTCTAAGCCATAGGATGTGTTTCAATCTAAGACACTGTTCTTTCCTTATCCTTTCCTCCTTTGTTACAGGATGTGGTTCCAATAGTATACGACACCTTTGTTTGCATTCCTTTTAGGAGCAATGATCTGAAATAACTGTGTATGGTGGAATTATTTCCTGTGCTGTCACTTACAGTACCAGTGTTCAAGACAGACGGAATATCCCCTTCATATCCCCACATACTGTATCTCAACAACATAAGCACACAAAAAATAAGTGAAGAGATAATACAAAATAAAGAAAGAAAAGATATTTAAGGTGGAATAATATCCTGTACTGTGACTTTTCAGCAGCCATGAGAGAAGGAAGTAGAAAGATCTTCTTTCCACAGATCTCAACAACATGGAAACAAAAAAAATACTATATAAAAAGTGGAAAGACATAATGGAGGAATAATATTCTGTTCTTTCACTATTCAGTAGACATGAAGGAAGGAAGATATACAGTGGGGCAAAAAAGTAGTCAGCCACCAATTGTGCAAGTTCTCCCACTTAAAAATATGAGAGAGGCCTGTCATTTTCATCATAGGTACACTTCAACTATGACAGACAAAATGAGAAACAAAATCCAGAAAATCACATTGTAGGATTTTTAATGCATTTATTTGCAAATGTTCGGGACACACCCATGTTCTACAGTAAGCACATTTATTAAACTGATATGTCTCAAAATGGTGTGTGAAGCAAGCTGACATGTAAACTGAATTGATTAGATGTTACATTTTTTGATTCGCTAGCAAACCTGTTAATTGTCTTCTGATATCAATGATAATGTAATTATCAGCTGCTTCATTAAAAGCAGACTGTAAAATAACATCAAGGAGTGGGCCCATAAAAAAAAATCCAATGACATTTTCACATGAAAATATCACTTGATTTCTATATGGCCTGTACTGCTCAATAGATTACTTTTCATGAGTCAAGTTATGTTGCTATTATGGTAGCTACAGTAAGCACGTTACAAAGTTAGGCATTTTAACAAGCAAATAAGGTTTATCAACACATCAACAGAGGCAGCATGTATCAAATGACCATAAGCAGACTTACTGTAGTGCTCCTCTGTGATCTCCATGCTCCTGAAGCCCTTTTGGTAGAACCAAGTGACCGCGGGTGCCGGGGAGGCGATGACATCACACACCACCTCTGCCGCCTCGTCGTGACGGAACTCCTGGGGGGACCTCACGTTGCGGAACGTCAGCTTCTCTGTCACATAGGAAATGAGGTAACAGGAACTGAAGACACATTAGAGATGTCTTTCCAAGAGAGTTTATGTGATAATATTCACGCAAGTATACCATTTAGAATGCATGGCCAATACATCACCTCATTCTAAGTAGTATGCGAGTGTGGACTTTGGAACAGAGCCCAAATAACGTGTATTGATTGAGGGAAACCCTGCAGTGGAGTAGAGCGTAAACTCCATTCTATAGAACAAACTGTTTTACATATTGTTTATAATTCTACAGCACTGAGACAACTCGGATTCTCTGTGCTCTAAAATAGTCCCATTAACTTTCCCACAACATATTGAATGAATCCTCCCACCCCGAAAGTTCTGTTTGTAATCAAATGATTGATTCAACTTGTGTCGGTCTAAAGCTGTGGCACCTGTCTGACAAGCCCTGGCAGAAGGTTGATAGGTTACACCTGGGGAAAGCTGACTTGGGACCTGCATTTCTCTTCTCTTAAAAAACACTCCACCACCCTCTCAGAACCCGTAGTGCTAGCGTGTGTGTATGTTGTATGGAGAGATAAAAAGAGTGTGCATGCATGCGTGTGTATTTGGCACGTGGAGTTTGGCACAGGGTTATCCACTGTGTGTGGCAAAATGAAAGTGTGCATAAATCAAATGCATGGCCTTATTTATTTCAGTCCCATCTACTAGATCACTCTGCAACCTAGCACATTAGCATTTCCCTCTTCTTCTCTCACTAAATCTCAAATTCCCCCACCCCTCTCTCTCCATTTTTCTCTCTCTTTCGCGCTCTATTTAATTCCCTCACTCCCGCTTTCTCTCTTCCCCTCATTCCCTCTCCCTCTCCTTCCCCCAGTTCTCACCCTTGGATTCAAACACGTTGTTTTCCCTTGTTCTCCCGCTACTTATTTTCAATTTCCTGTCTCCTTTGTCGTTACCCTGCTCGACAAGAAAACCAGTAAGAAAAACAAATTCTCTCGTGTAACAGTCTACCGCTCACTTGACACCGTCAAATTGGTAACACAGTGAGAATTTCTCTTCCGTCATTTTGCCCACATAGCTGCAAGGGCAACTGTCAAAGTGGGGTGACATGACAATTTTCTTGGAGCTCCCTCAGGTGGGGCATCGACTGCCTCCAATGTCTCCTGTCTGAAATGGTTCTCAGTTGGCGGTTGCTCAAAGATAGACACTGGAAACTATACTTGTCAACTACTCAGCAGTGCGGAAAATTATAGTCTTTCGTCCGTGAGCTATAAAAAAAGTTATATGAGTTTGAATATGGATAGCTTTTGTCAGGTTGTGAGATGTGATGCCTGAACACATATGATAATGTCAAGACGTGTGCACGTGTGTGTGGGTGTGTGTTGACGACTTCTGGAAATGTCAACACTCACAAATGGTAATGTGCAGCACATTTCAACTGGCTGTCCAATTTTCGTAACATGTGGTGTTTATGTTTATCACAAGAAATCACGTTCGGTGTAGCCTCAGATGGGTGCTGGCTACTACTGGCCTGCTCAAGCCCTTTAGGTGACTATCTTCCTGTTACTGCACATACATACTGAACACACAGTGCTGAACGGTGGCTGACTGATGTTGTCATGGATACAGCTGCCAAGCTGTGGTGTGTGTGAGAGAGGAGGTAGGGGAGAGAAAAGTAAGCACCTTCCAGAGGGGGGTGTGCGTACGTGTGTGTGCGTGCATAAGAGCGTGTGCATATGTACATACAGTTGAAATCGGAAGTTTACATACACCTTAGCCAAATATATTTAAACTCAGTTTTTCACAATTCCTGACATTTAATCCTAGTAAGAATTCCCTGGCTTAGGTCAGTTAGGATCACCACTTTATATTAAGAATGTGACATTTCTGAAGAATAGTAGAGAGAATGATTTATTTCAGCTTTTATTTCTTTCATCACATTCCTAGTGGGTCAAAAGTTATGTACACTCAATTAGTATTTGGTAGCATTGCCTTTAAATTGTTTAACTTGGGTCAAATGTTTTGGGGTAGCCTTTCACGAGCTTTCCACAATAAGGGGTGAATTTTGGCCCATTCCTCCTGACAGAGCTGGCGTAGGCCTCCTTGCTCACACGCCTTTGCAGTTGCAAAGGACAGCGCTATAGGTCAGCGCTTCGTGATGGCCACTCCAACCAATACCTTGACTTTGTTGTCCTTTAGCCATTTTGCCACAACTTTAGAAGTATGCTTGGGGTCATTGTCCATTTGGAAGATCAATTTGCGACCAAGCTTTAACTTCCTGACTGATGTCTTGAGATGTTGCTTCAATATATCCACACAATTAGATTATTGAGATTATTGTATCTCATGATGCTATCAATTTTGTGAAGTGCACCAGTCCCTCCTGCAGCAAAACACCCTCACAACATGATGCTGCCACCCCTGTGCTTCACGGTGGGATGGGGTTCTTCGGCTTGCAGCCTCCCCCTTTTTCCTCCAAACATAACAATATTTATTATTGCCAAACAGTTCTATTTATGTTTCATCAGACCAGAGGACATTTCTCCAAAAAGTTCGATCTTTGTCCCCATGTACAGTTGCAAACTGTAGTCTGGCCTTTTTAAGGCAGGTTTTGGAGCGGTGCCTTCTTCCTTGCTGAGCGGCCTTTCAGGTTATATCGATATAGGACTCACTTTACTGTGGCTATAGTTACTTTTGTACATGTTTCCTCCAGTATCTTCACAAGGTCCTTTGCTGTTGTTCTGAGTTTGATTTGCCCTTTTTGAACCAAAGTTCGTTCATCTCTAGGAGACAGAAAACCTCTCCTTCCTGAGCGGTATGATGGCTGCGTGGTCCCATTTTGTTTATACTTGCATACTATTGTTTGTACAGATGAATGTGGTACCTTCAGGTGTTTGGAAATGGCTCCCAAGGATGAACCAGACTTGTGGAGGTCCACAATTATTTTTCTGAGGTCTTGGCTGATATATTTTAATATCCCATGATGTCAAGCAAAGAGGCACTGAGTTTGAAGGTTGGCCTTGAAATACATCCACAGGTACACCTCCAATTGACTCAAATGATGTCAATTAGCCTATCAGAAGCTTCTAAAGCCATGACATCACTTTCTGGAATTTTCCAAGCTGTTTAAAGGCACAGTGTATGTAAACTATGACCCACTGGAATTGTGATACAGTGAATTATAAGTTAAATAATCTGTCTGTCAACAATTGTTGGAAAAATTACTTGTCATGCAGAAGGTAGATGTCCTAACCGACCGACCAACCGACTATAGTTTGTTAACAAGACATTTGTGGAGTGATTGTACAATTATTTTTAATGACTCCAACATAAGTGTATGAAAGCTTTCGACTTCAACTGTACACACACAGTACACACACCACACCGGTAATTCAAATCAAGCGTCTGCCAGATGGCTACCAGCCGCAAAACTCCTCCGTGTGTCACGTCCCATTAACTGCCACAGAAGATTCCCTCTCCCATACGATTAGAGCCTGCCTCCTTCGCCTGCACACATTCAATACTATCCATCACACACACCACCAGACTCAGCGAACATTCACTACACTCTTTAATGGGCAAGTTATTACGGAGGTGCAATGGAATGTAAATATGGTGTATCTTTATGATCTAACAGAGGAGACGGCGATGTATTCAACTCATGTCTTTGTATGTCTGAAGGACCCCTACAGAGGCTGGAATGGATACAGAGGTAATGGAGAGAGTGTGGTGTGTGTGTTCTCCTCTGTTACATATGCATGTAAGTGACACTCACGGTACATCTCCAGCACCATGGTGGCCTCCTGTGTCTGTCCCTGGGCGTCGGTGGCCTGGCAGCGGTAGATGCCCGCGTCCTCCACCTCAGCATTATAGATGGTCAGCCTGGAGCTGTCCTCCCCGGTGTGCAGGGCCACACGCTGGGACGACACGATGCGCTCCCCCTGGGGGTTAAACCACTCCAGGTTGACCGGCTCTCCGATCACTGGTGGGACAGAGAAAACTTATAGGTAACATTAAGAAACTCTAAAAAGAACCAAGCCAAGCCTTAGACTTTAGAGCAGTATTTCCCAAACCTCCCCTTGAGTACCCCACCATTAGTTCCACTTATATATTCATAAGCACACCTGAAATAAATGGTAAATTAATCAGCCCTTGTTCAACATGGGAAAGTTATGCCTCTTTGAAATTTGATAAACTTGTTATCCCACTTTGGAGACGAGTAGGAGAAAAATGCAGTTGAATGATTTTCACACTTTCGAGAGCATTGGTGCTCAGGACGTCGTTTGTAGTCGACTGGTCGATCGTAGTCGACCGGTCGATCGCAAACTTCTTTCTAGGAGACCGCAAAAAAAGTTTTCAAAATGTATGCACTAAAAATATATGTTTGGCAATTCACAGCGTTACCATCGAGTCTGCTTAAAAATAACTATAGTTGCTACATTTGTTTTCCAAACTGTAGCTATCATAGCAACCGTCTGCAGTTAGCACGTTTCCAATTCCACGCTTGCGAGACCTGCAACAGAATATTCTTTGATGTTCCAGACATTTTTTTTTCTTCTATGAAGTTGCGGTTACGTATTTAATAGGAGTGCTGGACCAAGCAGCAAGAAAACGAATATCTACCACTTTCACCCGTGAGTGGGAAGATCTGCCATTCAAACATAGCTCTTGGTAAGAAGGGAAATGTCAAGAGGCATTTCAAAACCGTTCACAATAAATATGAAAGTGACTTTCCAGGTAAAAGTGAACTACGTAAGAGAAAAGTAAAAGAGTTGAAGTCTCATCTAGCTGCCCAACAATCGATCTTTACAAGGCCCGGCTCAAAATCAAAGGCAACCACGATTGCATCATTCCGGGTGAGTCGCATACTAGCAAAGCACAAGAAACTGTTCCAGGATGGAGAAATGGTAAAAGAGGCCTTTTTTAGAGGCAACAGAATGATTGTTTGATGATTTCAAAAATAAATAAGGATGTTCAGCTGTCCAGGAATATGTTTTCGTTTCAGCCTCCTCCATCTACCTCTAACCAAAGCTAGTTTTATGGATTTGTTTTCTATTAAACATGTAAAATTAACAGCCATACAGAAAGACTCAAGTGAAGGTGAAATGAAAGAGGAGGAACTTCTTGATGCAGGGAAAACTCCAGGGCTGGATGGCAAACCTGTTTTAATATACTCAGAGCATTAGCAAGTTTTAACCACTCCTATGTAAATGGTAGATTATCAGACACTCAACAAGAAGGTCTGATTTCTTCATTACTGAAACAGGATACAAGTGAGAAATATAAAGATCCAGGCCATTTAAAAAAATTAGAGGCCCCTTACACTTTAGTGTTGTGAGGCAAAACTTCTCGCAAAATGTATAGCGCATAGAATTTCAAAGGTATTGTCGGATATTATTCATTCTAATAAGAAGTTTTTTTTTTACATGGACGATACATTGGAGATAATATAAGGCAAGTACTGGAAACAATAGAACACGATGACAAATTTGGGAAACTAAGCCTGCTATTCATTGCAGACTTTGAAAAGGCTTTTGATAAAGTAGGACTGGAGTTTATATATAAATGCAAGGAACATTTCAATTTTGGAGAATCTCTTATAAAAATGGGTTACAATAATGTATAGTAAACCTAGGTGTAAAATAGTTTAAAAAATGGCTATTTCACAAAACGTTTTAACCTGTCCACTATCGGCATATCTATTTACCATCGAAATGTTAGCTATTCAAATCAGATCCAACAATAATATCAAGGGATTGAAAATGCAAGGCTTAAAAACAAAGGTGTCATTAGAAATCCACAACTTGGATCCCTCCACAGCCTCATAGAGGATCTAAAACATGTTTCTAACCTCTCTGGATTATAACCAAATGATGATGACTTAAAAAAAAATTTTTAAAAGACTACTTTACCATGTAGGTTACCAATAAAATGGTCAGATGGTGATGTGGATATACTCGGTATACATATCCCGAAAAAAAATACATGATCTCACTACAAATACATTTTAATAGAAAGTTAGCAAAAATAGATGATATCTTGCTACCATGGAAAATACCTTTCTATTTGTGGAACAATCACCCTGATTAACTCTTTAGTCATATCCCAGTTCACCTATTTTCTTATGGTCTTGCCTACACCTAAGCGAACAGTTTTTTTTATTATATGAGAAAAACATATATTCAATTTGATTTGGAACAGCAAGTCAGACAAAATTAAATGGGCCTATTTATATATTGAATATAAATTTGGGAGGCAGAAATGATTAAATATTAAAGCACTGAAGGCTTCAGTCATACAAAAGTTGCACTTAAATCTAGCAAATTAGTAAGAATGTCTCACCCTAAGATCAAGAAAGGCCTTTTTCCCTGTATGCAGATTGCAACCTATCACTTTGTTATTTGAAAAGGAAATCTCCCAAATATTGCTAATTTTAAAACAAGCCATTAGAACTTTGCTTGCATTTCAATTTAATCCAACAGAAAATAAAAAACAAATCATACAACAAATAGTGTGGTTAAACTCAAATATACTAATTGACTAATTAATTTTTTAATCAATTGGAACCTTTAACATGTGGAAGGGGGAAAAAGTATTATTATTATTATTATTAACCCTGTTTTTCACAAGCGTAGCATATTGTGAATTCTGCAAACAATGTTTCAGGCCAATATATATTGGTCATATTGGTCATGGCTCCCGAGTGGCACAGTGATGTAAGGCACTGCATCTCAGTGCACGAAGCATCACTACAGTCCCTGGTTTGAATCCTGACTGTATCACATCCGTCCGTGATTGGGAGTCCCATAGGGCGGTGCACAATTGGCCCAGCATCGTCCGGGTTAGGGGAGGGTTTGGCCGGCCGGGATGTCCTTGTTTTAAAAATAGGCACGGTGGGCTTTTGGTGTCTCTCCCTCTAAAAACATAAATAAATATTTTGGCCTTTATTCAGATTACAACCGCTGATTTTCGGGTATTTTAAAATGAAATAATCTTCAAAATATTGCTATTATTTAAACAAGGACTTGAAAATGAGATCGTGAACTCTTGCAAACAACGTTTCCCGTCTGAGAATGAGTGATAAATTACTGTAATTAATACATTTGTTCAATATATTTGAATACAAAATAAGCCATTATGAGCCAAAGCTGAGAGGATCACCAAAACTAAAGATATTCTGTTTCAGTGCATTTTCTTTAAAAACAATTATATAGCCTATCAATGTGTAGGCATACTGTGTAATAAAATCGATAATTGTATACTAAAAACTTGAATGTGTTTTTGCAGAGCATACAACCATGCCGACAACCATCCGTGGAGATCAAAGGACAAAGGGCTGGACAACAGGCCGCACTGAAAAAACACATGATTCCACAGAAAACCAACTGGGATGGATCCAGAGGCAAATTTGGCTTCATCATTAACATCTTTATGCTTTCGTGAATAAAACAATGATACAAATACTATCCCCAGCTTTGATCCATGCCTGGGCCTGCAGGACGAAAATGTATTTGTTTGTCAGACGAATCACTGAGTCGAAACTACAGAAAAGTACAAAACAAGAGAGCACACATGGTTAATGTTCTGAAAAAATATATATATACACTACCGTTCAAAGGTTTGGGGTCACTTAAAAATGTCCTTGAAAGAACAGCAAATTTATTGTCCATTAAAATAACATCAAATTGATCAGAAATAAAGTGTAGACATTGTTAATGTTGTAAATGACTGAAAGCGACTGATTTTTAATGGAGTATCTACATAGGCATACAGAGGCCCATTATCAGCAACCATCACTCCTGTGTTCCAATGGCATGTTGTGTTAGCTAATCCAAGTTTATCAATTTAAAAGGCTAATTGATCATTAGAAAACTATTTTGCAATTATGTTAGCCAGGTCTGCAATGCTTGTTTGAAAAAGACAGATACTTTGAAAAAAGTATCATTTTCAATTAATCGAAAATGAGACATGGCAATCTGCACAAAGGCAAAAAGGCCATTTTTAAACAATGGATGAGGTTTTCTTATTAATCTGCTTGAGAACCATTTAGGGTTCAAATAAAACTTCTGAATGAGTGAAGCTTTTAGAGAGAGGTTTAGTGTGTTTATATTTAATAATCTCAACCCATCCAATTCATATTCATTATATAGATAGGCTCGTTTTATTTTGTCTGGTTTAGCGTCTCAGATAAAGCAAAATATTTTTTGCTCATATGATTTGAAAAACGAATCATCAGGAGTAGGCAGCGCCATAAGTAAGTGAGTAAACTGAGATATGACTAAGGAGTTAATCAGGGCAATTTTCCCATAAATAGACAGGTATTTACCTATCCATTGTTGCAGGATCTTGTCTATTTTTACAAGTTTTCTATCTAAATTCATTGTGGAGATGTCACGCCCTGGTCGAAGTATTTTGTGTTTTTCTTTATGTTTTGGTCAGGCCAGGGTGTGACATGGGTTTTTGTATGTGGTGTGTAGCTTAGTGGGATTGTAGCTTAGTGGGGTGTTCTGGGAGAGTCTATGGCTGTCTGAAGTGGTTCTCAATCAGAGGCAGGTGTTTACCGTTGTCTCTGATTGGGAACCATATTTAGGCAGCCATATTCTTTGGTTGTATTGTGGGTGATTGTCCTGTGTGTCTTGATGTCCTTGTTAGAGGTTTTTTAGACACATGTATAGGCTGTTTTCGGTTTTCGTTTCGTTTATTGTTTTGTTGAGTTTGTGTGTTGATTCGTGTTAAGTTGTTTTATTAAACATGGATCGAAATCTACACGCTGCAGTTTGGTCCGACTCTCCTTCACCAGTAGAAAGCCGTTACAGAATCACCCACCACAGGACCAAGCAGCGTGTCAACAGGCAGGAGCCACAGGAGAAGCAACAGGTGCAGCAGGAGAAGCAACAGAAGCAGCAGCAGCAGTGGGAGAGGCTGCACTCTTTGGATAAATGGACTTGGGAGGAGATCCTTGACGGAAAAGGACCCTGGGCAGAGCCATGTATGGAATTGGAGCTGTCGGCGAAGCTGAGTCTGAGAGTGTGGAGGATGTAGTGGACAGAGTAGAAAGAAAGCTGTTGGCGTGGCATAGTATGCACGGCATACCAGTGCCAGCACCACGCATCAGGCCTACAGTGCGTCCCGCCTGTCCAGCGCTGCCGGAGCCTCCCGCCTGTCCGGCGCCGCTGCCGGAGCATCCCGCCTGTCCGCCGCGCCGCTGTCCGGAGCCTCCCGCCTGTCCGGCGCCGCTGCCGGAGCGTCCCGCCTGTCCGGCGCCGCTGCCGGAGCGCTGAGCTTCCCGCCTGTCCGGCGCTGTCAGAGCTACCGACCCTCATTCCAGAGGCGCCAGAGCCCCTCATTCCAGAGGCACCAGTACTCCTCAGTCCAGCGCTGCCAGAGCCTTTTTTTCCAGTCTGCCCAGCGCCGTCTGAGCTACCCGTCTGCCCAGCGCCGCCAGTACCGCCAGTCTGCCCACCGCCGCCAGTCTGCCCTGTGCCACCTCCACACTCCAGTCCTCCGGTAGCAGCTCCCCGCACCAGGCTTCCTGTGCGTGTCCTCGATCCAGTACCACCAGTTCCAGCACCACGCACCAGGCCTTCAGTGCGCCTCGCCTGTTCAGCGCAGCCAGCGCTTTTCTCCTCTCCTGCGCTGTTGGAGTCTCCCGCCTGTTTAGCGCAGCCAGAGCCTTTTTCCTCTACAGCGCTGCCGGAGTCTCCCGCCTGTTCAGCGCAGCCAGAGCTGTCAGTCTACATGGAGCAGCCAGAGCTGCCAGTCGGCAAGGAGCAGCCAGAGCTGTCAGTCAACATGAAGCAGTCAGAGATGTCAGTCTGCAAGGAGCTGTCAGTCTGCAAGGAGCTGCCAGTCTGCAAGGAGCTGCCAGTCTGCAAGGAGCTGCCAGTCTGCAAGGAGCCGCCAGTCTGCAAGGAGCCGCCAGTCTGCCCAGTGCCGCCAGTGCTCCCAGTCTGCTCAGCGCCGCCAGTCTGCCCAGCGCCGCCAGTCTGCCCAGCGCCGCCAGTCTGCCCAGCGCCGCCAGTCTGTCAGGATCAGTTAGATCCATCAGTCAGCCAGGATCTGCCAGGATCCGCCAGTCAGCCAGGATCCGCCAGTCAGCCAGGATCCGCCAGTCAGCCAGGATCCGCCAGTCAGCCAGGATCCGCCAGTCAGCCAGGATCAGCCAGGATCTGCCAGTCAGCCAGGATCTGCCAGGATCCGCCAGTCAGCCAGGATCCGCCAGTCAGCCAGGATCCGCCAGTCAGCCAGGATCTGCCAGATCCGCCAGTCAGCCAGGATCCGCCAGTCAGCCAGGATCTGCCAGAACCGCTAGTCAGCCAGGATCTGCCAGTCAGCCAGGATCTGCCAGAACCGCTAGTCAGCCAGGATCCGCCAGTCAGCCAGGATACGCCAGTCAGCCAGGATCCGCCAGTCAGCCAGGATCTGCCAGATCCGCCAGTCAGCCAGGATCCGCCAGTCAGCCAGGATCTGCCAGATCCGCCAGTCAGCCAGGATCCGCCAGTCAGCCAGGATCCGTCAGCCAGGTCAGCCAGGATCTGCCAGAACCGCTAGTCAGCCAGGATCCGCCAGTCAGCCAGGATCTGCGGAACCAGTCAGCCAGGATCTGCCAGTCAACCTGCCAGGTCAGCCAGGATCTGCCAGAACCTGAGCTTCCTCTCACTCCCGAGGATCCTCTCACTCAGCCAGGATCCTCTCGGAACCAGCTTCCTCTCACTCTCGAGCTTTCTCTCACTCTCGAGCTTTCTCTCACTCTCGAGCTTTCTCTCACTCTCGAGCTTTCTCTCACTCTCGAGCTTTCTCTCACTCTCGAGCTTTCTCTCACTCTCGAGCTTCCCCTCAGTCCCGAGCTGCCTCCGTCCCGAGCTGTCCTTCAGTCCCGATCTGCTCCTCAGTCCAGTGGGGTTCTGGGTGAGGACTACTAGGCCATGGTCGGCGGCGAGGGTGGACTATCCAGGGACACGAGGAAGAGGGACTAAGACAGTGTTTGAGTGGGGTCCGCATCCCGCACCGGAGCCGCCACCATGGACAGACGCCCACCCGGACCCTCCCTGTTGTTTTGAGGTGCGTTCGGGAGTCCGCACCTTGGGGGGGGGGGTTCTGTCACGCCCTGGTCGAAGTATTTTGTGTTTTTCTTTATGTTTTGGTCAGGCCAGGGTGTGACATGGGTTTTTGTATGTGGTGTGTAGCTTAGTGGGATTGTAGCTTAGTGGGGTGTTCTGGGAGAGTCTATGGCTGTCTGAAGTGGTTCTCAATCAGAGGCAGGTGTTTACCGTTGTCTCTGATTGGGAACCATATTTAGGCAGCCATATTCTTTGGTTGTATTGTGGGTGATTGTCCTGTGTGTCTTGATGTCCTTGTTAGAGTTTTTTTAGACACATGTATAGGCTGTTTTCGGTTTTCGTTTCATTTATTGTTTTGTTGAGTTTGTGTGTTGATTCGTGTTAAGTTGTTTTATTAAACATGGATCGAAATCTACACGCTGCAGTTTGGTCCGACTCTCCTTCACCAGTAGAAAGCCGTTACAAGAGAGCTTATTTATATCTTTTGTGATGTGAATACCGAGTATGTCTACTTCACCATCAGACCATTTTATAGGTAAACTCCATGGTCATGTAAAAGTTGTATTTTTTAAGGATCCAAAACATAATATTGTACACTTATCATAGTTAGGTTTTCTGTACTCTCTGGACTAAAACCTATCTAGATCTTTAATGAGATATTGCAGGGATCTAGCTTGCGGACTCATGTTTCATGATGTTCTATTATTTCTAGTAGTTGTCGTATATTATCGCCAATGTATCGTCCATGTTAAAAAACCTGGCTGATCAGGATGAACAGTACCTGGTAAAACCCTTTTAATTCTGAGTGCTATGCATTTTGCTAGTATTTTTGCATCACAACATTGAAGTGTAAAGGAGCCTCCTGTTTTTTAGATATACTGGGTCTTTATATTTGCCATCTGGATCTTGTTTTATAATAGAGAAATCAGACCTTCCTGCTGAGTACCTGACTACCATTTTTTTTTTTGTGTGTGAATTTTATCCCCTTTTCTCCCCAATTTCATGGTATCCAATTGTTAGTAGTTACTATCTTGCCTCATCGCTAAAACTCCCGTACGGGCTTGGGAGAGACGAAGGTCGAAAGCCATTAGTCCTCCGAAACACAACCCAACAAAGCCGCACAGCTTCTTAACACAGCACAACCGCACCAATGTGTCGGAGGAAACACCGTGCACCTGGTGACCTGGTTAGCCCGGCCCGCCACAGGAGTTGCTAGTGCACGATGAGACAAGGATATCCTTACCGGCCACATACTATACAGTCTCACTGCTCTTTAAACTTCCATTTGATATTTTTTAGTTTCTTAATCAAAGACAATTACTGGTAAAAGCACAGCATTTTGATTTCATCATTTTACTAAGGCTTTGAACTTGCTGCTCCGCCAATGGCAATCTATAGCCTACATTGCAGTTTGGCAGCCTTTAGGTCATTTTCGATACCAATGTTACTAGCCAGTTAGACACCGATCCTGTCCACCAATATTTGTGTATATATAAATGTATCTTTTGGGTCTGCTTGATATATACCTTTTTTTTTTATTGTATTTTTTACACTTTAATTTTATTGACACTGAACTACCGTGGTTTACGTTGGCCATGATTGGTGAGGTTGGTCACTGATGGTCCTCGGTTACATTCACTTTATCTTAGACTCTGCTATGACATTGGAGTCTAATACTATCACTCCTCTCTTCCAATTGTACTCTTGTTTAATTGTTGCAGTAGCTGAAGAGTTTAAGCAAACAAACCCTGTTTGCTTAATTGTACATATCCATATTACTAATTGTCCGTTTGCATACTATTATTGAATTGTTCCCTCCTTACGACATTTAACCATTTACCAATACACGGACTGATCCTTTTCATAGCCTACTGGTTAATTTCACATTTCTCAGCCCTGTGGCGACACCGAGTGGACTACACTCATTTTATGGCCATTGAAATGCCACCAATCGCTGATAATATTTTTCCATAACTGAAGCTTTTTTTTATTTTTTTTATTTTTTATTTCACCTTTATTTAACCAGGTAGGCTAGTTGAGAACAAGTTCTCATTTGCAACTGCGACCTGGCCAAGATAAAGCATAGCAGTGTGAACAGACAACACAGAGTTACACATGGAGTAAACAATTAACAAGTCAATAACACAGTAGAAAAAAAATGGGCAGTCTATATACAATGTGTGCAAAAGGCATGAGAAGGTAGGCGAATAATACAATTTTACAGATTAACACTGGAGTGATAAATGATCAGATGGTCATGTACAGGTAGAGATATTGGTGTGCAAAAGAGCAGAAAAGTAAAAAAAAAAAAAAAAAACAGTATAAAAACAGTATGGGAATGAGGTAGGTGAAAATGGGTGGGCTATTTACCAATAGACTATGTACAGCTGCAGCGATCGGTTAGCTGCTCGGATAGCTGATGTTTAAAGTTGGTGAGGGAGATAAAAGTCTCCAACTTCAGCGATTTAAAAAAAAAAATTTTAAATTATTATTATTATTATTATTTTTTTTTGCAGTTCGTTCCAGTCACAGGCAGCAGAGTACTGGAACGAAAGGCGGCCAAATGAGGTATTGGCTTTAGGGATGATCAGTGAGATACACCTGCTGGAGCGCGTGCTACGGATGGATGTTGCCATCGTGACCAGTGAACTGAGATAAGGCGGAGCTTTACCTAGCATGGACTTGTAGATGACCTGGAGCCAGTGGGTCTGGCGACGAATATGTAGCGAGGGCCAGCCGACTAGAGCATACAGGTCGCAGTGGTGGGTGGTATAAGGTGCTTTGGTGACAAAACGGATGGCACTGTGATAGACTGCATCCAGTTTGCTGAGTAGAGTGTTGGAAGCCATTTTGTAGATGACATCGCCGAAGTCGAGGATCGGTAGGATAGTCAGTTTTACTAGGGTAAGCTTGGCGGCGTGAGTGAAGGAGGCTTTGTTGCGGAATAGAATGCCGACTCTTGATTTGATTTTCGATTGGAGATGTTTTATATGAGTCTGGAAGGAGAGTTTGCAGTCTAGCCAGACACCTAGGTACTTATAGATGTCCACATATTCAAGGTCGGAACCATCCAGGGTGGTGATGCTAGTCGGGCATGCGGGTGCAGGCAGCGATCGGTTGAAAAGCATGCATTTGGTTTTACTCGCGTTTAAGAGCAGTTGGAGGCCACGGAAGGAGTGCTGTATGGCATTGAAGCTCGTTTGGAGGTTAGATAGCACAGTGTCCAATGACGGGCCGAAAGTATATAGAATGGTGTCGTCTGCGTAGAGGTGGATCAGGGAATCGCCCGCAGCAAGAGCAACATCATTGATATATACAGAGAAAAGAGTCGGCCCGAGAATTGAACCCTGTGGCACCCCCATAGAGACTGCCAGAGGACCGGACAGCATGCCCTCCGATTTGACACACTGAACTCTGTCTGCAAAGTAATTGGTGAACCAGGCAAGGCAGTCATCCGAGAAACCGAGGCTATTGAGTCTGCCGATAAGAATATGGTGATTGACAGAGTCGAAAGCCTTGGCGAGGTCGATGAAGATGGCTGCACAGTACTGTCTTTTATCGATGGCGGTTATGATATCGTTTAGTACCTTGAGCGTGGCTGAGGTGCACCCGTGACCGGCTCGGAAACCAGATTGCACAGCGGAGAAGGTACGGTGGGATTCGAGATGGTCAGTGACCTGTTTGTTGACTTGGCTTTCGAAGACCTTAGATAGGCAGGGCAGGATGGATATAGGTCTATAGCAGTTTGGGTCCAGGGTGTCTCCCCCTTTGAAGAGGGGGATGACTGCGGCAGCTTTCCAATCCTTGGGGGATCTCAGACGATATGAAAGAGAGGTTGAACAGGCTGGTAATAGGGGTTGCGACAATGGTGGCAGATAGTTTCAGAAATAGAGGGTCCAGATTGTCAAGCCCAGCTGATTTGTACGGGTCTAGGTTTTGCAGCTCTTTCAGAACATCTGCTATTTGGATTTGGGTAAAGGAGAACCTGGAGAGGCTTGGGCGAGGAGCTGCGGGGGGGGCGGAGCTGTTGGCCGAGGTTGGAGTAAGCTGAAGGTTATACTCGTTGTTTAAAGTGTGACTGAAACCGAAAATGTACACTTGCCTATTGACATATTTAATTTTTTAATTTCAAGTGCGCATGTAACTTCTTTCCAAGGTCGGTTTCACCTCACTGCACATGTAGGGTAATCAACGGATGCTGAGTAAGAGAGAATTCCTGCTGCTCATCTCGAGTTTAGGATTTGTATTTGTATTTTATTTTTTTTTTTTTTTTTGAAGGGTGTTGTACTATCATTTTTATTTTTGTGGGAATGTTGAGGGTTTTTGGGCTTTGCTTTTTTTAGAGGATTAAAAAAATATATATTCTGATGTTTTGCTCATGCTGCTCCTCTCTCATTCTTTCTTTTTCATTTGACTTCTCCTCATTAATAAGCATGCATGTATAGTTTAACAACAAGTCAGGATGGTACTTTAGGGTTTCATTTGCGGTTGTGGGGGGCAAATTAAGCGCTACAGAGTATTTTCACATCTGAAGCCTGAATACTGATATCGCATTTCTTCAAGAAATGCACCAACATGTTAATGACTAGATTGCATAAAGCATGGGTAGACAGGTTTTTCATTCTAACTTTGATGGCAAAGCCAGTTGAACAACAATAGTGATTCACAAACTAGTACATTTTTCACCCTTATATTTAATTTCAGATACTGGAGGACGTTATACAATAGCTAGTGGCACCCTCTTCCAAACCCCTGTAGTACTTGCAAATGTTTACGCCCCTAACACTAGATTTCTGACATCTATTTTAGCCTCTCTCCCTAATCTCGACACCCACTGCCTCATCTTCGGGCGGGGACCTTAACTGTGTTATTGAACCAACACTCGACCGGTCTAATCCCAGTACACTTACTCCTTCTGGGATGGCAAAAGCTCTTTCTACATTCATGACCCACATGGGTTGTGTTGATCAATGGCGCTACCTCCATCCGGTCACAAAATACTACTCCTATTCATCAAGCCTACTCACGCATAGACAACTTTTTTTTAGAGCCCTTCTCCCCTCAGTTAAAACTACAGAATATTCTGCGAGAGTGATTTCGGACCATTCCCCCCACATTCTGGATTTAGCACTTACTCCGAATGCAATTTGTTTTTGGAATTGGAGAGTTAACACGGCCCTATTGTCTAACAAAGAATTATGTGACTTTATCTCAACCAAAATAGATGTATTCATTCAAACAAATAAAAATGATGCCACCTCCCCTTATCTTCTTTGGGAGACTTTCAAAGCTGTTTTACAGGGAAAGATAATTTCTTACAATTGCTCATTATGTCAAACAAAGAAAATGGAAACATCAGGAACTGCTGGACTCAATCCTGGCAATACACCATCCCCTGAATTATATGGAGAGGCTGAAACTTCAAACTCAAATTAATCTGCTTTCCACTGATAAAGCAGAGTTTCTGTTGCAAAGAACAAAGGGGACGTACTACGACTATGGTGACAAGACCAGCCGCCTTTTGGCACACCAACATAAATGCCAGATTTGTTTTTAGGTCCAATTTCATCTCATCGTTTTTCTTGGAATATAAACACCATAATATTAATCAAATAAATTAAGCAAAATTTCTTCAAATCAAACCCATATACTATGATCTTACAAAAACATTTTAAAATTCTCTAGTGCAGCCAAAATTGAAGACTATCAAATGCTTCTCAAAGATGCCCTCTGGTGGTCAAACTAGCACCAACTAGCATTAATGACAACAGTGGCTGACAATTAAATAATGTGCCATAGAATTCTGCGGCAGCCCGCAAGTTGTGCTGCAGTACTTTAATTAAACCCTTTCCTATAAAGATCCGCTGAAGTTATTTGGATTTTTACGAATTATATTTGAAAGACTGGGTCCTGAAAAAAGAATTTTTTTTTTGCTGAGTGTAGTATTTATTATTGTACTTTTGGAATGGTTTTAGAATTATTTACTAAACTGTTATCTTTTCCTGGATATCTATGCGCTTGACAGTTTACACTTCAAATTAACAGAATTACAGTTGGGTAGATATCCAGAAAGATTGATGGAAATACAGTACAAAACCAGTCAGTCCGATTGCACAGATCAGGTCAAATATTATTAGTTATGCAAACATACTTAGTAAAAAAGTCTAGGACAAAAAAGGCTTCTTAAACCTGTTTGAGATAGGGGGCAGTATTTTCACGTCCGGATGAAAAGCATGCCCAAAGTAAACTGCCTGCTACTCAGGCCCAGAAGCTAGGATATGCATATAATTGGTAGATTTGGATATAAAATACGCTAAAGTTTCTAAAACTGTTACAATAATGTCTGTGAGTATAACAGAACTTATTTGGCAGGCGAAACACAGAGGACAAACCATCCAGGGGGAAAAAATGAGTTCACTGTGTTTTCAATTGGGTTTCTATGGGAAACTAGATTTCTGAGGCACCTGTTTGCAGTTCCTATGGCTTCCACTAGATGTCAACAGTCTTTAGAAATTGGTTGATGTTTTTCTTTTGATTATTGAAGAAGTTGTCCTGTTTTTTTCCATGTGTCAAGCCAAGTGGACTCTTGTTTGGTGCGCGCGACCTGGAACTCATTCCACTTTGATGTTATCCGCTACTAACACAGTATATTCCGTCTTAAATTTTTGCGTTTTTTATGTTTTAGGATACCTAAAGTTGGATTAGGAAAGTAAGTAAGCATTTCACTGTAAGGTGAATTTGGCGCACTTGACATATAAACTTTCATTTGATTTGAAAAATGTAATATATTGTTAAATGCCTTCTTGAACATGTGAACATTCATATGCCTTAATTACAATTGTGTATGTGATCAGTAAACATGAATAAAATGTTAAATTATGAGCCTAGTTTAGCCAAGGAGATGGCACTAAGCTATATAGGGAGAGTGGTAGGATTCATGATTGGCTGAGATAATTGTGGGATAATAGAGAGATTACTTTCTGGAGGACAATGCCCTGCTGACTCATGCATTTACAGTACATGCATATTCTTTAAAGAGATGGGTGGGGCTGAGGCTATGTGAATGGGCGTAAACAAAGAGTTTAGAACAGGTGTGTCCAGACTTTAGTCTGGGGTCTACCCTCCCCCCTCCAATATGAAATAACATTTCACCTCATTTATTTGATGATTTATTTGATGATTTCCCCTCGAGATTTTAACCTGTTGCTTCTACTCGGGACGCTTGCGTCCCAACTAGAGCTCTGGAAATGCAAATGCGCTACGCTAAATGCTAATAGTATTAGTTAAAACTCAAAAGTTCATTAAAATACACATGCAGGGTATCGAATTAAAGCTACACTCGTTGTGAATCCAGGCAACAAGTCAGATTTTTAAAATGCTTTTCGGCGAAAGCATGAGAAGCTATTATCTGATAGCATGCAACACCCCAAAAGACCCACAGGGGACGTAAACAAAATAATTAGCATTTCGGCGTTACACAAACCGCACAATAAAATAGAAAACATTCATTACCTTTCACCATCTTCTTTGTTGGCACTCCTAGATGTCCCATAAACACTATTTGGGTCTTTATTTCGATTAAATCGGTCCATATAAAGCCTAGATATCGTTATATGTAGACTGTGTGATAAACGAAAAAAACATAGTTTCAAAACGTAACGTCATTTTTTAAAATTCAAAAAGTCGACGATAAACTTTCACAAAACACTTCGAAATACGTTTGTAATGCAACTTTAGGTATTAGTAAATGTTAATAAGCGATAAAATTCATCAGGAGGCGATGTAAAGATCATTAGCTGTCCGTCTGGAAAAATGTCAGGCTAGAAACTCAACGAAAATATCCGGTCCTAGACCGGATTAGATACGGTGTCCTGCATGTGTTTGACCAAGAAAAAACTCGAAGGGAAATGACAAGACTCTAGACACTGTGTGGAAGCTGTAGGTACTGCAACCTCAGTCAATTAATTGTGGTTCACCTTTATCATGGGATCAAGTAGCGCATGGATATATTTTCCCATTTTCAGTGATCAGTTTTTCCTGTGCTTTTCGATGTAAATGCCGTTCTGGTAAAGCCACAGCAGTGATTTAACCAGTTTTTTAAACGTCTGAGTGTTTTCTATCCACACAGACTAATCAAATGCATATACTATATTCCTGGCATGAGTAGCAGGGCGCTGAAATGTTGCGCGATTTTTAACAGAATGTTCAAAAAAGTAGAGGGTCGACTGAAGAGGTTAAGTAATATCTTCAAACACCATTCTGATGAAAATGCACAACTGAGATGGGTCGATCATGTCTGTCGACTCGTCACATTGAAGTGAAAAGAACACACTCAGTTACGGTGGTTCTTCCTGTTAAAACCTCTTATGGCTGCGATCCCTGTATAGGGATCAACATCAGGGAACATTTCAGAGTGACAACTAAAAATACAACGTCGTAACATTAAACATTCTGTAAATGCAAGTGTCTTACATCCTTCAAAAGATTAGGATCTTGGTAATAAAACTACGTTTTCCGATTTAAAATAGCTATTACAGAGAACAAATACCATGCTTTTGTTTGAGAAGAGCAATCAACAACAGAAACATTTTCCGCCACGACAGTTTTTACACATTCACATCTGAAGGTAAAATTATTTCTCTTCTTGAGGGTCCCAGTGATCAAATAAAGTGCAGTTTTCTTTGATAAAATCCATTTTTATAGCCTAAATTGAAACATTTTGTAAACCGTTTGTGCCGTGAATTCCACCTCTATTAATTTTTTACGGAGCATTCGACGTAATTACACACGGTAAACCATCATTTATCTAGTCATGGTTGGTTTCAGTGCATTCCTCTGGATGTTTGCAACACAGCCAAACTTTTTTGCGGGGAGTATTGACCGAAGTGAACTGATTTGAAGACAACGAACAATGACTACCTTGCGCACCAATAATTTTAGCGAAGCTTCTTTGATTGACTGTCCGATGACCACTGATCTTCTTGAAATCTAGCTGGGTAGATAGCCAATGAGCTGAGGTAAACGCCAGTATGTAATGGTTTTGGGTTGGATCACCATTCCTTGTTTGTAAATGCACGCGTAAGGAACTCCCTTCTCGCCTTGACTATCAGAGGAGTTGCTGTGAGGCTTGTTACGCGCAGCAGTATTTCGGAATTTCAATGATTTCATTGAAGATATCATGGCGAATAAATCAGGAAAAGCGAAGTCAGTCTAAAGTGAAAGTGAAAGAGTGAAAGTGAGACAGATTTTGTGTTTGAGGAATCTTTGACTGTTATGATTCAAACAGGAACTGAGGAGCTGTTTCTGCAAGGGCAGGACGTACTTCTGAACGGGTGCTAATGCCGTTTTATGAAATATAAATATATATATATATATATTTTTTTTTTTTTTGCAACAAAAAAATATATATAAATATATATTTTGCAATTTGCAATGAAATGTGTGGTTTGTTTGTGTGTGTGTGTGTGTATATATCTATATATACAGTGAGGCAAAAAAGTATTTAGTCAGCCATCAATTGTGCAAGTTCTCCCACTTAAAAAGATGAGAGAGGCCTGTAATTTTCATCATAGGTACACTTCAACTATGATAGACAAAATGAGAAAAAAAAATCACATTGTAGGATTTTTAATTAATTTATTTGCAAATTATGGTGAAAAAAAGTATTTGGTCAATAACAAAGGTGAATACCTTGATTATTTGTGTTTTGTGTAGACGTGTTGTCCCTTTGTGTGTACATGTGTGCCTGTGTGTTTATATGCTCCCATATTTTGGTTAAATGGAATATCTATAAATCAGTAACCATAAAGCATATCCCATACATGTTTACTGTGTATCTCTATAATCTTTCAATCCTCACATATACAATATATGTCTATGATACGATTAGACCATTAGAACTGTTCCTGCCCTTTCACGGTCGGTGACACAGTGGAGTCTTGATGTTTTTCCCAGAATGCCTAAGTGTCTGGGTGTCAGCGGGGCACACCAGACACACATTCAGGGACTATTTCACATACATCACACAAGGTTGGTGGCACCTTAAATGGGGAGAAAGGGCTTGTGGTAATGGCTGAAGCGGAATTAGTGGAATGGTATCAAATACATCAAACAATTGGTTTCTATGTGTTTGATGCCATTTCATTCCTTCCGTTCCAGCCATTATTACGAGCCGTCATCCCCTCCACTGACACATGACGCAGGTACATGCACATTAGATAATACTTCAGGACACTCTGGGAGTCATCCAAAGAGTCAACAAACATGAGACAATTACTGCTCCTTCAGTGGTTCTCTTTCTCTCTCTCTCTCTCTACCTAACTAACTTCTTCTCACTCTCACTCTGTGTGTGTGAGTGCGTGCGTGTTTATGTATGCTTGTGTGCTTGTACACTGTATCCATGCAGGTGTGTGTATGTATGAACTGCTTTGGCTGTGAAAGGAGAACTGAGAGGTCACTGCACCCCCTGGCAATAAATAGATCCTCAGTCATTGAGGCCAGTGGAGGAGGGATATGCTATAGAACTTCCATTCTCCAGCATCCTCCATATTGTCTGCAGAAGGATCTGTTGAGCTAACATGATGTGCAGGGATTGTTTGAAGGCTGGGACACCGGTAAAACTATTGTATGTCTCTGGGAGAGGTATTCACCTGAAGTAAAACATATTTTGACATGTCTTGCCAACCACCATGTGGTTAAAGTGTAACTCGAGACTGAGTGGAGCACTGAGAGGCACCACTTAGCAATGACATCCGATTAAACACTGACATAAGTCTATAAAACTATTTTTAATAGTGAAAAATGGCAAGTAGATAAACCATGCAGTTTGCCAGAGGTCCTGACAAGAATAATAAACGGAAATGTTTTGAACAACTGGGGACATTTTGTTAATCCCCACACAAGGTAAAATTATATTTCTAGGGGGTTTAGGGTTAAGGTTATAATTAGTGTTAGGGTTATAATTAGGTTTAGGGATATGTTTAGGGAAAATAGGATTTGGAATGGGACTGAATTGTGTCCCCCCACAAGGTTAGTTATAGAAGAGTGTGTGTGTGTGTGTGTGTGTGTGTGTTTTTGTGTTTAGCTGGTCAGTACACACACACTGGGTGCAAATGGTGAACCGACATACTACCTCTTCAGATGTCACCATCACTCTGGGGGTGGCGTGTGTGTGTGTGTGTGTGTGGTGTGTTTTAGGGTTAAGGTTAGGTTTTGGGGTTAAGGTTAGGCAAAATAGGATTTTGAATTGGACTGAAAATGTGTTCCCACATGGTTAGTTATTGTAGACTGTGTGTGTGTGCGCCTCTCTCTCCCATCCCTCTTTCTCTCCTCTCCCCCACTTTCACCCCATTATTCTCCACACCACCCTTCTCCCTGCCCCTCTCCTCTTCCTTCCTCTACTCTCTGCACTCTACATCTCCCTCAACCAACCAACCTCTGTCCCTCTCTTCTCTGTCCATAAGCTCTCCTCACCATCTCCACCCCTCACTCCTCACCACCCTCAGCCATTCCTTCTCCCTGCCCCTTTCCTTCCTGTTCCTCTGCTGTTAGCTCCATGTTGTGATGTGCTGGCAGAAGAAGACAGGGACACAGCAGGGGTGGAACTGTGGAACAAAGCACTGCCAGCCCACACTGCCACCCTACAGAGCTGCAGGTACTTGGCTTGGGGCCCATGGCACATAGACCCCCCAAACAGGGGCGGAAAGGACAGGATCTGCAACAGGGTGGGATGGGCAAGGGGTTAGCTGAAGTCTGGGGGATTGGGTTGATACCGTTGGTTTGGAAGGATGATTATGTGTGGGATGGGGGGCAACCATGTCGCCCAACAACCCCACCACCTCCATCCAACCCATCGCCCATCTCACCACACACTCAGGATGACATATCCACATTTACATTTGATTTAACACACAGACAAGCATGTTCTCTTTGCCATTAGGCATCTTACCTGTGCATTTGAAGAACTTGGACTCTCCCACACTTAGCTCCACCTTGTTCAAGGATATGGATACCTGCAGAACAGCTGCGAGGATAGAGAGAAAGAGAAAAAAGATGAGTAGATACACACACAAAAACTCACTAAGATAACATAGGAGAATAAAGACATGGAGGGGTGGGTGTCACGCCTTGGTCAATATATTTTGTGTTTTTGGTATATGTTTGGTAAGCCAGGGTGTGACATGGGTTTATATGTTGTGTTTCGTATTGGGGTTTGTAGTAATTGGGATTGTGTTGATTAGGGGTGTGTCTAGTTAGGCTTGGCTGCCTGAGGCGATTCTCAATTGGAGTCAGCTGCTTATCGTTGTCTCTGATTGGGAACCGTATTTAGGTAGCCTGAGTTCGCGTTGTATTTTGTGGGTGTTTGTCCTGTCTCTGTGTTGTAGTCACCAGATAGGCTGTAATTAGTTTCACGTTCCGTTTGTTGTTTTGCTTTGTATGATATTGAGTTATTTCATGTACGTATTCTTTCATTAAAGTCATGAGTAACCTACACGCTGCATTTCGGTCCGACTCTCTTCATTCAACAGACGAATGCCGTTACAGAAACACCCACCACTCACGGACCGAGCAGCGTGTGATCTGGCAGGAGCTAAAGGACGACGTTATGGACAGCAGAAGTATGGAGTATACTACGTGGGAAGAAATCGACAGGTGGGCGGCCGATCCAGAGCGAGTGCAGGAGCCCGCCTGGGATTCCCTACAGCAATGCGAGGAGGGCTATAGTCGTATGGATTCGAGAAGGAAAGCACGGCTATACAGAGCGAAAACGGAAAGTAACGGGGGAAAGCGCAGAGAGAGAGTGGCTGAGTCAGGAGTCAGACCTGAGCCTACTCTCCCTGTTAATCGGGAAGAACAGTTGCAGTGGGAGAGACTGCACCATTTGGAGATTTGGACATGGGAGGAGGAATTAGACGGTAAAGGACCCTGGGCGCAGCCGGGAGAATATCGCCGTCCCAAGGAGGAAATAGAAGCAGCTAAAGCGGAGAGGCGCAGGTATGAGGAAGCAGCACGGCGACGAGGTTGGAAACCGGAAAGTCACCCCCAAAAATGTATTGGGGGGGGGCTAGAAGGGAGAGTAGTTATGCCAGGTAGGAGACCTGCGCATACTCCCTGTGCTCACCGTTGGGCTAGAGAGACCGGGCAGGCACCGTGTTATGCTATGGAGCGCACGGTGTTTCCAGTGCGGGTGCAGAGCCAGCTGCGTCACATACCAGCTCTTCCTATTGGCCGGGCTAGAGTGGGCATCGAGCCAGGTAAGCTTGGGCAGGCTCGGTGCTCAAGAGCTCCAGTGCGCCTACATGGTCCGGTCTATCCAGAGCCACCTCCACACACCAGTCCTCCGGTAGCAGCTCCCCGCACCAGGCTTCCTGTGCGTGTCCTCGATCCTGTAGCTCCAGTTCCAGCACCACGCACCAGGCCTTCAGTGCGCCTCGCCTGTTCAACACAGCCAGAGTCTTCCTTCCCTCCTACGCTGTTGGAGTCTCCCGCCTGTTCAGCGCAGCCGGAGCCTCCTGCCTGTTCGGAGCAGCCTGAGCTGCCAGTCTGCAGAGATCTGTCAGTCTGCCAAGTGCTGTCAGTCTGCATGAAGCAGTCAGAGCTGTCAGTCTGCCCAGCGCCGCCAGTGCTCCCCGTCTGCCCAGCGCTGCCAGTGCTCCCAGTCTGCCCAGCGTCGCCAGTCTGCCAGGATCCGCCAGAGGTGCCAGTCTGCCAGGATCCGCCAGAGGTGCCAGTCTGCCAGGATCCGCCAGAGGTGCCAGTCTGCCAGGATCCGCCAGAGGTGCCAGTCTGCCAGGATCCGCCAGAGGTGCCAGTCTGCCAGGATCCGCCAGAGGTGCCAGTCTGCCAGGATCCGCCAGAGGTGCCAGTCTGCCAGGATCCGCCAGAGGTGCCAGTCTGCCAGGATCCGCCAGAGGTGCCAGTCTGCCAGGATCCGCCAGAGGTGCCAGTCTGCCAGGATCCGCCAGAGGTGCCAGTCTGCCAGGATCCGCCAGAGGTGCCAGTCTGCCAGGATCCGCCAGAGGTGCCAGTCTGCCAGGATCCGCCAGAGGTGCCAGTCTGCCAGGATCCGCCAGAGGTGCCAGTCTGCCAGGATCCGCCAGAGGTGCCAGTCTGCCAGGATCCGCCAGTCTGCCAGGATCCGCCAGGATCCGCCAGTCTGCCAGGATCCGCCAGGATCCGCCAGTCTGCCAGGATCCGCCAGGATCCGCCAGTCTGCCAGGATCCGCCAGTCTGCCAGGATCCGCCAGAGGTGCCAGTCTGCCAGGATCCGCCAGAGGTGCCAGTCTGCCAGGATCCGCCAGTCTGCCAGGATCCGCCAGAAGTGCCAGTCTGCCAGTATCCGCCAGTCTGCCAGGATCCGCCAGAAGTGCCAGTCTGCCAGGATCCGCCAGTCTGCCAGGATCCGCCAGAAGTGCCAGTCTGCCAGGATCCGCCAGTCTGCCAGGATCCGCCAGAAGTGCCAGTCTGCCAGGATCCGCCAGAAGTGCCAGTCTGCCAGGATCCGCCAGTCTGCCAGGATCCGCCAGGATCCGCCAGTCTGCCAGGATCCGCCAGAAGTGCCAGTCTGCCAGGATCCGCCAGTCTGCCAGGATCCGCCAGAAGTGCCAGTCTGCCAGGATCCGCCAGTCTGCCAGGATCCGCCAGAAGTGCCAGTCTGCCAGGATCTGCCAGTCTGCAGAGAGCTGTCAGCCTGCATGGAGCAGTCAGAGCTGTCAGTCTGCATAGAGCAGCTAGATCCGCCAGCCAGCCAGGAGTTACCGGAGCCTACTACCTGTCTGAGCTTCATCTCAGTACTGGGCGTCCTCTCAGTGCTGGGCGTCCTCTCAGTGCTGGGCATCCTCTCAGTACTGGGCTTCCCCTCGGTCCCGGGCTGCCCCTCGGTCCCGAGCTGCCCCTCGGTCCCGAGCTGCCCCTCGGTCCCGAGCTGCCCCTCGGTCCCGAGCTGCCCCTCTGTCCCGAGCTGCCCCTCAGTTATGTGGGGATCAGGGTGAGGACTATTAGGCCATGGTCGGCGGAGAAGGTGGATTATCCCAGGACGCGAAGGGGAGGAACTAGGACATTCATGGAGTGGGGTCCACGTCCCGAGCCAGAACCGCCACCATGGACAGACGCCCACCCGGACCCTCCCTATGCTCTTGAGGTGCGTCCCGGAGTCCGCACCTTAGGGGGGGGGTTCTGTCACGCCTTGGTCAATATATTTTGTGTTTTTGGTATATGTTTGGTAAGCCAGGGTGTGACATGGGTTTATATGTTGTGTTTCGTATTGGGGTTTGTAGTAATTGGGATTGTGTTGATTAGGGGTGTGTCTAGTTAGGCTTGGCTGCCTGAGGCGATTCTCAATTGGAGTCAGCTGCTTATCGTTGTCTCTGATTGGGAACCGTATTTAGGTAGCCTGAGTTCGCGTTGTATTTTGTGGGTGTTTGTCCTGTCTCTGTGTTGTAGTCACCAGATAGGCTGTAATTAGTTTCACGTTCCGTTAGTTTTTTTGCTTTGTATGATATCGAGTTATTTCATGTACGTATTCTTTCATTAAAGTCATGAGTAATCTACACGCTGCATTTCGGTCCGACTCTCTTCATTCAACAGACGAACGCCGTTACAGTGGGGGGGTGACTGGATTTAAAAAGTTGGCGCTGTACAACGTGACCGGTCGGGAGTAGGATATTAAGTAACTGCGAGTGAAGAGCAAAATAATCAGAATATTGATTTATCAAGACCAGTTCCCATGTGTGTCTAAGAGCAGCGCAAAACTGTGCTGAAATAGTTGACCACACGTGGGTATGCTGTTGCATAAAATCCTATTATAACAATTGGATGACTTTTGGTGTTCCAGTATGCAAAAATGTGTTGCCTTCACTAGTCTACCTTATTTTTAAAAGAACTTCAGCACAGAGAAGAGAAAGAAGCCTAAAATAATACAACAATAAAGCGATTCATAAACACATTTGGCTGTTTTTAATATTGGCCATCAACCAAAAACACATAATCTACCATGGTTTTCCATTTTTAGCAAGATGATTCAAGCCATTGACTCACTGATGACAGTTTAAGAAACTTGAGTGGACTTATGGAAAGGCTCTGTAAGACATGTAATATATATATACTACCTTTCAAAAGTTTGGGGTCACTTAGAAATGTCCTTGTTTTTGAAAGAAAAGTAATTTTTTTGTCCATAACAATAACATAAAATTGATCAGAAATGCAGTGTAGACATTGTTATCAACTGAAAACATTCATCCGTGACTATGTCAAGCCTACAAGCAAAGATTAACTGGTGAACGCCATCAAGACGTTTTGGCTTGAGAAATTGACGATACAACAAATGCATTGGTTATCTCAGCAAGGTTTTACCCGTGGTCAATGGAGATGGGGAGGAAGTGCAACTAAAATGTACTGAACTAATACATTGCAAATGGGTGGGATTTTCACACTTAAAGTAAGCGGGCTATTAAATTACCATTTTGTAAATAAATCGATGTATGAAGAGTCTAATGTCCTACTAATAGCCCATCATGGAAACATTGTTTGCATGATGGTCTACACCTGCTAGAGTACACTTGTGAAAAACAAGTGTTTGTAAACATGTTTTCAAAATGCCTCCAGCTCTTCATCACCACTTTAAATAAAAACACAGCATCTAAAAAAAAATGCACATAACGTTTGATTACATTCTTCATCGTAACCACAATGTCACAAATAATCAAACACACACACAACATGAGCAGATTAACTTGGGTCAAAACAGCCAAAGCATTTTTCGTTAGGGCAAATCTGGTCTGTGAGAATATCCAATAGGCTTTTATATAAATATAATGTAGGGTTAATTATAATAATAATAATAATAATTGTAGGATAACAGATCGGCTCTCAGAACTCATTAAGACGTGGCTTCTATATTCAATATGATAATTCATTCAGAAGGTTAAACCCATATGTTTTAGGCCTGCAGTAGGTTATAATGAACTGAACATGGTGTGTCAATTCATAAAGCATGTGCCATGGAATCAGTACATCAAAAAAACTATTTTGCAATCTGTATGTCACAGCTGTCAATTTTATGGTCCTTAAATGAAACTGGTATACATTTTTAGTTATCACAAGTTTGGTCTTTAATGCAGGGCCGGTAGACAAGTTACTTAGTTTTTTATTTTTCCTCTACGGGAACGGTCCCAACCCCCCCACCCCGCGGGAAGGTTGAGCTAATGTGCAACTAATGTGAAAAGCATGACATTGTAATTAAGAAAGAACATTTGCCAGGACATAGGCATGTCTTATATGGGCAGAAAGCTTAAATTATTGATAATCTAACTACACTGCCCAATTTACAGAAGTTAATACAGTGAACAAATACAATGCTATTGTTTGAGGAGAGTGCACAACAACTAAAAACTTTTAACAGTGTCTTTTCTGTAGGAAAGCGAATTATCCATCATTTTTGACACCCTGGGCATGTGTAAACTTAAATGCTTTATTACCATATCATTTTTGTATGTTCTGTATAGTTATGTACTTGCAAATATATCAATTGACCAATTCGCCACATTTTGGCAGACTTGATAACACATTTTTAACAGTAATACAATGGCTCATTGGATGAGTCTAAAACTTTGCACATACACTGCTAAATTGCGCATAGACACGTAAGTCATATGCATTTTCAGAAAGGCAATTATGTTTTTTTTTCTTTGTATTATCTTTTACCAGATCTAATGTGTTATATTCTCCTACATGAATTTCACATTTCCACAAAGTGAAAAAGTGAACACATATTGTTTCCTTTCAAATGGTATCAAGAATATGCATATACCTGCTTCAGATCCTGAGCTACAGGCAGTTAGATTTGAGTATGTAATGTTAGGCGAAAATTGAAAAAAAAGGGTCTGATCCTTTTAACTGAAATTGCAACCAACTTTTTTGTAATCTGAATAAAGAGAAAAGGGCCCTTCTTGAAAATGGGGTGAGACATTCCAACTAATTTCTAAATAAAGCCAGTTTGTTATTTAGAATGATTTATATCTGTTTGTAGAGGGAGAGAAAAAAAGCACCCACCGTGTATATTTTTTCCCCGAAAATTGTCAGTCCACATGTCAAGTGAAATTCCCCCATTGTATTTACCCAGGTTCTCTCTTAATTAACTCCAGGACCACCGACAGTTGTTGTTGATGCCTGATGCAGGACTCCAGTGCCAGAGGAGAGACTCTCAGACTGAAACCGCCTCCATTAATTGCCACAGTTTAGACTACCGCTAGATCGGCGTTCTAACTCCCCTTTGTGATAGTGTGGTGCAATGACAGAATAACACCATCTAACTAACGGTCGCGGCATAAGCTTGTAACTTTTAAAGGAGGAACCACTGTACTATTCTATGAAGCTTAAATACTTCAAATTATGCATCACAAGAGGCTTACTTCAATGGCAGTTTCAAAAGTACAAAGCAATGAGCCTTTCCCCTTTGCTCGGAGACTGCTACTACTACACAATAGGGTATCATGCGGCGATTCACATAGGATGAAGGACTAGGTAATGAGTGGTGTTGCGACACTTCACTTTACCATATAAAAGCTTGAAATCACCCACACAATTCGAATGTAGATGTTCAGCTGCACCTCATTGCAAGTTGTACTTAAGTGTCTTGCTTGCTGCTTACCCCTTCCTGAGCCAAGAGTGCATCCCAAATGGAACCCTATTCTCTATATAGTGCACTTCTTTTGACCATAGGCCTGTGAGCTGGTCCTATGGGCCCTGGTCAAAAGTAGTGCACTAAATAGGGAATAGGGTGTCATTTGGGACACAGGCAGCCAGAGAATTATAGCATGAATCTAGTTAGGGGCGACACCAAAGGCAGTGGAGGAGAAAGCACCTTTGATCTTTTCTCTCTCTCTCTCACACACACACACACACGCCACCCCCAGAGTGATGGTGACATCTGAAGAGGTAGTATGTCGGTTCACCATTTGCACCCAGTGTGTGTGTACTGACCAGCTAAACACAAAACACACACACACACACACACACACACACACACACACACACAAAGACATTTTCTGTGTCAGAGAGCTGCCTATAGATAGCAGTAGGTGGACACTACTGTAATGTCAATACCTTGCTTCATTCCTGGTAATACACATCTACATCACAATGATTTATTGTGATTTATCCATACTGAACAAAACTATAAACACAGTTACAGTTCATTTAAGGAAATCAGTCAATTGAAATAAATAAATTAGGCACTAATCTATGGATTCCACATGACAGGGCAGTGGCACAGCCAATCAGAATCTGTTTTTCCCCACAAAAGAGCTTCATTATAGACAGAAATAGTCCTCATCACCCCCTCCCACCCCCGCTCAGACGATCCCGCAGATGAAGAAGCCGGATGTGGAGGTCCTGGGCTGGAGTGGTTACACGGGGTCTGCTGTTGTGAGGCTGGTTGGACGTAATGCTAAATTCTCTAAAATGATGTTGGAGGCAGCTTATGGTAGAGAAATGAACGTTCAATTCTCTGGCAACAGCTCTGGTGGACATTCCTGCAGTCAGCATGCAAATTGCACGCTCCCTCAAAACATATGACATCTGTGGCATTGTGTTGTGTGACAGAACTACACATTTTAAAGTGGCCTTTGAAACTCTTGATATGCCACACCTGTCAGGTGGATGGATTATATTGGAAAATGAGAAATGCTCACTAATATGGATTTAAACAAATTTGTGCACAAAGTTTGAGAGAAATAAGCTTTTTGTGTGCAGGGAATATATTATTTCAGCTCATGAAACATATGACCAAAATTTACATGTTGCGTTTATGTTTTTGTTCAGTCTATGGGCTCCCGAGTGGCACAGTGGTCTAAGGCACTGTATCTCAGTGCAAGAAACATCACTACAGTACCTGGTTCAACTCCAGGCTGTATCACATCCGGCCGTGATTGGAAGTACCATATGGCGGCGCCCAGCATCGTCCGGGGTGGGCCGTCAATGTAAATAAGAATTTGTTCTTAACTGACTTACCTACTTAAATAAAGGTTCACTTAAAAAAATATATATTTATCCTCCAACTTTCCATTCTCCCTTTTCACACGCTCACACAAAAACCCCTGGCAACACCCCCCGCAAACACAACACACTGCCCCATTCCCAGGGTAGCACTATATTACAGTTGCCAGTTCTGTCCTCTCAGCTCTGCCCCACTTCCTGTGACATGGAGCTCCAGCTGTGCCTGGTGCCCCTCCTCTCAGAGGTAACAAGTAGACTGTCTGCAATACCTTACAGTCGCTCCAACTGGCTGATTAACGAGCAGAGGACTCATATGCACGTACGCAGACACACACACAGACTCTGGTCCGATGCACACATACACACTCCACCCCTTCCTCCATCACCACTGCATCATTAACTACCAGCCAATTCCTGCTTACAAGCAAAAACAAAAACAAAAAAACTAAAATACGGAAGTGGTCCGATGAAGAGGATGCTAAGCTATAGGATTGTTTACCACATCAGTTACCGGCTTCATTAACCCTTGGACGCGTATGAACACATATTTCTGATCATTGTTGAGTGGTCCCTGCAGCGTACCATCGCAAATATGTGATTGGAACAGTAGCAACAGAACACATGATGCAACAAGCATATCTAAAACTTCATTGTTGTCTGAAAAGCATCTAAACAATGTTTTTTATTGATGGAACATACAGCTCTTAACTTTGTTCCTCAATTTCACCTTTTTTTGTAAAAGAAAAATGAAAACTTCATCATCCAAGCATCACACGGAACACATCCAGGGCCAAAATACTTCTATAAACCAGTCTAAGGTTGCGCTGACAAAAAACAAAACATAAGTTGACGACCTAAAAGCTAGACTTGTTTACAATGTAACATCTCTGGTGAGCACAAGGGAGAAATTGAATATTGTTAAGAAAGGAGATATGTGTCAGCTAAGCTGATTCTTTATGACGGCAGCTTGTTTATGTTTGACAAGGAAAAACTCCCTAATCCCAGAATGCCATTCACTATAAAACGCAAATAAACAAAGTCAAAGATGGCTGCGCCCATTGCCTGAATAAAATCAACTTAGTTTGGCCACAGAATATTACAAATCTTCGATGTGCTTGTTACAGTGTATACAAGAACCAGTGTGCTTGAACCAGTGTATACAAAGCAAATCAAATGTTATCACCTCAAATACTAGTATACTGCCTAGCCGTAGCACGAAACCTAAAGTGTTGCCAGATTTGGGTGAAACCATTATAGGGGGATTTGTAGTTAGTGATACTTGAAGTTTATACAAATGTAACCACATTTTAGGAGATCAATAGCTGGAGATCAATAATCCTGTCTAGCTCCATAGTTTATGATAACCCATATCTACAACCTCACCTCACTCATGCCACGGTCTCTGCACACAATATACTGTAGCTGATAACACGCACACACCATTCAATCTGATCATCCACACAAACGACCTCACTTTCTTGCTTACATGACTTGGATCCACCCTGTTCTCACTCTCTCTCCCGACCAGGCTAAAGCCTATCCATGCCATAATACTCACCACATTTGATGACTGCGAAATATCTCCTTCGCTTGGCGACGACGCAGGCATTTGTAGGCTACATGTCCAGTGGTGATAACATGTTGATATGAACAAAATGTATTTACAAAGCCAGCGTTTACCTTCGCCATGGTTGGCATGTGTCATATATGCTGATACCCCGCTCTCACTTTGTTTCTTTGCAACTATTGTGTCAAACACACCGGACTTAACACCTCAGGTGTTCCGCCCTGTCTTACATGAGCAGAGCCTCAGACAGGCTAATACCAAAGCCTCTTTCAGATAATAATACATGTAACACAGATTACTATAATAATTATATATATATCAGTAATACTATAGATACTCGCTGCTACTTCTATAAATAGAAAGGATAAGAGATTGAGTGGTTAAAAAACTAATGAGGCAGAAAATGCGATCTTGAAGCAGTGGATAATGGCAGCATAGAATTCTGGTACCGTGTGCAAAAATAACTCACGTTGTAAGGGTCGTTATTAATATTTAGTGACCGTACGTACATCCCAACCAGAAGCCATGGATTACAGGCAACATCCACATTGGGCTAAAGGCTAAAGCTGTCGCTTTCAATGAGCGGGACACTAATCCGGAAGCTTATAAGAAATCCAAGCTACACCTCCGACGAACCACCAAACAAACAGTACCAAGATCAAATCCTACTACACCAGCTCTGACTCTCATTGCATGTGGCAGGGCTGGCAAACTAGCACAGATTACAAAGGGAAACCCCGCCGCGAACTGTCCAGTGACGTAAGCCTACCAGATGAGCTAAATACCTTCTATGCACGCTTCGAGGCTAGCAACACTGAACTACGCATGAGAGCACCAGCTGTAAGGGTAAAGGGTCCGGAGACTGTGTTATCACTCTCTCCATAGCCAATGTGAGTAATACTTTTACCCTTTTACTGCTGTGGGCTAAATCAGGGTCAAACAGAGTGTTTCTTGGTAGTCTTAAACAAATCTACTTTACAACAAAAGTATATATCTCACACACATAGTTATGGGCTTCAAAAAAATAGGACACCTGTACCATGTCAGATATAGAGTTGAAATGTGTTACATTTTGAGTTTGCATTCCAATATTACACTTTATATATATCACAGAAGACTGAAATATAACAAAACTGTTTGACATAGAAACACCAGATTTTCTGCGTTTTAAAAAAATAATGTTTATTCATTATAAAATTATGGAAAATGTGAATAACATTCCACCCATGAGACCACTAGGTCATTTGACTGCAGGAAAGGGCTACACAGGTTAACATTCAGAAGGCTGCAGGTGCAGGGCCAGATGGATTATCAGGACACATACTCAGATCATGTGCTTACCAGCTGGCAAGTGTCTTCACTGACATTTTCAACCTCTCCCTGACCACCATAGTCCCCCTGTCCAAGAATAAGGTAACCTGCATAAATGACTATTGCACGACTATTGCACTCATATCTGTAGCTATGAAATGCTTTGAAAAGCTGGTCATGGCTCACATCAACACCATCATCCTAGACACCCTGGACCCTCTCCAATTTGCATACCGCCGCAACAGATCCACAGATTACGCAATCTTGATTGCACTCCACACTGCCCTTTCCCACCTGGACAAAAGGAACATCTACAAGATAAGGCTGTTCATTGACTACAGCTCAGCGTTCAACACCATTGTGCCCTCCAAGCTCATCACTAAATTAAGGGCCCTGGGATTTAACACCTCCTCTGCAATTGGATCCTGGACATCCTGATGGCCACCCTCAGGTGGTGAGGATAGGCAGCAACACATCCGCAACGCTTATCCTCAGGGATGTGTGCTTAGACCCCTTCTGTAATCACTGTTCAACCACGACTGTGTGGCCGTGCACGACTCCAACAACATCATTACGTTTACAGACGACACACGGTGAGAGGCCTGATCACCGACAACGATGAGACAGCCTACACGGGGGAGGTCAGAGACCTGGCAGTGTGGTGCCATGACAATAACCTCTCCTTCAACATCAGCAAGACAAAGGAGCTGATCGTGGACTACAGAAGATGGAGGGCAGAGCATGCCCCCATCCACAACGATGGGGCTGTTGTGGAACAGGTCGAGAGCTTCAAGTTCCTTGGTGGACACATAACTAAGGAACTATCATGGTCCGCACACAACACAGTCATGAAGAGGGCATGACAACACCGCTGAAAATATTTGGCATGGGCCCTAAGATCCTCAAAAAGTTATACAGCTGCACCATCGAGAGCATCTTTAATGGCTGCATCACAGCTTGGTTTGGCAACTGTTTGGCATCCGAATGCAAGGCGCTACAGAGGGTAGTGCGTACCGCCCAGTACATCACTCGAGCCGAGCTCCCTGCCATCTAGAACCTCTATACCATAACCTCTATATAGTCAGAGGAAGGCCCAAAAAATTGTCAAACACTCCAGCCACATGGCAAGTGGTACCGATGCACAAGGTCTCGAACCAACAGGATCCTGAACAGCTTCAACCCCTAAGCTTTAAGACTGATAAATAGTTAATTAAATAGTTAACCAATAGCTACTCGGAATATCTGCATTGACCCTTTTTGCAATGATCTCTTTTGACTCATAACATACGCTGCTGTTACTGTTTATTATCTATCCCGTTGCCTAGTCACTTTATCCCTACCTATGTCTCTACCTCAATTACCTCATACCCCTGCACATCTACTCGGTACTGGTACCCCATTTATATAGCCAAGTTATCATTACTCATTGTGTATTTATTCCTTGTGTTATTATTTTTCTATTTATTTTCTATCTGCATTGTTGGGAAGGGCCTGTAAACATTTTACTGTTACTCTACACTAGTTGTTCATGACAAAACAAATTGATTTGATAGGAAGTGTCACATAGCAGAGGCAAACACTGCAAAGTGCCGCTATAGCAATCGCAATGGATCAAATGGGGAAACAAATGAGCAATTACACAATTGATGACAACAATGGTGGGTGTTGATCGAACATTCAATACATACATTTTTTAAAAACTTTAATTTAAATTATGTCAGTCAAGCTATATTGATTTGTACCCATTTAAGATACTTCAGAATGTTATGAAAACCGACATTGTCTGGCAGTGTCACTTTTGCAATCATCTTCTACTATCATCCCAAATGATAATTGTTGCCATATCCTCCACAACAAGAGACTGTGCAATCATCACACAATGGAATGTGAACACATACTCGTACTAATTAATGAATTAGAAGGCCCAATCAACAGGCCAATATAAAATATTTCAAGCTGCTATGTCAATCACATACTCCCCCACTCCTCTCTCCCTCTTTCCTCAAATGATAGAATAACCCAGATCCCCCACTTCCCCCAAGTCATAAACCCTTGAGGTTTCCTTCCTCAACACACCATTGTGTTTGCATGTCACCTCACAGCCTGTGGTCACGTAGTTGAGGAAATTACCCAGAATGCATTTTATTTTCCTTTTTCCTCTGTTGCTGTACAGTAGCTCTGTGTCGAGGGGGCTGCCTGGTGTGTGTGTGTATTGTACACCAGCTATGTGATGTCAAGAGGGGCGCCTGAACGCCTTCAAGTCCTCTGTGAAATCACAGGGAATTACAGATGAGCAGTTTCTTTCAGTCTCGCCTCAGGGCACATCTGCACTGTGTGCTCAATTACTGCTAATACACACGCTCTACGCAGGGGTGTTTGTTTAGAATGCCAAGCAATGGAAGTAACAGAGCCTGTTACATAATGGGACTACTGTAGGACTATAATGCACAACAAATCCTATGCAATATATTGGGCACTCTGGTCAATCAATCAATGTACTGGTAGGGAAGAAAGAGAGCATTTGACTGATGCTTGGACACTGTCTGTCCATCCATCCGTCTCACTCCTCGTCCTGTCACTATGGCATCCAATCCTCTGGACACGACAGTGGTGGCTCTTGTCACCAAACCATGTCCAATCGTCCTGTCATATCAGCTCATGTATGGTCCCTGGCAGAACTAGCTCTCTTCCCTCTCTCAATGTATCCCTCGATACATTGCTTACCCACTGCTTTTCCAATTTCCCTCTCCTTTCTTTAAAGCCTCTCATATCGCAAGCTGGCCTCGTGGAGATGTGGAGAGAGACCACCCTCTATTTGCTTGGACTCCGATGGATGGAATCATACGCACACACACACACACACACACACACACACACACACACAAACACACAGGGCTGTTTCTAGCCTTTTGAGGGCCATGAACACTTTGCCATTGAATCAGTCAATCTTGAAGAACAATAGATGTGCAAAATGTCAAGTACAATGCTAAGTACATGTCATGGTTCCACCTGTCACCAGAGGGCGGCAAAGACCGTCTAGAGACATTAATGACACTCAGGTGTATCCCATTTACTCGTAAAGATATCCCTGTTAAAATAAACGTTTTCTGTTGTCCTTTGCAGAAGCTTGGATTGTTTACCGCGTGCATTTGTTTCCTGAGGGAGTTTGAGACTTAGTGTTTATTGTTTTTTAAATGTACTGTGATCCTGCGGCTACCGTTTCTCAGTAAAGTATGATGTTTATCCTTAACCACTGATTCCTCGTCTGGTCTCTTCTCTGCACCTGGGTCCAACCTCACCACATCACAGCAAGCTTCTGCCTAAACATGGACCCAGCAGAGATCAACCAGATCCAGAATGCTATAACCCACCAAGGAGCACTGCCGGGGTGGCAGCAAGAACAACTCTACCAAATATCAGAGACCCTCCGGGCACTTACCGATTCCCTTTAACCACGTCCCAACCTCAACCCAGGAGGAGCCAATGCCCAAGTCTCATCGCCTAGTGGTACAGGCTTCGTCGTAGTGCCTCCAGGGAACCTGCACCGGGAACCCAAGATCCCAGCCCCGGAGTGGTATGACGGCCACCCGGGAGGATGCAAGGTGTTCCTCACTCAGTATTCTCTGGTGTTTGAGCTACAGTCCTCCTCGTTCCACACCGATCGGGCCATGATCACCTACATCTCTCTACTCTCAGGCAAGGTCCTGGTGTGGGCAATGGCTGTGTGGGAACAGCAGCCAGCATCCAGCAGCTCCATATATCAGCCTTCACTGCCAAGCTGCGACGAGTCTCCAACACCCTATCGGCGGATGAGAAAAGGCAAGCTGACTGTTCAACCTCCGCCAAGGGGGCAGACCAGTGTCTGACTTTGCCGTTGAGTTCCGCACCCTCACCACCGCGAGTGGGTGGAAAACCAAGGTACCGGTCACCGCTTTCCACCAAGGTCTGTCTAACTCCATCAAGGATGAACTGGCCGCTCGGGAACTGGGAGAGGACCCCGAGTCCCGGATAATGCTGGCCATCAGGAATGACAACCACATCCGAGAACGTGGGAGACAGTACCTTTTTGACACCACCCCTGTATCCCACTTTCCGGAGCACCCTAAGCCTCCCGAGCCCAGCATTGAGGAGCCTAGGCAGCTGGGACGCACACGTCAGAGCACAGGAACATGACAGGCGCATGTGTGACGGCTGCTGCCTCTACTGCAGACGTATCGGCCATCTCTGTGCTACATGCCCAGAGTTGACGGCAAACGCCACAGCTCGCCAGGACAAGGAGAGACCCTGACGAGCTGTGCAGTTATACTCCAGCTACCGTGTCACCATCTGACACTACCCACAACCCTTAATTGGGACAACCTTCAGCACCACATTCAAGCCTTCATGGACTCCAGAGCCACGGATAATTCACCAGAGAATTACAAATCCCCTGCGTGAAATGTCCCATCCCTCTGCATATTCAAGCCCTCGATGGATGCCCCATTGGCTCCAGCCAAGTGGAATATCAGACCAAGCCAATTCTACTGCAGGTTGGGGTGAACCACTCAGAGACTCTTAGTTTTCTTTTGATCACTGCTCCTGAGAACCCCCTTATCCTAGGGTACCCCTGACTAATGTTACATAACCCACTATTATCCTAGTCCTAGTCCAAGACTCTTCCACTCTCCCTCCTGAGTACTTCGACCTATCGGGAGGCCTTCAGTAAGAGGCAATCCGCCACCCTCCCTCGTCATCGTCCATGCAACTGCGCCATAGAACTCCTATCCGACTCCACCCCTCCCTGGGTCCGCCTGTACTCCCTCTCGACCCCTGAAGCAGAACTCACGGACAATTACATCCGGGAGTCACTGGAGGCAGGTTTCATTCGCTCTACACCCCCATTACAGAGGGCTCATTAAACCCTATCCCTGATGTCCGCCGCCTTGGAGTTGGCCCATGTGGCCCAATTCTTCACAAAACTGGACCTCTGCAACGTTTACAATCTGGTGAGAATCAGGGAGAAAGATGAATGGACGACTCCCTTTAACCTGTTACTCCTACCCTCTACTTTTTTGAACATTCTGTTAAAAATCGCGCAACATTTCAGCGCTCTGCTACTCATGCCAGGAATATAGTATTTGCATATGATTAGTATGTGTGGATAGAAAACACTCAGACGTTTATAAAACTGGTTAAATCACGGCTGTGGCTATAACATAACGTGCGTTTCATCGGAAAGCGCAGGAAAAACTGATCACTGAAAATGGAAAAATATATTGCTGCGCGACTTGAACCCATTGATAAAGGTAAACCACAATTAATGAGGCTGAGGTTGCAGTACCTACAGCTTCCACACGGTGTCTAGAGTCTTGTCATTTGCCTACGATTTGTTTCTTGGTCAAACACATGCAAGGCAGCGCAGTTCTTCAGGTCTAGGACCGGATATTTTGGTTGAGTTTCTAGCCGGACATTTTTCCAGACGGACAGCTATAGAATATACTTCGTCTTGTGATTAATTTGATCGCTTATTAACGTTTACTAATACCTAAAGTTGCATTACAAAAGTATTTCGAAGTGTTTTGTGAAAGTTTATCGTCGACTTTTTGAATTTTAAAAAATGACGTTACGTTATGAAACGCTGTTTTTTTTCGTTGATCACACAGTCTACATATAACGATATCTAGGCTATATATGGACAGATTTAATCGAAAAAAAGACCCAATAGTGATTATGGGACATCTAGGAGTGCCAACAAAGAAGATGGTCAAAGGTAATGAATGTTTTCTATTTTATTGTGCGGTTTGTGTAGCGCCGACTATGCTAATTATTTTGTTTACGTCCCCTGCGGGTCTTTTGTGGTGCAGCTTCTATCTCAAGGCCATCAGACTGTTAAACAGCCACCACTAACATTGAGTGGCTGCTGCCAACACACTGTCATTGACACTGACCCAACTCCAGCCACTTTAATAATGGGAATTGATGGGAAATGATGTAAATATATCACTAGCCACTTTAAACAATGCTACCTTATATAATGTTACTTACCCTACATTATTCATCTCATATGCATACGTATATACTGTACTCTAGATCATCGACTGCATCCTTATGTCACTAGCCACTTTAACTATGCCACTTTGTTTACTTTGTCTACATACTCATCTCATATGTATATACTGTACTTGATACCATCTACTGTATGCTGCTCTGTACCATCACTCATTCATATATCCTTATGTACATATTCCTTATCCCCTTACACTGTGTATAAGACAATAGTTTTGGAATTGTTAGTTAGATTACTTGTTGGTTATCACTGCATTGTCGGAACTAGAAGCACAAGCATTTCGCTACACTCGCATTAACATCTGCTAACCATGTGTATGTGACAAATAAAATGTGATTTGATTTGATTTGATTTTGTGGTGTTACATGCTATCAGATAATAGCTTCTCATGCTTTCGCCGAAAAGCATTTTAAAAATCTGACTTGTTGCCTGGATTCACAACGAGTGTAGCTTTAATTCAATACCCTGCATGTGTATTTTAATGAACGTTTGAGTTTTAACTAATACTATTAGCATTTAGCGTAGCGCATTTGCATTTCCAGAGCTCTAGATGGGACGCAAGCGTCTCAAGTAGGAGCAAGAGGTTAACATTCCGAGTGGCCACTATGAGTGTCACTCACCGGCAGTCTTCCAAGCATTGGTGAAACTCACCGGCAGTCTTCCAAGCATTAGTCAATGACACACTTAGGGATATGTTAAAACGGTTCATCTTTGTTTACCTCGACAACATCCTGATCTTCTACAAGATCTTTCCGGAACACATCCTGCATGTCCGCCAAGTCTTGACATGCCTCCTGCAGAGTCAGCTATACCTGAAGAAAGAGAAGAGTGAGTTCCATGTATCCTAAGTTTCTTTCCTGGGTCACATTATCTCTACCGCCGACATCCAAATGGACCCTGTAAAGGTGAGGGTGGTTACCGACTGGCCCCGTCCCGTCCCACCTCACTCAAACAAGTCCTGCGGTTCCTTGGGTGTCATTGCTTCTCACGGCCGTAACCCACAAGTCCCAGAATCATTTTTGCTGGACCCCCGAGGCTGACAAGGCATTCGGGGAGCTCAAGGGACGTTTCACCTCCAGAACCATCCTCGTCCATCCTGATCCTACCTGTACCGTTGTGTTAAAGGTGGACGCCTCAGACACCTTTCACAGCAAAACAAGAAACTGCACCCATGTGCCTTTCTCTCCAAGCGGTTCTCACCAGCAGAACGCAACTACGATGTAGGCAACCGAGAGATTTTGGCAGGTAAGTAGACCCTTGAGGGGTGGAGACACTGGTTGGAGGGAGCACCTCATCCTTTCGTGATCAGGCGGACCACAATAACTTGGTCTCCATTCAAGAAGCCAAGAGGTTGAATGCTCGCCAGGCTAGGTGGCCTCTGTTCTTTGACAGGTTCAACTGAAATACAGAAAAGGTTCAACCTTTTGCCCGGGATCCAAGAATCAGAAAGCAGACGCCCTGTCCCGCCAACACGTGTCTCTAATGAGGAGAAGGACTCCGAGTCCATCATCGCCAGCTCCCGCATTGTGTCCCCGTGATATTGAGTATTGAGACCACAGTCTGGTGAGTCCAGATCCGAGAACCTGACCCCGGTGGGGGTCCCACTAACAGACTTTATGTTCCGCGATCAGCCCGTTCCCGAATACTACAATGGGGACATTCCTCTAAATTAACTGGGCATCCAGGGGTTAATCAGACACTGGAGTTCCCGAGACAGAAATTCTGGTGGCCCAACATGATTGAGGATGTGAGATCCTTCATTCAGGCCTGCTCCGCCTGTGCCCAAAGCATGTCCTCACGACAGCAACCAGCTGGGTTGCTCCAACCTCTGCACATCCCCAGCTGGCCCTGGTCCCACCTGTCTGTAGACTTTATCACAGGGTTACCCCCGTCCCAAGGGCTTACCACTATCCTGGTGGTCGTCGATCAGTTTTCCAAGGCAGCCCATTTCATCACCTTACCCAAGTTGCCCTCAGCGAAGGAGACCGCTGATCTTATGATTACCCATGTCTTTCGACTACACAGACTTCCCCAGGACATTGTCTCGGATCATGGGCCTCTGTTTGTTGCGTGGTATTGGAAAGCCTTCTGCTCCCTGTTGGAGGACGTCGGTGAGTCTCTCCTTGGCGTTCCACCCCCAGAGGGAGCAGGCCAACAAGGAGCTGGAGAAGTTCCTCCACTGTTTCGTCTCCACCCAGGCCAGCAACTGGAGCAAGTTCCTTTTCTGGGCTGATTAAACCTGATTAAACACTGTGGCCATTTACACAGGTGCCACAGATGTCTCAAGTTGAGGGAGCATGCAATTGAAATGCTGACTGCAGGAATGTCCACCAGAGCTGTTGCCAGAGAATGTAATGTTAATTTCCATCCAATGCCCACCCATGGCTGCACCCCTGCCCAGTCATGTGAAATCCATAGATTAGACCCTAATTTATTTATTTCAATTGACTGATTTGTAACTGTAACTTAGTAAAAAAAATATGAAAATGTTGCGTTTATATATATTTTTTAAGTCTATCATATTATTGTGTCCCAATATACCCTTCTCCGAAAGGGTGCACCCTGTAGAAATACTGATGTTACACAGGAAATGGAAATAACTTACTTGATGCACTGTAGCTGATTGACATGTTCAGTAAAGTTTGCTGAAAGTTCGAAACACACTCCCAGATTGGTGTACCAAAAATAGCAGAAACTCCAGCCCAATACACACTTATAGGGTGAAAGTATACCAAGAATTGGAGCACAGCAATTGTAACACACAAAAACAATGATTATAGGGGGAAAAAATGCTGTCTCATCGCACAAGCTATATAAACACCATAGTCTGGTAGAGCTGTGGAAAATAAAATAAGGAAATATTAAAAGCAATAGCACCTATTAGCAGGATGTCAATTTGGTTTTTTTAAATTACTTCCTTGCAATCACTACTTTCAGACGGCCCGCGTCTGTCTGGCGTCAAAATGGTTTTATATTCACCCAGAATGATGGGGGAACACGGGAATTGAGAGACACATTCACGATTGTGACCATTGTGACATCTACAGAGTTGTCGGTGCTCCCAACCACTCCCCATTCACAAGCCAAACTGTGGAGTCACAATGCGATAGAGCAAATTGAGAGTAATCGCATTGGTTCCAGTATTGTCCTATGTATTTATAGAAACGCATTAGCTAAAATGCGGGACATTCCCCGGTAAACATAGGTAGGAGATAACGTCCTTAAAATTGTCTCTTTTCAAAATATAAATGAGATTAGGATTGGAAAATACAGTTGGGAATCATAATAATGCACTCTGTTTTATTTCCTCTGTCTACCCCTCTTTCTCCATTCTGCTCTCTATCTCCATTCTGCTCTCTATCTCCTCGCACTCATTATATTTTCCTCTGTTGTTCTCTTTCTAAGACTATCAGTAATTCTCTAACCTACTGTATCTATTTTCCTCTTCCTCTCTCGTTGGCTCTCTCTTGCTGACAATTTCTCTCTCGCTCTCTCGCTCTCTCTCACTGATTTTCCCTCTCTCTCGTTAACTAGGACAGTATTTCTTGGCCTCTCTTTCACTCTTCCTCTCTCCTATTTCTCGATCTGTCATCCTTATCTCTCTCTTTCTCCTTTCTCTCCCTCTCTCCCTTGGTTAATTAAATCAGGAGCTGCCACATGTTTCTGTGTATGACTACATCAGCCCTTCAGGCGCGCTGGGCTTAGTCAAGCAGATCACAGAGATTCTGCAACTAAAAATACAGGTAACGCTGCTCAGAGATGTCCCTCCTGTCGTTACCTCCCCCATCCCTATATCTCTGTCTTACATTCGGAATCATCTTCTCTCTCTCTCTCCCGTCTCCCATCCATCTCTCTCTTACACTTAGCCTCTGCTCCTCTCCCGCTCTACCTTCCTCCCTCTAACTCCCCATCCTTCTCTTACACTCAGACTCCCAATTTCTCTTTCTAACTCTCACTCTTTTAGTCTTTCTCTGTCTGTCTCTCACTCCCACTCTCTTCCCTACTTTTTCATTCTTATCTCTCTCCATATCTGTGTTTGCAGTCTCTCTCTCCATCACTATTTAGCTCTCTCTGTCTCTCTCCTCTTTAATGGTGATTTCACAGTGATTATCACCCACTCTTTAGAGCGCTAACCCCAGAGCCCTTGAGCTGGTGAGACATTCTCTTTCTCTCTCTGAAGGAACTGAACAAAACAAAAACAAAACAGCATTTCCAGGAAGCATGCTGATGATGCTTCAGGGGAAATGATGAAATTAGATTCTTTCTAGCTCCATATCCCAGTAAAAGCCCGTGACAACACCGCTACAATCGTTTCACTTTACTCTTACTTTACTAGGATTATTTGAATGGGAAATTGCAAAAAATATCAACAATTCTGGAAACAACATTTCAGGAAACGATAGCGGTAAGGGACGCAACTAGCTGATTTGCCATGTTACACAAGCATAGTAGCGGTAGAGAAGTTTCTAGAGACTTTCACACGATAAGATCGTCAGAGCAAGGTGGATGAGGAGTAGTCATCAAACTTCTGTATAGTTATAATCAGCTATGTAGTTCAGCTCAAGGACCCTGACTTAAGTTGGAGTGAAAGCACTACGCATAAGCATAGCCTGATGCTGCCTGTTGACTACTCTTGAGCAGTTTTCTGCCAGGTCACTGAGCAGATGAGTGTGTGCGTGCGTGTGTCTGTGCATGTCCATGAAAATATAAATTAAATACACCTGCCCGACTTTTTTTGATCAAAATCTGTTAAGATACAAATTCCTTTCGTAAACACAAACTAATCAGAGCACACTGAACCCATCCCAGCTATTTCTGTTCCAAGCAGGCTCTGCCACAGTGTGATAGCCTCCTGGGGAGACTAAATCCCAGTCATTTCCCTAAACGACTCCACACTGGCTCATGCTACAGCACTGGATCATGCTATAGGCTCACAGTAGCGACAGCAGTTAAACACCACTTATCCAGTGACACTGCATTCCCCACACAGCCAACACATAGGCTAGAGTGGCAATCCTCCAGCCCTGTCAAACACAGCTCTTAGCCTGGGACTCAACTTCCTCCATGCTGTGTCAATTAAAAGCACAGTTTTAGCTCTAACTTCATAACATACTACTTCAGCTGCTAATAGTGTGACTACCAATCAATCCAAACCTTATACAGACACTGCATGTATGCCAATCATGTTATTACCATTCCACACAGGGTAAAATTGCTATACCTGCAGTAGGTACGTCAAAGTAACTACTCTCTGCAAAGTATCAATGAGATTTACCTGTAATAAAAATAAAAATAATAATAGACAAGAAAAACAACTAATTAAGCATCCCTGTTTTGACCATGAATTATGTGACTCACCATAACTCTGTCTCTTCTTAGTCTAGCAGCTACATTAGGCTAATAACTGAATATTCTAAGAGTGGAGGTGAGGTAAAGTATGTAATTGATAAGTAGCTAGCTTGCACTGTTAGCCGTCCGTGTCCTGTAACACTTTGAATGCGTCCCAAATGACACCCTATTCCCTACCCTATTCTTTACTCCATCCCAAATAACACCTTATTTCCTTTGTAGTGCTCTACTTTTGACCAGGGCTCTGGTGAAACGTAGTGCACTTTATAGGGGATAGGGTGCCATTTGGGAAGCAAGCCCTTCACTCTGCATTAATCAGCTACTCCATCAGTGGGGAAAAGGTCCCATGTCACATGATTAGGGCAATCAGCGCATTATAAATGGCCGCCCACTCTCTCAGAGCTGGACGTCTAACCAACTGATTTAATGTGTCCCCTTTTCAAAATGAAGACATTTTGAAGAGAGTCGAAGGAAAACATTTCCACAGTGCCGTAGGGTTCAGAATAATAAACAGGTACATGTTTGAGAATAATCAGTTCTGAGATACAGTGGCACTGAATTCCAAATCTATCCAGTTTTAAATTGACATTTTGTTCATTTAGCATACACTTATCCAGAGTGACACAGTGAGTGCATTAAACTGTGGTAGGTAAGACAAACACATATCATAGCCATTGCAAGTAAAACTTCCCTCAATAAAGCAACTATCAGTTTAATTAAATCAGTGCTTGTAAGAAAAGCCCCCTTGCTCCTACGCACTATGGGCTTTACTCCAGTAGACCTGTGACGATTGGATAGATATAAGCATTATAGTAAGAGCTTCATATTGCCTTCTGATTGGCTGGGTGGAATTTGTAGACATTTGTGGAAATTGCATTTAATTAATCTTTTTAATTAGCCTACAGTACCTTTCATGTGCCATCTCCCATAGCTTAAGCACCAATTAGAAAAAGGCAATCTGAGTTAGTAATTCAATTGGCAATTGCATCACGTGCAACACAGTTTCACACTGACTAGACCGAGACCTAGATATGTAAGAAATGCCGATTGAAATCACAGTACCATCATTTTAATAATCGCTCGCTGAAATCACACTAGTGATGGGTGGAGATCTGTGATTTTTCAGTTTATAATATCGCCCTGTCGATTGAACGGCAAACAATCAGAGCAGGAGAGTAATGGAGCTCCAACAGCCGCAGAGCTCTGTATATGATCTTAATTTGTATGAATGGCGCCTTCATGCCCCATTTGCCCCCGATAACGCTCGATTAGTGCACCTGCTGTGTGATGAGGCTCACTACTGAGATACAGAGAGAAGACTTGTCATCCATTTCACTGAGAGACCCGATCAGATCGCTCACTCGTCAAAATGACCCGTCTTTAGTCTACAGCCTGCCTCTCAGGGCCAGTATGTCAGACACCGATTTAGCCTCCCCCTGCAGTAAAAAGCTAATTCCGTGTAGATTCTTCATTGAGCATGCTGTTTAGTCCAGGATTTAAAATAGAAAAGCTGACAGGTGAAGACCTGCACCAAGCACTAAACAACCGTGCAACTGTACAACAAAGAGTTTCAGAGTTATGTTATTTTCTGTGTATGCACTGTACTGGTTATAAACATGCATGTCTATTTCTTTTTTTTTAGTTGCCCTTGTTAGCCAGGTCTCCCTTAGGGAGAGAGGTCCTATGATCTCAATGGGACTACCTGGTTAAATAAAGGTTAAAGAAACAATGAAGAGAGGAAGGCTATCTAGTGCATGTCTATGGTCTAAAGGGAAGGAGTAGTGCCATTATGTTCATCATACCTTTCTTCAGCGCATTATGTAGTAATGTGCGGACAGCAGATATATGGGGCAGTAACGCGGTTCAGTAGGGGATCTTAATTGTAGTACAGACCATGTTACAGTATTATATTATACAGTATATTGTTACATTATATGTATGCTGATAAGGTGGTGAGTAAGCCCAGAGGTTAGAGCAGCAGACCAGTAGCCGGAAGGTTGCTGCATCGAATCCTAGGCCTGGGGAAAAAACACGTTTTGTGTAAAATCCCCTACTTGGCAAAAAGGCTGAACTTCTCTATCATACACCACATGCTCAGTTGAGACCTGACATTACAACGAAAGGGGAGTGCCTTTATAAATGATTGTCCTAAAACATTGCCAAACTGAAAGTTAAAAAAAAGCAAATAACCCCACTCTCAACAGGCTGGTATGAAACCCTTGAGTCTATCTAGAGAACTGAACCCATGCCGTGAAGAAATCATTATTTTTTTTAACATTTCCCATAAAAACTGCACTCTACAACAATCTGCAGTCTAGTGCACAGAGGACGAGACCTTCTTCATCTCTGTACATTTGGCTTCTTCACTCTGCTCTACTCCGCTAGACTCCAGTTGCACCCACGTCGTGGCCCTCGAGGTCTCGGGTTCTTGGGTTGTGTTGAATATTCAGTGTCGACTCGAATAATGCGATGAGGGGTCGGGACCTGCTGAGTGGAACTGGAGCTCTGAGAGGCATATGTTCTTTTTAAGGCCTCTCCCTAATCGCTTCTTCGATAGATATCCGGACCTCTCTGCCACTTGTGGGGTAATTAGACCCTAGCCTAAGTGCCAGCATCCCAAATGGCACCCTATTCCCCACACAGTGCATTACTTTTGACCAGAGCCTTATCGTTACTGGTCAAAAAGTGCACTACATAGGAAATATGGTGCCAGTTGGTACTCAGTTGAAAACTCTTAGAAGCTAACAGGAGAGGAAGAGAGTGTTCTCTTTGGCTCATTTCTATATAGACTAGGCTTGCATTTATTAAGCACCAAACAGAATAAAGCTGATAAGAATAAAGTCCGATAAGAAACACTTGATTTTGCTGTTTGCTACAATATACGCTAATATGACCCTGGTTGAACCATTTTTTACACTGGCTTCTTGATGCGAATGTGAGGACCTTTGAGAACCGCCTGTCTGCAATATAATCTAGGAGAAACACTGTTGTACTCTGTCATTTCTCTGAGAATGGAATTCATTATGGAACCCATTATGTCTCGATAAATCAATGAGTCTATGATGTCTGCAGACTGAACCGCAACCGCACACACACACCCGCACACACACACACAAAATTTGCCAGTCCTTCATTCTCCCCAATGCATGATAGAGTAATACCATGATGGAGTATTTCTCTCTCTTGTAACCCAGTGCCCCTTCTTACAGTATACAACCCTTTTACGCGTCAGGACATGAACAACTATTAAATTCAAATTCTACTGAACCGGCTTCTTCTCATCTCACAAAATTGAATTTGTTAGTGTATGGATTGGAGGCTTGGAGTGTCGTTGAATGGGATACTATTGACAAAATCCAAAAGAAGGAAGTGAAACAAGCAATTGTTTTCTGTTCGGGAGCAAATGTGTCAGATTCCAATCGGACCTAATTGCTCTGTAGAAAAGATTGTTTTGCTGAGAAACAAATAACTGTTTTGAGCCCTGTTTTACTTAAAGACACAAAGCACTATCAGGCCTCTCAGCACTATCCACAGTTCCTTTGATCTTCTGCATCTCTATACAACAATGAATAATTCAGGGACAAAAGAAGCCTCTTGTAAAGCAAAAAAAAAAGCAAAGCAAGAAGATAACAGCCAGCCATCCTAGTCAGCCTGATTTGCCATAAGTGTCGGAATCTTAACGCTTCTTTTCAACAAGCTGCACCGTCAATGCCTAAACAACTGAATCACTGACGTGATTTGGTTCTGTGAAGAAATAGAGAAACGGCCATTGTCATCATTGTCGCGTTGACAGCGTTATTACGTGTTCTCACTTGTCTCTCTGCCTCGTGCCTGAGACAAGGCCATTATCCTAGATGCTAGGGAATTAATTTCACCTGTGAGAAGGGGTCACTATGCTTTAGCACTGCTAAGCAGGGTGGAGGGATCGGGGGAGGAACGGGGGACTTTCGGGGTCTATGGGAGAGGAGATGGGGGTCTCATGAGACATTAATAGACATCAAAAGGTAAATTGATTGTAATAGAGGGTTGATACAAGGTCAAGTGCCTGTGTCCTCCTTTGATTGGTGAAGCTGTTGTCATGGAAACTGACAATATTACAATGTAATCTGAATTAAGTGTGTAAAATGTTCTCATTCTATTCAGGTATTAAAATATCAACTGATTTCAACAGAGTACGGATTCAATTGTAATCCAGATTACATTAAATCCGAAATGTATAATTCATGGGATTACATAGAGAGAAAGGGTAAGGGGAGGGGGCGATTTTACACATTGAATACTCATAAACGTCCCTTTTTCAGAACCCTGTCTTTCAAAGATAATTAGTAAAAATCCAAATAACTTCACAGATATCATTGTAAAGGGTTTAAACTCTGTTTCCCATGCTTCAATGAACCATAAACAATTAATGAACATGCACCTGTGGAACGGTCGTTAAGACACTAACAGTTTACAGACGGAAGGCAATTAAGGTCACAGTTATGAAAACTTAGGACACTAAAGAGGCCTTTCTACTGACTCAGAAAAAAACACCAAAATAACGATGCCCAGAGTCCCTGCTCATCTGCGTGAACGTGCCTTAGGCATGCTGCAAGGAGGCATGAGGACTGCAGATGTGGCCAGGGCAATACATTGCAATACCCGTACTGTGAAACGCCTAAGACAGCGCTACAGGGAGACAGGACAGACAGCTGATTGTCCTCGCAGTGGCAGATCACGTGTTACAACTCCTGCACAGGATCGGTATATTCGAACATCACACCTGCCGGACAGGTACAGGATGGCAACAACAACTGCCCGAGTTACAGCAGGTACGCACAATCCCTCCATCAGTGCTCAGATTGTCCGCAATAGGCTGAGAGAGGCTGGACTGAGGGCTTGTAGTCCTGTTGTAAGGCAGGTCCTCACCAGACATCACCGGCAACAACGTAGCCTATGGGCACAAACTCACCATCGCTGGACCAGACAGGACTGGCAAAAAGTGCTCTTCACTGACGAGTCGTGTTTTCTTCTCACCAGGGGTGATGGTCGGATTCACGTTAATCGTCGAATGGAATGAGCATTACACAGAGTCCTGTACTCTGGAGCGGGATTGATTTGGAGGTGGAGGGTCTGTCATGGTCTGGGGCGGTGTGTCACAGTATCATCGAACTGAGCTTGTTGTCATTGCAGGCAATCTCAATGCTGTGCGTTACAGGGAAGACATCCTCCTCTCTCATGTGTTACCCTTCCTGCAGGCTCATCCTGACATAACCCTCCAGCATGACAATGCCACCAGCCATACTGCTTGTTCTATGCATGTCTTCCTACAAGACAGTAATGTCAGTGTTCTGCCATGGCCAGCAAAGAGCCCGAATCTCAATCTCATTGAGCACATCTGGAACCTGTTGGATCGGAGAGTGAGGGCTAGGGCCATTCCCCCCAGAAATGTCCAGGAACTTGCACATGCCTTGGTGGAAGAGTGGGGTAACATCCCACAGCAAGACCTGGCAAATCTGGGGCAGTCCAATAGGAGGATATGCACTGCAGTACTTAATGCTGCTGGTGGCCACACTAGATACTGATTATTACTTTTGATTTTGACACCCCCCACCCTTTGTTCAGGGACACATTATTTTATTTCTGTTAGTCACAAGTCTGTGGAACTTGTTCAGTTTATGTCTCTGTTGTTGAATCTTATGTTCATACAAATAATTACACATTATTAAGTTTGCTGAAAATAAACGGAGGTGACAGTGAGAGGATGTTTCTTTTTTTGCTGAGTTTATAAAATCACATTATTTAAGTCAATTTAGAATCCATTGTGTTATACAAAAAATATGTATTTGAATTTGCCCATGGGATAATTATGAACATACTGAAGGCTTTAAATCACATTATGTCTCCATTGTGTCCTCCTCCCAGAGCGCTAAGAACCTTGGCGTGATCCTGGACAACACCCTGTCGTTCTCAACTAACATCAAGGCGGTGGCCCGTTCTTGTAGGTTCATGCTCTACAACATCCGCAGAGTACGACCCTGCCTCACACAGGAAGCAGCGCAGGTCCTAATCCAGGCACTTGTCATCTCCCGTCTGGATTACTGCAACTTGCTGTTGGCTGGGCTCCCTGCCTGTGCCATTAAACCTCTACAACTCATCCAGAATGCCGCAGCCCGTCTGGTGTTCAACCTTCCCAAGTTCTCTCACGTCACCCCGCTCCTCCGCTCTCTCCACTGGCTTCCAGTTGAAGCTCGCATCCGCTACAAGACCATGGTGCTTGCCTATGGAGCTGTGAGGGGAACGGCACCTCAGTACCTCCAGGCTCTGATCAGGCCCTACACCCAAACAAGGGCACTGCGTTCATCCACCTCTGGCCTGCTCGCCTCCCTACCACTGAGGAAGTACAGTTCCCGCGCAGCCCAGTCAAAACTGTTCGCTGCTCTGGCCCCCCAATGGTGGAACAAACTCCCTCACGACGCCAGGACAGCGGAGTCAATCACCACCTTCCGGAGACACCTGAAACCCCACCTCTTTCAGGAATACCTAGGATAGGATAAAGTAATCCTTCTCACCCCCCTTAAAAGATTTAGATGCACTATTGTAAAGTGGCTGTTCCACTGGATGTCTTAAAGTGAACGCACAAATTTGTAAGTCGCTCTGGATAAGAGCGTCTGCTAAATGACTTAAATGTAATATGTAAATGTAATTATCACTATCAACAAGGGACCAATACAATGGTATAAAATCTGTTGAATAAATAACAAATGGCCTCTCTCTTTTCATGTCCTCACCTCCATTAACGTCTCTTCCCTTATTTTCTCCCTCTCTCCTAATGGTCTTTCCCTCGTCTCCCTGCCTCATATTTTCCCTTTTCTCACTCTATGTCAAAAGTCACCTAATAACTGATGTATTTGTCTGTTATGTCTCAGCCTCCTTATCTCAAATTTTCTCTCTTTCTCCTTCTCCCCTTCTCTCTCCTTTCCTCTCTTTCCCTCTCTCTCTCGTTGCCTCTCCATCTCTCTCTGTCTCTCTCTTGTTCCTTGTCTCTCTCTGCCAGATGCATGGTTTGACTGGTGCTGTAACTGTCAGGGGCTGCCACTCACTGTCAGGTTGTCAGCTCAAGGCTTGAGAATGAGATCCTATCATACCAGGGCAGGGTGGCACCATCGTGACATAATGCCCAGATACAGTGTATTCGGGAAAATATTCAGACCCCAATACTTTTTCCACATTTTGTAATGTTACAGCCTTTTTCTAAAATATATTAAAATGCTTTTTTCCCCTCATCAATATACACACAAAACCCAATAAAAGTTGTTGATGCTGCCACCACCATGCTTCACTGTAGGGATGGTGGCAGGTTTCCTCCAGACATGACGCTTGGCATTCAGGCCAAAGAGTTCAATCTGTGTTTCATCAGACTAGATAATATTGTTGCTCATGGTGAGTGTGCTTTAGGTGTCTTTTGGCAAACCCCAAGTGGGCTGTCATGTACATGTTAGTGAGGAGTGGCTTCCATGGCCACTCTACCATAAGGACCTGATTGATGGAGTGCTGCAGAGATGGTTGTCCTTCTGGAAGGTTCTTCCAGCTCCACAGAGGAACTCTCCAAGGCCCTTCTTCCCTGATTGCTCAGTTTGGCAGGGTGGCCAGCTCTAGGTAGAGTCTTGGTGTTTCCAAACGTCTTCCATTTAAGCATGATGGAGGCCACTGTGTTCTTGGGGACCTTCAGTGCTGCAGAATGTATTAGTTTACCCTTCCCCAGATCTGTGCCTCGACACAATCCTGTCTCTGAGCTGTATGGACAAGTCCTTTGACTGCATGGCTTGGTTTTTGCTCTGACATGTACTGTCAACTGTGGGACCTTATATAGACAGGTGAGTGTCTTTCAAAATCATGTCCAATAAATGTAATTTACCACAGGTGGACTCCAATCAAGTTGTAGAAAGAGCTCAAGGACAATCAATTGAAACAGGATGCACCTGAGCTCAATTTTGAGTCTCATAGGGTCTGAATACTTATGTAATAAGGTATCTGTTTTTTTATACATTTGCAACAAATGTGTAAACACCTGTTTTTGCTTTGTCTTTATGGGGTATTGTGTGTAGATTGATGATGGGGAAAAAACAAATGTAATACATTTTAGAATAAGGCTGTACCATAACAAAATGTGGAAAAAGGGAAGTGGTCTGAATATCTGACCAGATCCCACTATCTCCCACACTGAAACATGTATCCTCTCATTCCACTCCTAAGTTTCCTCCTCTCTCCTTTTCTACTTCTCTCGTCCCCTCTCCTCACCCTTGCTCTCTCCTTCCTCTTATATGCTCATCACCACTCCTCTCTCTCTTGCTCTCCCCTCCATTCTCGCTCTCTCTACCCCACCATCTATCTCTTTCTCTCTATTTCCCCAGCACTAAAGTGGAGTTGTTTTGTATGCTGTAAGTACACAGAATGACAACAGCAGTGTAGGGGGACAAGACAATACAAAAAGAGCTAGTTGCTGTCATCACTTCCAGACCCGTTGCTTCAATCAAATATATTGTTGTATGATTGCAAATATAGGCTCAGGGCTCGACATTAACAATTGTCCGAATGGACAAGTAACAAAAAATAAATAAAAATCACACAAAAATCACAATATAAAACAATTAGGCTACCTGATCATAATTGGATCAAAGTGTCCTCCGGATGTGATGTTTGGCTCACTGTCGTCCCAATCTCTGCAGAGCGCATAATTATAATTATTGTATAGAATTATTGTAGGCCTGCATTGACGTCACAAGTGGTCTTTCAATCATGCACACGTGAGCTGCGTTTTTTAGATCAAAGCGAGCCTAGTCACGTTTGTACATTTGTTGATAATAATTGTTAGTGAGTTATTTGCCCAGTCATTTTTGGTCAACAATTAAAATCCTGGGAAATTCATGGCGGTTGCATGGAATGCGTAGGTGCCAGTGGGCCATTGCCAGACAAGAGCGAGAGAAAGCCAGAGACAGAGAGAGATATTTGCGTAGCAGGTAACTACAAAAATATACAAAACATTAAGTACACCTTCCTAATATTGAGTTGCACCCTTTTGCCATCAGAACACCCTAAATTCGTTATGGCATGGTCTCTACGAGGTGTCGAAAGCATTCCACAGGGATGCTGGCCCATGTTAACTCCAATGCTTCTCACAGTTGTGTCAAGTTGGCTGGATAGACCATTCTAGATACACACAGGAAAACTGTTGAGTGTGAAAAACCCAGCAGCATTGCAGATCTTGACACAAACCGGTGTGCCTGGGACCTATAACCATACCCCATTCAGGGGTATTTAAATATTTTGCCTTGCCCATTCACCTTCTGAATGGCACACACACACACACAGAATTTGTCTCAATTGTCTCAAGGCTTAAAAATCCATCTTTAACCTGTCTCCTCCCCTCCATCTACACTGATTGAAGTCGATTTAAAAAGTTACTTCAATGAGGGATCATAGCTTTCACATGGATTCACCTGGTCAGTATATGTCAAGGAAAGATAAATGTTTTGTACCCTCAGGTTAGAGAGCCAATTCAAAAATGTTTATTGTTTGGGTGGTTCTCACCAGTTAACTATTTAGCATGCATTAATGTCATGTCCGATGTCCTAAAATAACTTTCCACCAGCACTCGTGTATAACTGCACATTTCCAACACGCAGGTGATATGGATGCACAGTTGATGAAACCAATGCTGCATATTCTGGTTGTAAAACAGTCTCTCAAGCTCTCGAAATAGGCTAGGATTCTCCTCTATTCAATACTGGCCATGTCATTCTGACAAAGTAAAAATATATATATTCTTAGAATAGCTTAATTGTCAAGATTTCCCTGAGATGTATTTTGTGAAGTGGTTCCTTGCATCATACAACAACATTTTCAGTCACATTTTTTTGCCAATGGTGTTTATAGACCTTTTTTTGTTGGGACAAGTGACTTGAGGTTTCAGACAAGTAAAATAATAAAGTCTACTGGACAAGTGGCTAAAAAAGTTAATGTCAAGCCCTGTAGGCTGCAAGTACACACACACATACACACACAATGTCCGAGTCCTTTTGTAAAGGTCATTGTGTGCATGTATGATGGTGACACATCCTTTGAGAAAATATTACAATGGGGATTTCTATTCTCAGGTTGTATTTATTTTCATCTATTCTCTACCAAGAGATACAGTTATAGTTGTAGCATCAACAAGAATGAGAAACATGTTTTTCTTGGGATTTTCTCACGGGGTGATTTTTACCTACAAAACAAAAAATCATACTCTTTGTGACCACTCTGGACATACAGTATTTAGCCTGTCTCTGGTCAGGTTTAAGACCACAGGAAAGTACAATCTTATCCATGTAACCATAGCAGAGTCCTTTGTGTTTCCTCAGTCTTTGTGCCAGGGGCTTCCTCTAGGCTACTAAAGTCTGACAGGTGGGGAAAGGAGGAGAGGGTAGGGGAGAGGAGGGGACGGGGCAGGGGAGAAGAGGAAGAGAGGGGTGGGGAGAGGAGGGGACGGGGCAGGGAGAAGAGGAGGAGAGGGGTGGGGGAGAGGAGGGGACGGGGCAGGAGAGAAGAGGAGGAGAGGGGTGGGGAGAGGAGGGGACGTGGCAGGGGAGAAGAGGAGGAGAGGGGTGGGGAGAGGAGGGGACGGGGCAGGGGAGAAGAGGAGGAGAGGGGTGGGGAGAGGTGGGGACAGGGCAGGGGAGAAGAGGAGGAGAGGGGTGGGGAGAGGAGGGGACGGGGCAGGGGAGAAGAGGAAGAGAGGGGTGGGGAGAGGAGTGGACGGGGCAGGGAAGAATAGGAGGAGAGGGGTGGGGAGAGGTGGGGACAGGGCAGGGGAGAAGAGGAGGAGAGGGGTGGGGACAGGGCAGGGGAGAAGAGGAGGAGAGGGGTGGGGAGAGGGCAGGGGAGAAGAGGAGGAGAGGGGTGGGGACAGGACAGGGGAGAAGAGGAGGAGAGGGGTGGGGACAGGGCAGGGAGAAGAGGAGGAGAGGGGTGGGGAGAGGTGGGGACAGGGCAGGGGAGAAGAGGAGTGGGGACATGGCAGGGGAGAAGAGGAGGAGAGGGGTGGGGAGGGGTGGGGACAGGGCAGGGGAGAAGAGGAGGAGAGGGGTGGGGAGAGGAGGGGACGGGGCAGGGGAGAAGAGGAAGAGAGGGGTGGGGAGAGGAGTGGACGGGGCAGGGAAGAATAGGAGGAGAGGGGTGGGGAGAGGTGGGGACAGGGCAGGGGAGAAGAGGAGGAGAGGGGTGGGGACAGGGCAGGGGAGAAGAGGAGGAGAGGGGTGGGGAGAGGAGGGGACGTGGCAGGGGAGAAGAGGAGGAGAGGGGTGGGGAGAGGAGGGGACGGGGCAGGGGAGAAGAGGAGGAGAGGGGTGGGGAGAGGTGGGGACAGGGCAGGGGAGAAGAGGAGGAGAGGGGTGGGGAGAGGGGGGACGGGGCAGGGGAGAAGAGGAAGAGAGGGGTGGGGAGAGGAGTGGACGGGGCAGGGAAGAATAGGAGGAGAGGGGTGGGGAGAGGTGGGGACAGGGCAGGGAGAAGAGGAGGAGAGGGGTGGGGACAGGGCAGGGGAGAAGAGGAGGAGAGGGGGTGGGGAGAGGGCAGGGGAGAAGAGGAGGAGAGGGGTGGGGACAGGACAGGGGAGAAGAGGAGGAGAGGGGTGGGGAGAGGTGGGGACAGGGCAGGGGAGAAGAGGAGGAGAGGGGTGGGGACAGGGCAGGGGGAGAAGAGGAGGAGAGGGGTGGGGACAGGGCAGGGGAGAAGAGGAGGAGAGGGGTGGGGAGAGGTGGGGACAGGGCAGGGGAGAAGAGGAGTGGGGACATGGCAGGGGAGAAGAGGAGGAGAGGGGTGGGGAGAGGTGGGGACAGGGCAGGGGAGAAGAGGAGGAGAGGGGTGGGGACAGGGCAGGGGAGAAGAGGAGGAGGAGGGGTGGGGAGAGGTGGGGACAGGGCAGGGGAGAAGAGGAGGAGAGGGGTGGGGACAGGACAGGGAGAAGAGGAGGAGAGGGGTGGGGAGAGGTGGGGACAGGGCAGGGGAGAAGAGGAGGAGAGGGGTGGGGACAGGGCAGGGGAGAAGAGGAGGAGAGGGGTGGGGACAGGGCAGGGAGAAGAGGAGGAGAGGGGTGGGGAGAGGTGGGGACAGGGCAGGGGAGAAGAGGAGTGGGGACATGGCAGGGGAGAAGAGGAGGAGAGGGGTGGGGAGAGGTGGGGACAGGGCAGGGGAGAAGAGGAGGAGAGGGGTGGGGACAGGGCAGGGGAGAAGAGGAGGAGAGGGGTGGGGAGAGGTGGGGACAGGGCAGGGGAGAAGAGGAGGAGAGGGGTGGGGAGAGGTGGGGACAGGGCAGGGGAGAAGAGGAGGAGAGGGGTGGGGACAGGGCAGGGGAGAAGAGGAGGAGAGGGGGTGGGGACAGGGCAGGGGAGAAGAGGAGGAGAGGGGTGGGGAGAGGTGGGGACAGGGCAGGGGAGAAGAGGAGTGGGGACATGGCAGGGGAGAAGAGGAGGAGAGGGGTGGGGAGAGGTGGGGACAGGGCAGGGAGAAGAGGAGGAGAGGGGTGGGGACAGGGCAGGGGAGAAGAGGAGGAGAGGGGTGGGGAGAGGTGGGGACAGGGCAGGGGAGAAGAGGAGGAGAGGGGTGGGGACAGGACAGGGGAGAAGAGGAGGAGAGGGGGTGGGGAGAGGTGGGGACAGGGCAGGGGAGAAGAGGAGGAGAGGGGTGGGGACAGGGCAGGGAGAAGAGGAGGAGAGGGGTGGGGACAGGGCAGGGGAGAAGAGGAGGAGAGGGGTGGGGAGAGGTGGGGACAGGGCAGGGGAGAAGAGGAGTGGGGACATGGCAGGGGGAGAAGAGGAGGAGAGGGGTGGGGAGAGGTGGGGACAGGGCAGGGGAGAAGAGGAGGAGAGGGGTGGGGACAGGGCAGGGGAGAAGAGGAGGAGAGGGGTGGGGAGTGGATGAGAAGGGACAGAAAGGGCTGGGACAGGAGGAAAGGAGACATTTAATTTTGCAAAGGCAAATCATAAGGACTACAAATGAACAATTGGTCATATATTATGTACAGTATCTTCAGAACGTACAGTATTTACACCTCTTGATTTTTTAAACAATTTGCCAAGTTACAGCCTGAATTTTAAATGGATTAAATATATATGTTTTTGTCACTGGCCTGCCTACACACAATATCCTATAATGTCAAAGTGGAATTGCATTTAAAAATAAATAAAAATTAAAAGTTAAAAAGTCTTGAGTCAATAAATATTCCATCAACCCTTTTGTTATGGCAAGTCTAAATATGTTCACGAGAAAAAAAGGACTTAATTAACAAGTCACATAATAGGTTGCATCGGCTCACTCTTTGTGCAACAATAGTGTTTAACATGATTTTTGGAATGACTACCTCATCTCTGTACACCACACATACAATTAGGTCCCTTCGGGCAGTGAATTTGAAACACAGATTCAACTACAAAGACCAGGGAGGTTCTCCAATGCTTTGCAAAAAACAGCACCTACAGTATTGGTAGATTATTTAAATCCAGGTGTGCATAGCTCTGAGAGACTTAAACAGAAAGACTTATAGCTGTAATTGCTGCCAAAGGAAATTCTAACATGTATTGACTTAGGGGGTTGACTACTTAGTCAAGATATTAAGCTCTATTTTTTATTTTACCCCTTTTTCTCCCCAATTTCGTGGTATCCAATTGTTAGTAGCTACTAACTTGTCTCATCGCTACAACTCCTGTACGGGCTCGGGAGAGACGAAGGATGAAAGTCATGCGTCCTCCGATACACAACCCAACCAAGCAGCACTGCTTCTTAACACAGCGTGCATCCAACCCGGAAGCCAGCCGCACCAATGTGTCGGAGGAAACACCGTGCACCTGGCAACCTTGGTTAGCGTGCACTGCGCCCGGCCCGCCACAACACACCACAGGAGTCGCTGGTGTGCGATGAGACAAGGATATCCCTACCGGCCAAACCTTCCCTAACCCGGACGATGCTAGGCCAATTGTGCGTCGCCCCACGTACCTCCCGGTCGCGGCCGGTTACTACAGAGTCTGAGCGCGAACCCAGAGTCTCTGGTCGCACAGCTGGCGCTGCAGTAAAGCACCCTTAACCACTGCGCCACCCGGGAGGCCCAAGCTCTATTTTTAAAACATTTTTTAAATGTTTTCTCCACTTTGAGAGAGTATTTTGTGTAGATCGTTGACAAAAAATGACAATTCAATCCATTTTAATCCCACTTTGTAACAACACAATGTGGAACAAGTAAAGGGTTGTGTATACTTTCTGAAGGCACTGTATATTATGATTTATGTGTGAAGCATTCTTTGACTCCCTTAATATTTTTCACATTTTCATTTGTTACATTTGAGTGTAAATCAATTATATTAGAAGGGAATATCAATGTGATGATCTCTCCGTTTAGATATATGGAAAACTGTTGCCATGGGAAACCATCTCCATCGTCTGCCTAAATGCCATGTCTTTGGGAGGGTGATGCCGCCACTTTGAAATTGGCAAGAAATGCCAGAGCTGTCAACATTTTCTTTAGCTATCCAAATGTCACAGAGAAATGGTATTTTTCAAATGGTTGTGTGTGTATGAGCGGAGAGAGAGAGAGAAAGAAAGAGAGAATGAGTGTGTGAGCATGCATACTTGGATATGTGCTGTATATGGATGTGTTCAGGCTATACATTATCGGAAAGCATTCTATGTACACTACCGTTCAAAAGTATGGGATCACTTAGAAAGGTCCTTGTTTTCCATGAAAAGATCCATGAAACGAGTTGTAAAATGAATAGGAAATATAGCCAAGACAATGTGGTTGACAAAGTTATAAATAATGATTTTTTAAAATTGAAATAATAATTGTGTCCTTCAAACTTTGCTTTCGTCAAAGAATCCTCAATTTGCAGCAATTACAGCCTTGCGAACCTTTGGCATTGTAGCTGTACATTTGTTGAGGTAATCTTAAGAGATTTAACCATATGCTTCCTGAAACACCTCCCACAAGTTAGATTGGCTTGAAGGGCACTTTTTACCATACGGTCAAGCTTCTCCCACAACAGCTCAATAGGTTTGAGATCTGGTGACTGTGCTGGCCACTCCATGATAGACAGAATACCAGCTGACTGCGTCTTCCCTAAATAGTTATTGTGTAGTTTGGAGCTGTGCTTTGGGTCATTGTCCTGTTGTAGGAGGAAATTGGCTCCAATTAAGCACCATCCACAGGGTATGGCATGGCTTTGCAAAAAGGAGTGACAGTCTTCCTTCTTCAAGATCCCTTTTACCCTGTACAAATCTCCCACTTTACCACCACCAAAGCACCCCCAGACCATCACATTGCCTCCATCATGCTTGACAGATTGCGTCAAGCACTCCTCCAGCATATTTTCATTTTTTTTTGCATCTCACGAATGTTCTTCTTTGTGATCCGAACAACAAACTTAGATTTATCTGTCCATATTTTTTCTCCTCCAATTTTCCAATGTCCAGTGTCTGTGTTGTTTTGCCCATCTTAATCTTTTATTTTATTGGCCAGTCTGAGATATGGCTTTTTCTTTGCAACTCTGCCTAGAAAGCCATCATCCCAGAGTCGCCTCTTCACTGTTGAAGTTGAGATTGGTGTTTTGTGGGTACTGTTTAATGAACAGTTAAGGACTTGTGAGGCGTCTGTTTCTCAAACTAGACACTCTATTGTACTTGTCCTCTTGCTCAGTTGTGCACTGGGGATTCCCACTCCTTTTTCTATTCTGGTTAGAGCCCGTTTGCGCTGTTCTGTGAAGGGAGTAGTACACAGCTTTGTACGAGATCTTCGGTTTCTTGGCAATTTCTCGCATGGAATAGCCTTAATTTCTCAGAACATGAATAGACTGACGAGTTTCAGAAGAAAGTTATTTTGTTTCTGGCCATTTAGAACCTGTAATCGAACCCACAAATGCTGATGCTCCAGATCCTCAACTAGTCTAAAGAAGGCCAATTTTATTGGTTCTTTAATCAGAACAACAGTTTTCAGCTGTGCTGACATAATTACAAAAGGGTTTTCTAATGATCAATTAGCCTTTTAAAATGATAAACTTGGATTAGCTAACACAACGTGCCATTGGAACACAGGAGTGATGGTTGCTGATAATGGGCCTCTGTACGCCTATGTAAAAATTCCATAAAATAACTGTTGTTTCCAGCTACAATAGTCATTTACAACGTTAACAATGTCTACACTGTATTTCTGATCAATTTAATGTTATTGTAATGGAAAAAATGTTGCTTTTCTTTAAAAAACAAGGACATTTCTAAGCAATGCCAAACTTTTGAATGGTAGTGTAAGTCGAGTATATGTGTTTCCATCGGAATGTATTCAGATCAGATGCACATCATTATTCTTCAATGTGTGCGTGTGTGCATGCATATGCCCAGTGTATTGAATGCAGTGGCTTAGTGGAGTGTTTGTATGATGTGTGAGCGGCTGCTGCTGGTGCTCTGGTAGGCACATTAGATAGGAGTCTGAGCGCACGGACGAGTGCCTCATCCCTCCTTCCCATCTCTCTCCCTTCTCCTCCACTCTCTCTGATGGATTGGAGGAACGGGTGCATCTGCATACATAGACTACACACAGCATGGCTTTCAATTACCACTGTCAAAGAAATATATACTCCAGGATCCTATTTGAGATAAAGGTATGCAAACACATGCATATGGATGCGAGCGCACACACACATATAAATACACACACACACACACACACACTCTCAACCATGGAATTATGTTCACATACACATATGCGCATACACACCAGTGAGCACATACAAATGCATGCATGTATGCACACACGTGCACATACACACACACACACGCACACACACAGTACAATATTTCTCTTGGTACCAATGACTTAGATAATTGTCACCACGGACACTCAAAAGACAACATATCCTCCAGTTTAAGCATTAGCATATTCATGATGGTAGCTGGAAAACTGTCTAATTAAATGTGTATTATATTGTTTGTTTGAATTTAATTAAAGTGAATCTGGGGAATATACCAAAGAAGGAAATTAAAATACATTCATAGGAAAATAGAAGGTGAAAACGGAATAAAGTTTCAGGCAGAAACTAGGCTAAACACTCAAATCTGCTACAATAAATAGGCCTACCTATTACTGTTATCATTTTGCTTTGGGATACCTACTCACAAACTATACCGAACAAAAATATAAACGCAACATGTAAGGTTTTGGTTCCATGTTTCATGAGCTGAATTAAAAAATCCAAGAAATGTTCCATATGCACAAAATGTTTTTCTTTCAAATGTTTATTTCTCTCAAATACCAAGACAATCCATTTACCTGCCAGGTGTGGCATATCAAGAAGCTGATTAAACAGCATGACCATTACACAGGTGCACCTTGTGCTGGAGACAATAAAAGGGGGGACAATAAAAGTTGTCACACAACACAATTCCACAGCCGTCGGAAGTTTTGAGGGAGCGTGCAATTGGCATGCTGACTGCAGGAATGTCCACCAGAGCTATTGCCAGATAATTTAATGTTAATTTCTCTACCATAAGGGGGGGGGGATATTCCCTCCCAATGGATGCGCTCCTGCCCAGTCATGTGGAATCCATAGATTAGAGCATCATTAATTTATTTCAAATGACTGATTTAAAGATATGAACTGTAACTCAGTAAAATCGCTAAAATTGTTGGGTTTATATTTTTGTTCAGAATACTTAGCAATGGTTGTGTACCTACAGCCTGGCATATTGTAGAGCAGAAAAACAAAGCACATGTCAAGATATCGAAGAAAAACATTTACTATGAATACCTACTGACTAGCTACTATACAATGGTGTTCTATAGTAATCAGTAGTCAGTTGTGAAACAAAGGACAATAGCACACGTTGGAATATAGACCAAATACATTTACCCATCATGCATTGCCAAGTCATCAAAAAAACAGGCGAGGGATTAGAATAAAAGCAAAGCTCAACTCCGGCACAGGTATTTCACTTTAATGAACTGCTGTAGGAGCTGACTGACTAAATCAGTCTGTCACTAAATCAGTGGGGAAGGGGTCTCATGAAAGTGTCCCCCTTCACGTACCTTACTCCTCTCCTCCTCTTGGCTCATTCAAGTTAATGACACACACTCTCCCGCCGTATATCAGTATCCTGTTTGATCCAGCTGCCGGTCATTAAAGTTTGATGGGCCACCTACTCTTCCACTACCCCTGGCTGGGTGTGTCAGGAGGCGTAGGGGTAACGCACTATATCGCGTCCCTGTCGGATAAGTTGCAGGTGGAAATGTTCTGAGTCATGCTCGGGAAGATAGATAACTGGGCATATGTGAATCACTGTGCGAAGACTTTGACAGATTTGACCCCAATAAAAACTCCCTGCGAAAAAGTTTGCTACCAATTGAACGGATTCAGGTCTCAAGGGAAGGGAGGGGAGGATGTTTTGGTATATGAAGTGTTACAGAGCCTTTGATGAATAGCAGTAGAACATAATGGAGCAAACAAGAGCATTGCTTTGTCACACTAGCTTGGGTTTGGAAAGTGTGTCAATATACTCAAGTCTTCATAATAGACATACTGAGCGTAAGCAAGTTTCCAACCTATTCCCATCTGATCTACGGATGAGACTTGCCATGACAAAGTCATTTTGTTGTTTTTTATTTTTCCTTTTCACTCTCTTTATTCAGTCAGTTATCCTGTATACAAAATGGTGGTTGGATGGCTTGCGGCCTAGCATTATCTGGCTGTTGTCTAACCATTGTGCTATACTCAGAATAGGCGTTCTTCCTACAATGAGTGACTGGCAAGCTTTACCATGCTAACATGCTAACATCTGTGAGAGAATACCTGGCCCCTGCTGGCTTTGCGCGATGCTCAAATGTGTCCCCTCCCTTTATCTCCTCTGTCTTTTGTTGGCTGTTTCCAGTTGCTGCTGTTGTTTGTAGATCGTTATTTGTTTTCGGCGGAGTGGGAGATGGTGCTGGCTCCCGCCACTGCACCATGGATGCCCGAAGACAATGGGCGTCATGGGTGGCTAATCTGACGGTGAGCGATAATTGTGTTATGAAGAGCTGAGAGGAGGCAGAGCACTGCTCTCAGAACTGGATGGATCTCTTCATTTCTCATTTGAAATGAGCTACTCCACCAGGACACATGAAACGTTTGAGCCTCGGAAGTTGGAAAGACATTTACATGCATTGTTTGTTGGATGGAGCGTGTGTGTATGTATGTATATGTGTGTGTGTGTGTGTGTGTGTGTGTGCGCGCATGTACGCACATTCTATTATTTGTGTGTGTTTGTTCGCATTTTTGAGTGTGCATACATTTTTGGGATCATTTCACTGACACAAACACAATAGTCGCAGCGGACAATGATCACTGACCATAAATTATAACTTATTTATTGTAGAACCCATTAAATAGAGCCTACAACAGTTGCTAGGCAGCTGAATATTTTCCCGTCTTTAGGGAACAACATGCTGACAAAAAAAAAAAATCTAAGTGAAGTTCTCCTCTCCTTTGCAGTTTGTCCCTCGTCGTTAATGAGCTCTGTTCTCTGTCGCCATTATCACTTGATGGCCTCCTCTATTATTCATGGTGGCCTTTTTCTCACGCTATTGTCGCGGGGAATCCATCTCAACTGCTGTGGGTTTCTCACTCTTCTGAGAGAGAAATGACTGTGTTTGCATGCAGCCAAGGCATCAGTGAGGGAGCCCCCGCGAATGACAGAACAAAGGATGCTTGGCTCAGGGTTCGTACAAACAGTGGCAAGTCAAATTCAAGGAGTTTAACCATTTCACATGTACCATCACATGGGTGTGATCGTTCTACAGTGGTCCCAGAAGCGTACGATCACAACGGTGTGATTAGAACGCTTATTTATTCACAGAAGTATCTATAGCATAACACAATCATCCAAACCAGAAAAATGTAGCCTACATTTGTCCTAGGGCTAAGTGAGGAAAGATTGACACAACAGAAGCGGTCATATTTTCTAACTCTCAGCTGACATAAACTACAACATGAATTAGCTAAGTAATCCGATGATGATGAGTTTCAGTGTGCAGCCATGCTTTTTTTACTTACAGAAACCAAAGATAATAAGAGAAGACAAGATGAGTTTGGTTTGTTTATAGTATGCATGTTGAAGGGGTGTGTCGTCTACCATCGTTCACATCCCACCATTCACTTCCTGAAGTTCTCAAAAAATTAGTGAATCCTTACTCACCTCATTTTGTTATAGCATCTTTGGTCCGACAGACAATTACGTGAAACCCAGAATGCATTGTATGTCAACAAACATTGCTCCACACATACAGTAGCTGGAATAAGCTTAGATCCTCATAATCAGTACAATATTCAAAAAAGTATTTTACACACATACTATGTGCCCATTTACAATCTATGCAAGAATTGGAATGCATGATTTATCACTGGTAATTGAAAAACGTGAATAAAACAGTAAATATATCAATAATTACCGCACAAAACATTTTCTGATAGTGATTTATTGATTCAAATGGTTGCATGCTGGCAGTCAATCACGTAACCTCTCACTCCCTCAGTGTTGTTGTTTATGTATGTAGCTAGTGAGCTAAGCTGTAGCATTAGCAATGTCTTTCAAAAGGAGACAACTCACAAATGCGGACATTCTGGAGTTAAAAAAAAAAATATGACAATGATTCTGAAAGTCAGGAATCAGATTCTGACAGTGACAGTGAGGAGCTGCCCCTCGGCCATTGAAAACCCTGAATCTGAGGACCCCTTGTCCACTGACAAAGTCCCAGTTCCCTTTGAAGATGCTGGTGATGATGGAGGCAGACCGACAGTGGATGAAGTACAGGAGTTCTGTGGTAGCTGGAAGGCCGTCAGCCATTTCACCCCTCCTGGCCCTGCTGTTTGCTTTGATGAGTCCCAGTCTGGAGTGCAACTCCCCTTGCCATTTCCATCTGAGGCAGAGTGCTTCAAATTGTTTCTGACAGAGGAGCTGGTGGGAGACATAGCAGAGACCAATCACTTTGCCTTGGAGCTACAGGAGAAGAGAGAGCCAGGAGTGGGGGGGACAACCACAATTAGTGAAATGTATACCTTCCTGGTGACAGTCCTTCTCATGGGGATAGTAAAGAAGAACTCCCTAAGAGAATACTGGAGCAGAGATCCTATGTTTGCAACTCTCTTCTTTGTCACCCTCTTATCCCAAGATTGCTTCCTAGTACTGCTGCGATGACTGCATTTCATCAACAATGTTACTGCCATCCTAAATGACCCGTTATACAAAATAAAAAATGTTAACAGCTGGCAGTAAAGTGGCCTGACAAACGAAACATCCATGTCCTCTCCACTATCCATACAGTAACCATGTCGGCCACAGGGAGGGTGGACCACCTGACGGGAGAGAGAAACATCAAACCAGACTGTGTGCTTGACTATCACCTCAAAATGGGGGCAGTGGTTAAGGCAGACATGATAAACAGCTTTGTGGAATGCACTCAGAAAACAACCAAGTGGTATAAGAATTAATTTTTCCAGGGTAGCTTCAAAATACAACAAGCGAATACTTCTCTGACGCAATTAGCATTGTTTTACAGAGCTAATAGAAGAATGTAACTAGCTACATAAGCACGATTGAATATAACACCATAAAGGTTATGAAATGAGTAACGGTACCCCGCGTGTCCGCGATAATAAGGAATATACACCAAAATATTACGCTACAGTAAAAACGACATAACACGACATGCAAAAACGATTATAAAGTAATTAGGCACTTACTTTGAAACACACACATTTCTAAAGTTATTATTGGTAACGAAAACAACTTTGACTGCGATGCAGGCAACAGATGACAAATATGAACACGTGTATGCAGGACGGGAGATGAGCAAATGACTGCAGACTTGAACTGCACAAACAATTGGGAAGTGTTTAGGGAATTTTGTCCAGGTCAGAAATGTCCAAAAAATGAATTGGTCCGCAAAAGTTAAAATGACTACTTTTATGTGAATGAATGAGGCGGAACACACCTCAATTCAAACTGTTCTTAGAAGAAGAAAAAAACTTGTTCGAAAATAATTTGAAATTGACAAGTTGAAAACAGCCTATAAATAAAAAAAGGCTGCGTGCTTTGGTTTGAGGGCAGCGCGGATTAAATGTACTGTTACGTAACAATCACTTTCTGGAATGGAGAGAACGTTCTAACTTCACGTGCATAAAAAAACTCACGCTGGGGCGACCGTTAGAGATATTTGGAACTCACACATGAAAAGATTAAAGTACTTTTTCAAGCAGTAATATTTATTTTCAAGGACCATCAATTTGTAATAGTTCCTATTACACCAGGTGGTGGCGACTACTGACTATTCATCACTCCCTTACAAGCTCTACTCAACAATAAAAGTTTTACAACCAATTTACTACATACATAAGTGGTAAGTCAGTACTAATGATGTTCAGTACATATTTCCTAATATGAACTGTCATTAAAATCTTAGAAATTGTTGCATGTTGCATTTATAGTTTTGTTCAGTGTACATGATAATATTAAAATTGTCTTTACATTTCACCACAGTCTGTCCCAACACAGAATGATATGAATGTGAATGCTGACAGTGTAAAAGGCCCTTAGCTGAAATCTACTCCCATTTGAAGAGAAACAAGTAATTAATGTGTTTGATAAGATTTAAGATTCTCTCAGGTTACATTTCAGGGGACCCCACATGGATCCCAGACCCCAAGTTTGGGAACCACTGTATTCTACTAACCTCTCTCCCTGCTTGATGCAATACTTCCTATCTCTTTGCATCTCATTTGCCTCCATTGCAGCCTGATTCCCCACGGTCTCTCTCACTACTTTCTAAAAATAAATGCATTTTTTATGCCAACTTATAGTAGCCCATATTTTGATTATAGCTAGGTTAATTTCAGTCAACTGCACCCGCTGCCGTCAAGCTCCATTCAACATTAGCTTCTAACTTCATCCTTCTATCCAGCTCGTTATAGCTAGCTATCTGGCTAACAGCCAAAGCCCTTGAGCTTCCTAGCTAGCTAGGTTGACATCTGACTGAAATGTCTGCAACTATTTACCAGTTGTAAACTCATTCTCCGAGAGTGAGGGGGGCTTTGTTTAGGGAATGTCTGTTGACATGGCAAGAGTCGAGGTATGTCACAAGTGAAAAGGTGCGTGAAAGGAGTTTACCCTTCACTACATCCCTGGTTGGGTCTGGCAAAACACATTTATAAACATCAATATCCTGCCAGGCAGGATTAAATCCACAACAGCCCGGCATTTTAGCTATTGATGTGGCATTTTCCGGCGCCTCATCAGTCAGTTCTGTGCCTGCCTGGCTGAGTGCCAGTTTTGGCTGGAATGAGCGAGCTCGTCTGGCAACCAGAGCGCAAAATATGTTAGGAAATACAATTTGGTAGTCTACCTGGAAATTAATTTGCAAGATCAACACATTTTTCAAATATTTTTCATAAACATATTTTATCAATTTATCTCACCTTTCAAATACCAATTTGAGAAAATTTCAGATTTTCAAGGTATTCCAGTACTTTAAGCACCTTAAGCACCAAATCCCGGGAAAGATGAACAACAAGAAGATTCAACTCATCTTTAGCTGTGACTGCATTCACCTGTCGAATCTGATCTATTCTCATATGTGAACATATAAGTGTCATTCGACAAATATCACTCAGTATTGTCTGTTTAAGGATGAAAGGAGATTGAGCAGTGTTAGCAGATAGAGACTTTGGGGATGCAGTGTTCAGAAGGGTTGATTAAAAAATAACATGGCTATGAAGGAGTCCTAGATTCTTTGGATTTCACAGACGCCGACTTAAAAAAAAAAAATCTTATTTTATGATTTGCCCATCTCTGCGAACATTCTGATACACCGTCTCTTCTCCCCCTACCTTATCATCCTCCTACCCATCTCCTTTGAATTTCATTTGTTTCCATGGAAACCCGAACCTGGCCCGTGCAGCGTTCTCTAGTGGCTGTCTCGTGACTGCATGGCAGGTCGGCTCCATTTCAACAGTACATGCTCCCTTGACAGGTAGCATTCTGAGGGGCATGCATATCCTAACCTCGAGCCGAACAACTATACATAATCCATATTGGAATCATATTAGTGGATCTATCAATCCTCCATTTTTCTTTTAAATAGAGAGGCAATTTGTTTTCACACATTTTGCATTTACATTTTAGTCATTTAGAAGGTGCTCTTCTCCAGAGCGACTCACAGGAACAATTAGGGTTAAGTGCCTTGCTCACCTAGTCGGCTTGGCCAGTAACCTTTCGGGTTACTGGCCCAATACTCTTAACCGATATGCTACCTGCCACCCTTTTCAGCACTTATATTATTGAATATTGAAGATATCAATACTATTAAATAACACATATGGAATCATGTAGTAACCAAAAAAGTGTTAAACAAATCAAAATATATTTATATTTGAGATTCTTCAAAGTAGCCACCCTTTGCTTTGATGACAGCTTTGTACACTCTTGGCATTCTCTCAACTTGCTTCGAGAGGTAGTCACCTGGAATGCATTTCAATTAACCTCTTCAGTCGACCCTCTACTTTTTTGAACATTTTGTTAAAAATCGCGCAACATTTCAGCGCCCTGCTACTCATGCCAGGAATATAGTACGTTCATATGGTTAGAATGTGTGTATAGGAAACCCTCGGACGTTTTTAAAACTGGTTAAATCACGACTGTGGCTATTACATAACGTGCGTTACATCGGAAAGCGCAGGAAAACCTGATCACAGAAAATGGAAATAAATATCCTTGCGCCACTACCGCAATTGTTAACAGTGAGCCGAATTAGATAAGACCGAGCATTCAACTCCCACAGCATCCCCATGTTGTCGAGTATCTTGTGAATTTAATCCTCTTTGATTCTTGGTTGAACCGAAAGAGGGGCACGACGTACCTCCGGTCTCCGCCCAGATCATTCCGGAAGAGCTCTCTCCTGAAATTTTTTCCAAGACGACAGCTAATGATATGTACATCGCCTACGGATGATTTTTATCGCTTATTAACGTTTACTAATACCTAAAGTAGCATTACAAACGTATTTCGAAGTGTTTTGTGAAAGTTTATCGTCTACTTTTTGAATTTTAAAAAATGACGTTACGTTGTGAAATCGCTGTTTTTTTTCGTTTATCACACAGTCTACATATAACGATATCTTGGCTTTATATGGCCCGATTTAATCGAAATAAAGACCCAATAGTGTTTATGGGACATCTAGGAGTGCCAACAAAGAAGATGGTGAAAGGTAATGACTGTTTTCTATTTTATTGTGCGGTTTGTGTAACGCCGAAATGCTAATTATTTTGTTTACGTCCCCTGCTGTGCTTTTCTGTTGTAGTGTATTGGTGCATGCTATCAGATAATAGCTTCTCATGCTGTCGCCGAAAAGCATTTTAAAAATCTGACTTGTTGCCTGGATTCACAACGAGTGTAGCTTTAATTTGATACCCTGCATGTGTATTTTAATGAACTTTTGAGTTTTAACTAATACTATTAGCATTTAGCGTAGCGCATTTGCATTTCCAGAGCTCTAGTTGGGACGCAAGCGTCCCAGGTAGAGGTAAGAGGTTAACAGGTGTGCCTTGTCAAACTTTAATTTGTGTTATTTCTTTCCTTCTTAATGCTTTGAGTCAATCATTTGTGTTATGACAAAGTAGGGGTGGTATACAGAAGATTTGGTAAAAGACCAAGTCCATATTATGGCAAGAACAGCTCAAACACGCAAAGAAAAAGTCCATCATTACTTTAATACATAAAGGTCAGTCAATCCGTAAAATTTCAAGAATTTTTAAAGTTCTTCAAGTGCAATCGCAAAAACCATCAAGCGATATGTTGAAACTTGCTCTCATGAGGACCACCACAAGAAAGGAAGAACCAGAGTTACCTCTGCTGCAGAATATTAATTCATTAGAGTTAACTGCACCTCAGATTGCATCCCAAATAAATGCTTCACAGAGTTCAAGAAACAGACACATCTCAACATCAATTGTTCAGAGGAGACTGTGTGAATCAGGTCTTCATGGTTGAATTGCTGCAAAGAAACAACTACTAAAGGACACCAATAAGAAGAAGAGACTTGCTTGGGCCAAGAAACATGAGCAATGGCCATTAGACCGGTGGAAATCTGTCCTTTGGTCTGATGAGTCCAAACACTGAGTCTTTGTGAGATGCAGAGTAGGTGAACAGATTATCTCCCCATGTGTGGTTCCGACTGTGAAGCATGGAGAAGGGGGTGAGATGGTGTGGGGTTACTTTGCTGGTGACACTGTCAGTGATGTATTTAGAATTCAAGGCACACTTAACCAGCATGGCTACCACATAATTCTGCAGCGATACGCCAGCCCATCTGTTTTTTTGCTTAATAGGACTATCATTTGTTTTTCAACAGGACAATGACTCAACACACCTCCATGCTGTGTAAGGGCTATTGGCCAAGAAGGAGAGTGATGGAGTGCTGCATCAGATGACCTGGCCTCCACAAATCACCTGACCTCAACCCAATTGAGATGGTTTGGGATGAGTTGGACCGCAGAGTGAAGGAAAAGCAGACAAGTGCTCAGCATATGGGGGAACTCCTTCGACTTTTGGAAAATAATTCCAGGTGAAGCTGGTTGAGAGAATGCCAAGCGTGTGCAAAGCTTTAATCAAGGCTACTTTAACACTTTTTGGGTTACTACATTATTCCATATGTGGAATATCATCATTTTGATGTCTTCACTATTACTAGAAAATAGTAAAACAAAGAAAAACCCTTGAATGAGTAGGTGTGTCCAAACTTTTGACTGGTACTGTAGAATCTTGAGAATCACAATTCATATCATATCGGCACCTAAGTATCATGATAATATTGTATCGTAAGGTCCCTGGCAATTTCCAGCCCTAGTACCTCCCAGTAAATTGGAATTGCAAAGCACACTAGATTAAAATATACAACATTCAAAACAGAAGTCCTACATGTAAGCAGCTCGACAAAACATTTGACCTATCGGACTACATAACTGTTAGATCCCTGAACACAGGATATAACTAGTAGCACAACAACGACAAGCAAAGGAAACCTCCCACGCAATGGATAGGTGACCTCATGAGAAAAAAAAGACATCAAACATTATACGATTTTTGGTCGGTCCCATCCGAGCGTCGCCCGAAAATATTTTGGGTATGTCAGATTGTTCTGGCACTTCTCACATACAAACTTAATTGGGAAGAAGTATTTTTGACCTGCTTTTTTACATTTGATTCACAAGACATATTTTTTGTTGTTGTTGATGAAAGTGGCAATTTTAGGCCCGTTTTAGATATATACATAAGTATTCTGCCCTTTGCTATGAGACTCAAAATTGAGCTCAGGTGCATCCTGTTTCCATTGATCATCCTTGAGATGCTTCTATAAATTGACGTCCACCTGTGGTAAATTAAATTGATTGGACATGATTTGGAAAGGCACACACCTGTCTATGTACTGTAAGATCCCCCAAGCCATGAAGTCAAAGTAATTGTCCGTAGAGCTCAGAGACAGGATTGTGACTAGGCATAGATCTGGGGAAGGCTACCAAAACATTTCTACAGCATTGAAGGTCCCCAGGAACACAGTGGCCTCCATCATTCTTAAATGGAAGAAGTTTGGAACCACCAAGACTATTCCAAGAGCTAGTCACCTGGCCAAACTGAGCAATCAAGGGAAAAGGGCCTTGGTCAGGGAGGTGACGAAGAACCCGATGGTCACTCCAGGTGGACTGTCATGGGCCTTTTACTGAGGAGTGGCTATAGAGCTCCTCTGTGGGGATGGGAAAACCTTCCAGAAGGACAAACATCTCTGCAGCAGTCCACCAATTAGGCAATTATACTAGAGTGGACAGAAGGAAGCCACTCCTAAGTAAAAGGCCTGAATGCCAAGCGTCAAGTCTGGAGGAAACCTGGCACCATCCCTATGGTGAAGCATGGTGGCAGCATCATGCTGTGGGGATGTTGGTCAGCGGCAAGGACTGGGAGGCTAGTCAGAATCAAGGGAAAGATGAATGGAGCAAAATACAGAGATGCTTGATGAAAACCTGCTCCAGAGCGCTCAGCACCTCAGACTGGGGTAATGGTTCACCTTCCAACAGGACAATAACCCCAAGCACACAACCAAGAGAATGCTGCCAAAGGTGCTTCAACAAAGTACTGAGTAAAGGGTCTGAATACTTTAGTAAATGTGATATCAGTTTTTTTTAAATAAATTAGCAAAAATGTAAACAAAAAAAATGTTTTTTAATTTTTCATTATGGGGTATTGTGTAGATTGATGAGGGGGAAAAAAACTATTTAATACATTTTAGAATAAGGCTGTAACGTCCTAAATGGAAAAAGTCAAAGGGTCTGAATACTTTCCGAAGTAAGACCCTATGATCCGTGATCCTTGAACCGTACATGATACAGACAACATCTTGGTGTCATTATACTCCTTATACTGTACTGTGCTCTAAAATATGGAGTATGTCTAGATTCTGAAATAGAATTTTACAATTTATTCAACATTCAAAATATTAATATCTCAAAAGTACACTTTTTAGATTAGCTTATTTTGTAGGGGTGGGGGAATAATATACTTCTGTAAAATTTCAGTTAAAACGATAAGAAAAATGTATGAAATGCCATGTGAATTCACAATGCAGCTGCGGTGCTGTCAGAAACAGTTTGGCTCTTACAGTGCATCCCTTTCAGATGGTAAAACATTGCACCTGTACTACCATTACTGTACCTCAATTCCACCTTGCAAAGTTTGCATTTTCTTCACATTTAACTTCTCAAAGTATTGCAATAAAGGACATTGCTGCTGTCACTTGCCTTTCTCTGCTCCTTTTCCAACTATTAACAACCCTGATGTTGTGGCGGATAGTCGACTCCAAAATAATTGGCACAGCGTCGTCTGGGTTTGGCCGGTGTGTAGGCCATCATTGTAAATAAGAATTTGTTCTTAACTGACTTGCCAAGTTAAATAAATGTTAAATAAAAAAATATATTAAAAACCTTTCAAATGACAAAACTTTCCCCTGGCCTTTATGGCCTATAGTCTAGTTAGGCTATAAGACAGAAAATCATATGTTTTGTGATAACTGCACTGTGATTTTCATTTTGTGAAAAAAAGAAAAACGATTTGTGGGTTAGGGATTTTTCTTAATGTTAAGCATCTCACTTTGATTTACATTTTATACGGTTTACACCCTTAATCTAGACATACTCCATATTTTTGTGCACATTATAAGGAGTATAATGGCACCAAGATGATGTCTGTATCATGTATAGGTATAAAAAGAGCTTAAGTCATGGTATTTTTTTAAAGCTGAATACGAAAAAACATATCAAACATCCTTCCTCCCAATTAAGTTTCTATGTGAGAGTTTCCAGAACAATCTGATATACCAAAAACATTTTCGGACCACGCTTGGATGGAATCACCCTTTATACTTTCAGGGTTAGCATGAATATTAAGAGTCATGGCAATGATGAGTCATCCATCCTACATTAAAACATATCTAATGAACATACAGTATTGAAGGGCCCGTCAAAAAGCCTGCAGTAGCGTGTGAACTCTACAGCCCCATTTAAAGTATTAAAGCACGGCACAAACTAAAGTACGGCGCAAACTGGCCCTGAATCAGCCATTCGTCTGTCTCTTCCAGTGTCCAACTTTTCTGATGTGGGAGAATGCGAGTACTAGGGATGACCCGACCATGCATAGAGTGGTGTTACTGGAACAAGCTTTTGAAACAGCATCTACACTTGTGACAGTGGGGTTCATGTGGCGCGGTCGGTCTGTGCGTGGGCACTGGACGTTCAGGCCGAGGCCTTAATAATGTGTGAAAGCTCAATGACCCAGTTCAACTGACTGGTCGGAGCCTTGAGACACAGCTAGTTGGGCCGGTGTCACGTGGCGAAGGTAATGCAGCCTGAGAGACCGCTGACCCGTGGTCACTGCCGAGACGGTTTGCCGGGTGACATACACTCATTGTGGAATTGCTAACGATAGCGGGGTGCAGGTGAGGCTGATGCTGTGCGACATTGAGACAGGCTAGCGAATTTGCTCTGAAAAAAAAGTCTGACCCCATAAATGTAGTGGAGAAGAGTGACTGTGCATTGCAGTCACAAAAGACAATATCGGAAACCATTGCCATTGTACACAAGCTAAATTAGATTGCACAGTGACTGTTTGAGATTAAAGTGGCTGGACATGGCAAAAAAAGAAAGGTTAACCGGCCAAAGACGGCATGGAGAAGGACCAATGCAGATAAAATCACCTGGAGTCAAAACAAACTGCCCAGAATAGGATTCAGTAGAGATGCATTGTTGAGTCCCTTCGCTCTTCAAGAAGCGAGGGGAAATAATTTGAAGTACGTCTACGAACCTGGACATTATAAAGTTCAAAGGCATATTTCCATTTCAATTATTGTAAATGGCCCATAAAGTTGTGGATTTCATTTAGCTGATGTGCCTAATGTGGTCATGTTCCCATGCTCTATTTCCCCCTTTGATTCTCATTCACTAATATTCATCCACACACTGACCCAGTCCCTGACATGGATTTGAACTCCTCTGACGGTTTTATTCTGTTCTTCCACTCACACCCAGGGGGCTCCTAAGAGGAGGAGGATGGTGGAAGAGGAGGGTGTGAGAGGATGAGGAGGAGGGTGTGAGGAGGAGGAGGGTTTAAACTATCTACTAACCCTAACCTTTATCCTATCCCTAAACTTAACCCTTACACCATCCCTTATTCTAAACCTAACCCTAACTGTAACCATAGCAAGCAGTTGTTTGTCAACAGATGGTTTGATAGTATGATCATCTGTAGAGCAGGACTATCCGGACTATCCAAATGAAGTGTAACCCTTCAAATACTTGACATAGCTTGGTGTTTTTGTTTTTGGGACTATTCTATTTTACCACTGGCTATCAAAATGTAGTGCATCTCAAGTATTTGAAAATACTGTATATGCATTTGACCCAAGTCAGATATGGATTGAGACAGCGTAGCAATGATGGTGACAATTCTATTTTTATTCACTGAACCTTTGAAGGCATTTATACAATCATTCACTAGTCATTCATTATGTCTGCTCTTTTCCACTCGCACCACTTCAAAAGAGGCAAGACAGAGAAAGACAGGACCTTTTTTGCCTCTTGTTATCCTATCCAGATATTGGCTTAAACTCATCGTGGGAATGTAGTAATTTTTTCTTCACCTCACACAATAAGTGAATTAGGTCAGTTTAACATAATTTTTTTTTATATCCATTGAAATTATAAATAGTTCCTCACAGTATTTGAAAAATCATTCCATCACTATCCCCCTCGACAATCAGTGTCGCTGATAAATAGGCTATGTTGCGTGTATTTGTTTCCATTTGAATGATTGTCAATAACATTTTCATACTACAGCATTGCTGTCATTCTTTATACTTTCCTTGTCATTTTATGATCGTATAGCCTACTTTCAGAAAACCTAAGGTAGGATTAGTTTTTGTTTCATATGTTTAAACTATCATGGTCCAAACACACCAAGCCAGTTGTGAAGAGGGCACGACAACACCTTTTCCCACTCAGGAGAAAATATTTGGCATGGGTCCCCAGATCCTCAAAAAGTCCTACAGCTGCAACATCGAGAGCATCCTGACCGGTTGCATCACCGCCTGAGAGCATCCTGACCAGTTGCATCACCGCTTGAGAGCATCCTGACCAGTTGCATCACCGCTACAGAGGGTAGTGAGTACGGCCCAGTACATCACTGGGGCCAAGCTTCCTGCCATCCAGGATCTATATACTAGGCGCTGTCAGAGAAAGGCCCAAAAAATGGTCAAATACCCCAATCACCTAATACTGTTCTCTCCGCTACCACACGACAAGCAGTGCCATAGCGCCAAGTCTAGGTTCAAAAGGCTCCATAATTCCTGTAACTACCCATCCCGGATCCGGGAGCGTTGTCATCAACTACAGTAATTAGCATAACGCAACGGACAAAAAACCGACAAATATTTTCTAGAAAATATTCATTTTCATGAAATATAGTGAAACACAGCTTAGCCTTTTGTTAATCACCCTGTCATCTCAGATTTTGAAATGATGCTTTACAGCCAAAGCAAGACAAGCATTTGTGTAAGTTTATAGATAGCCTAGCATAGCATTATGCCTAGCTAGCAGCAGGCAGCTTGGTCACGAAAATCAGAAAAGCAATCAAATTAAATCGTTTACCATTGATGAGCTTCGGATGTTTTCACTCACAAGACTCCCGGTTAGATAGCAAATGTTCCTTTTTTCCCAAAATATTATTTTTGTAGCCGAAATAACTCTGTTAGTTCTTCACTTTTGGCTGAGAATTCGACCGGAAATTGCGGTCACGACAACGCCGAAAAATATTCCAAATTAGCTCCATAATATCGAAGGAAACATGGCAAACGTTGTTAATAATCAATCCTGAAGGTGTTTTCAAATATCTATTCGATAATATATCCACCGGGACAGCTGTATTTTCAGTAAGAGCGAGAGGAAAAATTGCTACCTCTATCTATTACGCAATAATTACTGAGAGCCCTCAGCCGGACACTTACGCAATGTAGTCGCTTACGCTCATTCTTCAACATAAAGGCGCGAAACTATGTCAAAATGCTGTAGACACCTTGGGGAATACGTAGAAATAGGAATCTGGTTGATAGCCCATTCACTGCTCAATAGGGACGCATCGGAATGCAGAGCTTTCAAAACGTGTCACTTCCTGATTGGATTTTTCTCAGGCTTTCGCTTGCAATATCAGTTCTGTTATACTCACAGACAATATTTTTACAGTTTTGGAAACTTTAGAGTGTTTTCTATCCTAAGCTGTCAATTATATGCATATTCTAGCATCATGTCCTGACAAAATAGCCTGTTTACTTTGGGAACGTTATTTTTCCAAAAATGAAAATAGTGCCCCCTAGATTCAACATTAACAGCTTCTACCCCCAAGCCATACGACTGCTGAACAATTAATCAAATGCCATCCTGGACTATTTACATTGTCACCCACCCCCCCTTTGTTTTTACACTGCTGCTACACACTGTTTATTTTCTATGCATTGTCACTTTGCCCCTACCTGCATATACAAATGACCTTGACTAACCTGTACACATTGATTCGGTACTGGTATCCCCTGTATATAGCATCGTTAATGTTATTTTATTTTATTATATAGTATTTATAGTATTATAGTATTATAGTATTTTTTTTTTGTAAATATTTTCTTAACTGTATTTCTTGAACTGCATCGTAAGTAAGCATTTCACGGTAAGGTTGTCTTCTGCGCATATGACAAATAACATTTGATTTGATTTACAAGGAGAAGTTTCTGCTTGTGTCTGACATTTGCTGGTGGCTTTGATTGACGGGTGCTTTTACGGGGGTGTGCGTGTGTGAGTTCGCTGATTTTCTCTATAGGCCTATATGTCCATAGAAAGTTTCCTAAAGTACCCAGTCTGGATTCCATCTCTTCAATAAAAATATAACGCTCCTGTCATTATTTAATCTTGTAAAATGCCTATTTTCGAAAGCTTAGGCTACATTATTTATCTTATTACGGCGTCCTCTCTTTGAAAAACATATGCCAATACCAAAATATGACAGCAGCATGGTTTGTGACGTTATGCAAATATTTCGGGAAAGTGGGAGAAAACCCACCAGACTTTGTTTGAATGGTTTGGTGCGTTCAAATACGACATTGTATTTATTACATTCTTCTGCAGAAAAGCCAACAGACAAGGTAGGCATATATATCTTTCTTTTGACTCCGTTAATATTGTGTCAATAAAAAAAAAATGGACAGATTCTCTACAACCTGGAATTTCATCATTTGTTGATTGATATTTAAAAGTGACAACCTAAATAATAATAACACTTAGGATAGACAGCTGAATGTATGGGGTCACCCCCTGAACGGAGAGACGGACCAAGGCGCAGCGTGCTCTAAGTTCCACATCTTTTATTTAGTGAAACTTTGAACAAAACAAATAAAGACACAACAAAACGTAACATAAGTGGTGCAACTAGCACACACACAATATCCCACAAAACACAGTGATAGCGCACATCATGCATTCACCATATTAGTTACATTGACATCATCTTTGAATTAGACCATTTTCAAGTACGAAACCCATTTTTACCAGTATTCCTGAACTCTCTCCTCTGGACTTCTTAAAGCAAAGGTCATACGCTCCATATGGTGTATTTCTTTTACAATATCTATCCATTGCGTCATGGTTGGAGCGTCTTTTTGTAGCCATTTCCTAGTGATAGCCTTTTTACTGGCTGCCAGTAGGACCTTCAACCGATACTGTTCTCTATTGTGTAACTTATCAGGTATTTCACCCAAGTACAAAGAAATTCATGTTTGTTCTATGTCAAATCCCATTATTTTTCCAATGTTAGATCTTATTTCTCCCCAGTAAGTTTCGATTGCAGGGCAGGTCCAAAAGATTTGAGAGTGATCCACCCTCGACAGACCTCATTCTCTCCAACAAGGGTGTAGGGAGCCAGTCTGTCTTGATTTCAGCTTAGGTGTTATGAAGAAACATAAAACATTATTTCAACAGAATTTTCTCCATGATCTTGAGTTGGTGGAGCTTTGTTGAATCTCAAATATGTTCAACCATTTTTCATCAGTTATTTCAATGTTAAGTACCTCCTCCCATTTCTGTTTAATATAGTTTGTAGGATGTTTCTTTTATCTCTCATAGTTTTGTATGAACTCTGGATAAATAGAGTAAAAGGGTAAAGAGTCTGGACAAATTGTGAGTTTGATGGCCAATTGAGAGACTGACTTAAGTCTTACAGAGTCGGGGGAATAAAAGGCCCAAAAATGATGCTATACTGTTGATCTGGCTTAACTGTTTTGAGTGCCAGTTGCCCCACCACCACTCAGACTACACTACCTTCATTGAATCATAGAGAGACTGATGGCTGATCCAATACCACCTCCTAAACTCCACACTCCCTGTTCTTTATCCCTATGCCCCCCACTCCTCAACCCCATCCTCCCTTACTCCTTGTTACCTGGTCAATGTGGAGTGATCCATACACGCACACACATGTGCACGCTCAAGCACACACACAAACGCGGATGAAAGCATGGGTATTACTCGATTAGCCACCCGGCCTGCCCTTGACTCATCCTCCATGTGTTTACCTGGCAGCCCCCAGAGCCAACACCATCTCCTAAAACAAACATTCACGCAGTACCACACCTCACCTCTTAGCTACCAGCGTTAAAAAACACACACGTAGACACACACACACGTAGACACACACACGTAGACACACACACACACACACACACACATACACACACACACACACATATACCTGTCAGCATTAAACACACACACTTTATATACCCACACATCACCCCATGGACAAGGTGCCTGGACCGGGCATGGAATAACAATGTGAATACCACTCTAAGCTCTCTGGTAAAGAGACAAACCTCAATGCCCGCTGCTCATTAGCATGGTACTAATTGGTGCCATGTTGGAGTGCATTCCTACTATGCTGGCGGGAAACGCTGGGCTGCTCTCCGCATGGTTCTGTCAGTCTACGTATTTTTACCTCTTGTGTCTGAGCCTAGCTCTAAAGGAAGGCTCTGGCCTCAGGTTAAAACAGACAATTTATGTGTGTGTGTGTGTGTGTCAGTTCCATTCACTGCTTTGACAGCCTATTGGCAGGACGGCACCCACAATGCTCTGCATCCACAATGCAAAGAGACTCAGTGCTTTAAATATCCCTCAATTCACACCCCCACATGAAAAAAACATTAGTTTACAATAGAATACAATAGTACTTACTATATCATTCTGTAGTAAATTTTTGTATACTGTAGAATAATATACTACACACTGTAGTATCCCTCGATGATGTGTAGTACTTCCTATATAATTGTGTAGTATACTGTAAAATACTATAGTAAATGCTACAGTATTATATTAAAAAAACACGAGTAAATACTACAGTAATGTTTGAAAAACAGTGTAGTTTTTAGAACCATAGTAATAATACAATATTTAATGTGCACATGTCCTGCCCATTCCCCTGACCCATATCTCAATTTGTGACACCCATAGGTGTCCATGATCCCTTTTGATGTCACCTGTTAAATCCACTTAAATCAGTGTAGATGAAGGGGAGGAGACATGTTTAAGGAGGATTTTTAAACCTTGAGACAATTGAAACATGGATTGTGCTATACAGATGGTGAATGGGCAAGACAAAATATTTAAGTGCCTTTGAACAGGGTATGGTAGTAGACGCCAAGCACACCGGTTTGAATGAATCAAGAACTGCAGCAGCGTTGCTGGGGTTTTCACACTCAACAGTTTCCCGTGTGCATCAAGAATGGTCCACCACTCAAAGGACATCCAGCCAACTTGACATAACTGTGGGAAGCATTGGAGACAACATGGGCCAGCATCCCTTTGAAATGCTTTCAACACCTTGTAGAGTCCATGCCCCGACTAATTGAACCGGTTATGAAGGCAAAAGGGGGTACAACTCAATATTAGGAAGGTAGTGTACATACCAAGTACAGAACATATATTGTGTTCCCTACAGGTTATAAAAAAGAGCAGAAGCTCTGACCTATCCATTCAGACCCCAGCCCTACCTACTTACAGGTTATGTAAAATGTGCTAATTTAGTATTTCTCCAGTAGGTTTCCTCAAAGAGAAAGCCCCCCACTTCTATATACTACAATAATGTCCACAAAAAACACGACAGTAAATACTACAGTCCGCAAAACCACTGCAGTAAATACTATAGTACTACAGTAAATTCTATATACTACCATTTTCTTTTACTACAGTATTTATACTATAGTAAACTGTAAATACTACACTACACAATAGTATACTTCAGTGAATAATACAGTGTAAAGTCCGCAAAAACAAATCATTAAATAATATAGTATTTTTTTCCCTGTGGGCAAAGACAATAGTGTGTCCCAAATTGCACCATATTCCTCATATAATGCACTACTTTTGACCAGAGCCATATGGGCCCTTGTGAAAAGTATTGCGCTATATGAGGAATAGGGGACCATTTTGGATGCAGACAAGGAGACCCTGAGAAAAAGCCAGGTTGAAATGTTTGATTGGTCTGTATAGAAGTAACATGAATGTGGCTATCTACTTTTCTCTTTTTCAAAGAGCAATTGTTGTAATTATAATGTTGTAGAATAATTTAATAGAGTGGTACATCACTAACACTCAAAGAGGAATGCAAGCAAACACATGCCTGCACACACACACACACACACCCTTGACAATAACCCATTGCTGCTAGCCATACCTGTGCCGGTGGGAATATCTACTATTGATCTGTTCCATTCTGGGCTAAAGTAAATGTACTATTCACAATCTGCCTTGGACTCTAATTCATATTTGAGCGATAGTCCAATATTATTGGAGCTTTGCCTGGAGCGGGATCTGTTCCAAGTCTAGAGAGAGTGACTCTATTGTCTCCTGTTTTATATAGCCTGTTGGGTGTGCCAGAAAAGTGGCCTGATGTTGGAGTACAGTACTGTACTTTAACGGATGAGATATTGTTGTCTGATATTGACCTGAATATGTGTGCAGTTCTGGCTGTCCTCAGTTGACATCAGGGCTACATGTGACATTGGAAATGATGGAGAGCGGTAATGAGTCATACGAGTCACACTACTTTTCAACAATTTCTTTCTCTGGTCTAAAATGAATATGTGTAGGTGAAAAGGATCATGAATGGGTGAATACTGAGAGCGTGTTTTTGCTTGTGTGTGAGTATTGGAGTATATGTGTAGGTGGTCTTTCTGTTTGCGAATGTGTGGGCATGGACTGGAGAGAGTGGGTGAGTATGTTTGTAGGATGAAATGTATGAATGAAGAAAGGAGGAAGGGAATGAAAGAAGGAAGGACAAAATTAAAAGGAAGGAGGAAGAAGCAGGGAAGGAAGGCATGAAGGAAGGTAGGAAGGCATGAAGGAAGGAAAGAAGGAAATGATCAAAGTAGCAAGAAGCAAATGAATGGAATAATACAAGGAAGGAAGGAACAAAGGAAGGATGGAAAGAAGGATATCAGGCTGGAGACACGGTGCCATCCCTTGTGCCAGCCCTACTCTGCTCCGACCTGTTTACTATGTCCCCTGTCTAACCATCTGCCTGTTTGGCTTTGCGAGGACCCCAGTCTGCTGATAGCTGTCTGAGCGTGTGTCCATCCTGTCTAAACGGGTCCCAGGGCTTGAGTGGCTGCTCTGGCTGTGTGTGGTTTAATGAGTTAGAGCAGGAAAACACACTGCTAATGAAATGCAAAAGACAGACAACCCCGTGCTCCCCATCCATCTGAATGGGGGCAGAGCTGAGCAGGCAACAGATGGTCAGTCAGCAATATGAGTTGACGGGTAAGGCCACACACACATATGCACACAAAGCCATGCACATGCATGGACAGGCACAGAAAAGATGCATGTGGACTCCACAGGTTACACACTCCAATGAAAAGCAGGAGTAAACATTATGTAATGTCAAGGCCATTCTGCAGGCTCATTTTTAGAACAGCAATGTGTGTGCCAGTGCATTTAAAGTGTGTCTTTCCACAAAACAGAGAGAGAAAGAGAGAGAGATGGGCTAACCACACAGACACCATCTCAATAAGATCCCCCTCCGGAGTGCGGGAGCCAATCGTCAATAACAACAAAACCAACCTGGGGGAGGAGTGGAGGGCTGGAGGAAGTCTCCCAGTACTCTCGCAGCTTTGTGGTCTGGTGGAATCTCAGTCACGCGTTCTACATTACATTAATTACACCGGGACACCAGAAAACTTTGGGACTCCGCGACGCCGGGCAAGCTCATAAATCAAACGCGGCGGACTGGGTTCAGATCATTTTTAATAAGCTCTCAGACCTGGACATTGACCTTATTTCACTGAGCGAACACACACACACACAATATCCATTAACTCTGTCTGGCTGCAATCTGGGTGCAATCGTATACAATTCTGAATTAATGTGATTGCTATTGTTTCTGGTCTTATTTGACGTACTGTCAGAGCAACTCGGTCAATATGGCTTGTACCTTGTGGATGAACATTTGGGTATTGAAGACTTCAGGATTGGGATTTTGTCGATTAATAGGTGTGTGTGTGTGTGTGTGTGTGTGTGTGTGTGTGTGTGTGTGCAAGTGAATGTGAGCAAATGTGTTTGTTTTAAGTGTTGGAGTGTGCATGTGTGTGTCTGTCCGTGATTGCACATGAGTTTGATTGTGTGTTTACGTGTGTGTGAGTAATGGAGTGTATGTGGTCTTTCTGTTTGTCAATGTGAGAGTGGGTGAGTATGTTTGTTTGTGCTTACACTGAGTGGGCTGAAGTGTGTGGGTGTGTGTTTTTGTCTAACAATACATTCATATCTGGACCCGGGGCTGCACTGCTTAACTACACACATTAGTCACCCAGACAGGCTGTGCAGAGATACAGCCACGGTGGACCCCTGTACACACACACACACACACACACATGCTCGCTAGTCTCTCATCCCTATACAGAAAATCCCATTATTACTCAGTAAGAGGCTACCGTCCATGGCCGGTGACCCACACACACACACAGCAGTACTCAGCAGCACAGGGAGATTACCAATAATATGATTTTAGTCATTTAGCAGATGCTTTTATCCAGAGCGACTTACAGTTAGTGTAGTCACGCAAATGCCACCCTGCTTCTAGGCTCACCTCAACGTCACATATCCTACGGGCCCAGTTGTGCTGGGATAGTAGAGGATATAACTAAAGTACCAAGAAAATACTGCTGATAGACAGTAGTGAGAACCAGCCTGGTACCAAGAAAGAGACGTCAATTTCGGACATTTAGAAAAGGTCCCGAAGACGTCAATATATGCCTTCGTCGGCACTCACCCATAAAAATGGCACAGCACTGGGATCAAACTTGTGAGGCTCAGAGCCAGAACACACTACTTAGACCACTGCGACACAGCAGTTCACAATTCTCTAACAAGCAGTGAGAGTACTTGATGATACTAAGCCTTCCCCAAACCACAGTCCTAACCTTAAGCACTCTAAATTAATACTTAAACGTAACCCTTTGAGTTGCTTCTGTTTTAACCATGTGGAATTAATAAAAAGTAAAAGAAAATCTATATTCATCCAATTTTGGCAAATTTGAAGTGAAAGTTGGAAAACACACACATACATTAATGAGACAATCACATGTTAATGTCTGTCTGGTGAACACGACTAGTCAGCTGCTGTGTGTGTGTGTGTTTGTGTTTAGCTGGTCAGTACACACACACTGGGTGCAAATGGTGAACCGACATACTGCCTCTTCAGATGTCACCATCACTCTGGTGGTGGCGTGTGTGTGCGCGGGACGGTGGATGGTGGTTATTTATGTAAGGGGAATGTGTTTGTGTGTGATGTAGGGGAGATGTGTGTGCATGTATGTGTTTGAGAGAGTGCTCATTAGTGTGTGTGAATATGTGACTGTGTACTGTATGTGTGTGTTTTCCAACTTTCACTTCAAATTTGCCAAAATTGGATGAATATAGATTTTCTTTTACACCATCTCCTAAAACAAACATTCACGCAGTACCACACCTCACCTCTTAGCTACCAGCGTTAAAAAACACACACGTAGACACACACACACGTAGACACACACACACACACACACACACACACACACACACACACACACACACAGCAGCTGACTAGTCGTGTTCACCAGACAGACATTAACATGTGATTGTCTCATTAATGTCTCACAAATGTCTAATTAATTTCTCATCAGCATAGATCATGAGCCAACACAAAGCATTCCCGATCCAGATATCTGCCTGTCAGTCAGTGTGAGGTGGGGGAGGGGGAGACTGTTTGTGTGAGTCTGTGTATCTCTGTGTGTTTGTGTTAGTTCTGCTGTCCATCAGTGATAAGACACAGAAACATATTGGGTGTGCTGAGATTAGAAAGACAGATGCCTCAAAGCATCCAAACTGGTCCAAGTCAACACACTCCAACTGTGAGAGAGACAGGGCCAAAGCATTACCACGCATGCAAGTCCAAGCTGACTGGCTCAATGGCACGTGAAGTCCGAGCCGTTTGGATGAACAGTGCCATGAGGTCCAATGCAATTGGCCAGACTAACCACCAGACTTGAGCGCCAGCAGAAGGCTGCGATAGCGGCACTCCACACTCACATCTCTCAGACACACACTCACACTTTCTCCATCTACACAGGGAGTGAGTCCAAGGACAGTCTTGGCAGCATTTCCATTCTGCGTGCAAGGTCACTCTGGCCTCATGTGGCACGGTTGAGCCGTTTGACCACGTGCAAACCTTGTCACTGTTCATGCTGATTGACAGTCATGTGTGACTGTTACATATGCAGGCCATCTCTGGCAGCCATGGACCTAGAGCGCTAGAACCTCTGCCATTACCATTTAGAGTGGGGAGCGATCCAACTCGCTTAATACATGGTTCATCTGCGGTGTGGAAATCAACAGAGAACCAACTCTGTCTTCCTGTGTCCCAGCTCGCCATCCTTCCCCACGTCCAGAAGCTATTAGCTTGAGCCCGATCCATCATTGTTTCTCTCTCCTCCAACCAACTGGTTCTCTCGCTCTTCCTCCCTCCCTACAGAAAATACACACTATACAGTTTAAGACCACTATTAACCATTTGGTTCATGAAATTTCACAAGTAATGTCTCCAGCTTAGACAACAGAACCTACAGTACAGTAAAGGTAATACACAATGCAGTGCCGATAATAAAAGTGTTCAACCCACTGTGTGTTCCTGTCAGGTCAGTAGCAGAGCAGCAGCATACATTATGGGGGGCAGACTGCCTAGCTGCCCTTATCGGTCCAACCTGCCCTGGAGCTGGGAATGAGGGCCAGTCACGGTTCTTTGGTCTGCCAGGAGATGGGTCATTATCATGTGTGTCTGCGGCCCTATCTCCTCTGGAAATCTCTTTTATATGCTCGGCAGCCTTTCGGACACATTCACCCTTTTCTAATGGCCCAATGTGAAAGGATGTCCATAGTGAGCATTGGAGATGGAAATATGTACATTGAAAAGGTGTGTTAAGATGTGTTTCACTCCATCCATGGAGTCTGCATCCCAAATGACACCATATTCCCTTTAAATTATACTACTTTTGACCAGAGCTCAATGGGCCTTTGCCAAAAGGAGTGCACATTATCGTGAATAGGGTGTCATTTGGGACGTAGAGGGAATGTTTGGTAATTGAATGACAGTCTGTGGAATCAGCGTTCTCTAACTGGCTCATTCATGCCCTCTCCTCTGCAACTATTTCCCAGCTAGTTGCAGAATTTGAAAGTGTGTTCTCAGACAATTTGTAAGATAAAGGTTAAATAAATCAATATTATTTGTGCCATGACAATACCTTCATAATTGCCAACAACTGAGGGGAGGTAGAAATGTATTTAATTGTAGAAAGTAAATTGGTGACCATATGTTTTCGGGCAGTACTCAATGGGGGACGACAACGAAACTCGAAAATTGGGAAATTGGAATTGTCACCAGTATAAAGATACATACAGGGAACATAAAGACACACATGAATAATGCTTAAAGATGACATTTTGTTTTTGTGAAATTGTTATCATTTTCATTACTGAAAATCTGTCAATTAATCCTGTATAGATTACGTATCACTAAGAATGACTTGACACAAACATTTAAACATGATTCCTTCTTTCCTTCATTAATTCATCCATTCCATTTTTTTTTGTTCAGTCCTTCCAAAATGTGGCATTTATTGTTGTCAGTGTACAAATGATGTGCCCTCTCTTTTTGTGAACAAATGAAACAGTTGCCTAGAAAAGTTCCAGCCAGACCACTAAACACATTGACATTACATTTTATCCACATGAATCATCTACAGACAGACTGAGTAACATTGTGAAAATGTAATGATGAAACTGGCCGACATGTTTGATCATGTTAGGGAATCCAAAAAAACAAGATCAAAGCATATAACATATTTAGCCTTTAGGTGTATCACAGCAACAACCCAGGGTGCATTTACATTCATGTAGATCTGAACAAACAAACAAACAGGATTACCGGAGCTGGTCTGGTTCTCGATGCAGGATGCAGACATACAGTAAACACTCCTCCAGACACACACACACACACACACACACACACACACACACACACACACGGCAACATCCAGCCATAAAAGAAGAAAAAAACGTCATTATCATGATTGGCACAGAGTTTTGTTGTCCTCGTGGTCAGTCTCCGCGATTTGATAATTAACAAAACCTTATCCGTTAAGCGTCGCTATTGAATGCCAAGACAGAGGTCGTGAATACCAAATGTCAGTTAGTCATGATACTCTCGCCTGGCTCATGTCTCCACCCGCCGTCATATTATTTGTTTCTGTAATCACCCCTCTCTTTCCAAAAGTCTGGTTTATTAATGTAATGCTAATCGCTGTGCCCTGGCGTGAAATAAGCCGGGGTGGATGAGGGCCAGATTCACGCTCCGTTTTGTGTGTGTGTGTGTGTGTGTGTATTGTTTGTTTTCTGTATCACATTTGATTTCCATAAAATGTGTTTTCCTCCCACGCAATTCAGATTCAGCATTGCCATAGATATTCTGGTGGGAGACGACGAGCGTTGTTCCCCATCACTAGGTTAAAAACCTACTTTAGACAGTGCGAGAAAGAGAGCAGCATGCAGATGAATGAGGGATTATGATCTGTGCATTAAGAGGTAAATGATGAGGTGGGTGTTAGGTGGAGAGACACAGCCGATCGCAGCCTCCGGGGCGTGCTTTGTTTTTCTCTCTGCTATTCCTATGCTGTAGAGAAAGAAGTCACAACAGCACACATTAAAGGAGACGTTCATAAAAACAAAATTGTATACGCAAATGCGTGTCTGCGGGTATATACATAGACACAAATCAGCACACACACACACATTCCTCCACCCCACCCACACACTGCATTGCTAATCTGAATTAGCGGGATCATTGTTCAGTCAAATCCAGCAGTAAAATCTGCATTAGCAATGTGCTACTGTACTTACTGAGCAGATACAAGCAGACATCCCAGCTAGCATATTTGGTTCCTTGGAAGTTGTGGGAATGTATGTTTTTGGTGTCATTGGTTGTGGGAATGAAGGCATATGTTTCTTGATCGGTACAACTGGACTTTTTTTTAAAGTTCTGAGAACGTAAGTGACATTTTTGCCTATTCTGGGAACATTTATTTTTAGGTTGCAGGGAGGTTTAGATAATGTTTTACTCCGGTTCCTTGAAAGTGTTCCTGGGAGGTTTTAGTAACGCTCTGAAAACGGAAAGCATAGGTTATTTTGATGTTTTTGAATAACTTCCTTAAAACTTTCACTGATTATTTGAATAACACTGCTAGCTTATTTTGGGTTACCTTTTTCTGTTTTACTCCAAGCACCGATAGGACATATGGAAATGCTTTTTTTAGGCATTAATCATGGAAATACATTTCTTTCATTTTTGTGAAACAGCATCAGTGAGATTCAAATCTATAACCTTGTGTTCTCTATCCAAGGTATTAGTCCACTGCGCCACCAGGATGGAGGTGGCATGCTATATTTTCTTAAGCAAACAAAGCTGTTCATTTTAGTCTATTCAACCAGACCCCATTTCAAAGGAAACAATCACATATTAAGAGCAGGTGTGGCCAATTAGAGGGCACAGCACCACTCCTGAATACACTTAACAAGATAGAGGTTAGATAGAGTTGTGTTGATGCTGAAAATGGAATGTAAGAAAGTTTTTAAATAACATTCTTAGAAAGTTCTCTGAATGTTATGAGTTTTCTTGTGGTTTATATGGTACATTTTCTTAACCTTCTCTGAACAATTAGAGAACATTTCCATTGTCAAACCAGTTCGAGTACGTTCCTAGAACATTACCAACATTTTTATTAAATGTTAAAACTTTAGGGAAACGTTCTGTTAACCTGTTAGTACTCTAGGGGCAGTATTTCATTTTTGGATAAAAAGACGTGCCCGTTTTAAGCGCAATATTTTGTCACGAAAAGATGCTCGAATATGCTTGGAATTGATAGTTTTGGAAAGAAGAGAATCTTACGTTTCCAGAACTGCAAAGATTTTCACTGTGAGTCCCTTAGAACAAATGCTTCGGGCAAAACCAGACCGACCAGGAAATGAACAGGATTTTTGAGGCTACGTTTTCCATGATCGCCTTATATGGCTGTGAATGCGACAGGAATGAACGGACACTTTATCTTGTTTCCCCAAGGTCTCTGCAGCATTGTGACATATTTGTAGGCATATCATTGGAAGATTGACCATAAGAGACTACAATTGCCAAGTGTCCCGCTTGGTGTCTGCGTGGCATTTGGTGCGCAAAAGTCAGCTCCCAGTATTTTTCCATTCGAATCAGACAACAAAGCAGGCTTCAAGGACGGTGCACAAGAATCTTTCAGGAAAAACTGGACATCTGCTATGTAACTGAGAGTCTCCTCATTGAAACATCTGAAGTTCTTCAAAGGTAAATTATTTTATTTGATTCCTTGGCTGGTTTTTGTGAATATGTTGCGTGCTAAATGCTAACGCTAAATGCTAAGCTAGCTATCACCACTCTTACACAAATTATTGATTTTCTCTGGTTCTAAAGCATATTTTGAAAATCTGAGACGTCAGGATTGTTAAGAAAAGGATAAGCTTGAGAGCAGGCATATTTATTTCATTTCATTTGCGAACTATGAGGTTAAACAAACTTTTCCCATGGTTCCCCAAGGTACTAATGAGTTAATTGTTATATGATTAATTTAATCACGTAATAATTAAACAGTTCATTGATTCGATAAAATAAATCACATTAATGGTAGTCACGACACCCTCATAGTACAAAAATTGACCTATTCTATTCTGTGCAAGAAATACATATTCCAAACATAGTCTGGGACAGATGTGGGATGTGATAGATCCCAAATTAATAAAACCACTAGCATCAAAAAACCTGATATAAGCAATGGACCTGATGCAACAGAACATTTAGCAAAAAAAATTGGATAAACTTTCAGGCTATTTCTTCACATTATCAGTGCACCAATGTGCACACGGCAGTAGGTTATACGCGTGAATGTTCCACGAGCATGAAAACACCATTCTCAAAAGTAACCACAAATTCATGTACTTCACTTTAAGAAGTTATTTGGCCACTTTCGTTGTGATATCAAAACATATAGGCCTATGGGCTTGGATACATGAGGTGTGCAACTGTTTAATAAAGCATGCACTGTTTTCCTGGGCATCATTCACAAGTGATAATACTGTACATCATTCACAATTGATAGGCTAATATTGTCATCCCATCACACCATTCTTGATTTAATATTGTCTTTACATATACAAAATAATATACAGTACCAGTCAAAAGTTTAGCCATACCTACTCATTCCAGGGATTTTCTTAATTTTTTACATTTCTCATGGGCTCTTGAAGTATTTGATTAGAATTTCGATTACATTTGCATTGATGTCAGAGCGATTCCAAGGATAATAGAGTGTGGGGTACCAGACAGTTAGCAAGTTTGGTACTAATGACCATCAGCAGCATCAGAGCTTGGAGAAGCCTAATTATCATGACTAAAAGGTCACGTGGAATTTGACTGCCAATCATGACTCGTGACAGCCAGTGGCGGTAATACAGTCACCGTAACAGCCCGAAGTGTCACTTTCTTCCTCTGCTATTCTCTCACATCTCTGGGGCTGTGAGTTCTGCCACAAGGCCTCGAAAAGGTCCAAACCACCAAACAGGCGCTTGTTTCAACCCTCCACTGATCTGCCATACAGCACCACCACTGTTACCTTTTCTACTACCAATCCATACACAATCACACACACAAGCATGTATGCATGCACGCACACACACACAAACAACATGCAAACCAACACCCACACACAGTACAAAGACACACGTACATTTTCATTCAGCTACGTCCTCTGCAAACTGCCTTTGGGTATGTTGTGATTTCTTTCTCTACAATCTCAATCTGATTACTTTCCAGGCAGATGTTGAAAACAAGGTTATCCTTCAATTAACCCCCCCAAAATTTGATTTTCTTCATGCTTTTTAAATGTTAATCTACAGATTTCTGTCAGTTTATCAATGCTCCCCATGGAAAAACAAACAACCAAACATATAGAGATTAATCAAAAAGTTGCCTAGTTATCATGAAGTTTGAGTTTTGTGTATCTCATGATCTTTCTGCAAAGCGAGGACCACTTTCAAAGGCCTTGGATATAGGATAACCTTGAGGATAGTTGTGTATACCGTATATGGCAAAAGCTTTGAAGACATTCCAAAAAGGATACTGTGCAAATGTTTTGGGCAGTGTCAGCTCTGTTTGAAGTGTATAACCTCCCAAAGTGACTGATTTGACAGGCACATCGCTGAAATGATTAAATTGAAATAAATAAATCACATGACTCATAGACATCTATCTTTTTTAATTACAAGAATGTTTCCAACAATTGATTACAGACAGATTATTTCACTTATAATTCAATGTATCACTATTCTAGTGGGTCAGAAGTTGACTGTGCCTTTAAACAGCTTGGAAAATTCCAGAAAATGATGTCAAGGCTTTAGAAGCTTCTGATAGGCTAATTGAAATAATTTGGGTCAATTGGTGGTGTACCTGTGGACATATTTGAAGGCCTACCTTCAAACTCAGTGCCTCTTTGCTTGACATCGTGGGAAAATCAAACGAAATCAGCCAAGACCTCAGAAAAATAATTATAGACCTCTGAAGTCTGGTTCATTCTTGGGAGCAATTTCCAAACTCCTTAAGGTACCACCTTCATCTGTACAAACAATAGTACGCAAGTATAAACACCATGGGACCCCGCAGCCGTCATACCGCTCAGGAAGGAGACGCGTTCTGTCTCCTAGAGATGAACGTACCTTGGTGTGAAAGTCCAAATCAATCCCAGAACAACAGCAAAGGACCTTGTGAAGCTACTTGAGGAAACAGGTAAAAAAGTATCTATATCCAGTCCTATATCGACATAACCTGAAAGGCCACTCAGTAAGGAAGACTGCACTGCTTCAAAAAAGCCATAAAAAAGCCAGACCACGGTTTCCAACTGCACATGGGGACAAAGATCATACTTTTTGGAGAAATGTCCTCTGGTCTGATGAAACAAAAATAGAACTGTTTGGCCATAATGACCATTGTTATGTTTGGAGGAAAAAGGGGGAGGCTTGCAAGCTGAAGAACACCATCCCAACCGTGAAGAACGGGGGTGGCAGCATCATCTTGTGGGGTGCTTTGCTGCAGGAGGGACTGGTGCACTTCACAAAATAGATGGCATCATGAAGAAGAAAAATGAAGGGGATATATTGAAGCAACATCTCAAGACATCAGTTAAAGTTAAAGCTTGGTCACAAATGGGTCTTCCAAATGGATAATAACCCCAAGCATACTTCCAAAGTTGTGGCAAAATGGCTTAAGGACAACAAAGTCAAGGTATTGGAATGACCATCACAAAGCCCTAACCTCAATCATATAGAACTCCGTTACACCAGCTCTGTCAGGAGGAATGGGCCAAAAATCACCCAACTTATTGTGGGAAGCTTGTGGAAGGTTACCTGAAACATTTGACACAAGTTAAAACTTGTGATAGGAAAGGAGAGAAAGGGGAGAGAGAGAGAGATCTATCTCATCTTGGAATATCCAAGGCCTGATGCCATCTGCCTTTGGCCTAAAGAAGCAGTAACCTGAAATCGGAAATACAGACATTGTCATCCTACAAGAAACATGGTATAGAGCAGATAGACCCACTGGTTGCCTTCTAGGTTACATAGAACTGGTAGTCCCATTCACCAAACTACCAGGTGTGAAACAAGGAAGGGACTCAGGGAGTATGCTAATTTGCTAACTCACTCCATTCAATTAATCAAAACAGGAACATTTTACATTTGGCTAAAATTTCAAAAGGAAATGATCTTAAGAAAGAAAAATGTCCTCCTGTGTGCTACCTATATCCCCCTACTAGAACCCCAATACTTTAATGAAGAGAGCTTCTTCATCATGGAGGGGGAAATCAATAATTTCCAGGCCCAGGGACATGTACTAGTCTGTGGCAACCTAAATGCCAAAACCGTACAAGAACCTGACACCTTCAGCACACAGAGGGACAAACACCTGCCTGGAGGTAACAACATTCCCTCCCCCATATGCCCCCCTAGGCACAACTATGAAAACATAACCAACAAAAACGGGTCACAACTCTTGCAGCTCTGTCACACGCTGTGTATATACATAGTCTATGGTAGGCTTCGAGGGGACTCCTACGGTAGGTACACATCTCTTGGCAGTGGTACTGTAGACTATTATATCAAGAGGTGGCATTGTCTCTGCGTATTTTAGAGAGAACTTTAATTGTCCCCAGCCCAAGGTGCACTTGTGTAATGATCATGCTGCTTAATCAACTTCATGATATGCCACACCTGTCAGGTGTATGGATTGATTAAGGAGAAAGGAGTCAAGGAGAAATGCTCACTAGCAGGGATGTAAAACAAGTTTGTGCCAACAATTGAGAGAAATAAGATTTTTGTGTGTTTGTAACATTTCTGGGATCTTTTTTATTTCAGCTAATGAAACACAGGACCAACACTTTACAGGTTGCATTCATATTTTTGTTCAGTGTAAATCAACTAGTTAGCTATGATTTGGAAGCAATCTGACTAGTCCTTACCTGTGATTTGAGTTTTTTCTGCTGCTGACATCTGCCTCTTGACCAACTAACAAATAGTCGAATTGAAGCCTTCCCTGTTTCTGATTGTACACTACCATTGCCAGGTGCGATCCTGGTCGTTTTGTTGCCCTAGGCGAGACAAAACTGCAGCCCTCTGCAAAACTAGAATAGACCCAGTAAGCAAAAATACATCTAAAATATGTTGAAATTAGGTTCAATTGAGGTTCTGAATGAAACGTCATTTATTTGGGTCAAATCAAAGCTGGTCCAGACCGGAAAAAATCTTAACCAAACACAGCCATCTATGATTGGTTCAGATTTGGTTTGAACTGAACCAAACATCAATGTCCGTGGATGTTGAAATCAAGACGGGTCCGTACCACACCAAATCTGAACCAAACATAGACATTGTCACGAACCATGCCGAAGATGGTGCCTGTTCGGGCGGTGCTCGGCGGTCGTCGTCGCCGGCCTATTAGCTGCCATCGATTCCCTTTCCGTTTGTTTTGGGTAATTGGGTACACCTGTTTTGTATTAAGGTTTGTTTGTAGGGTATTTAAGGGCACTAGGCCCATTGGGTATTTGTGCGGGCTTGTTTGTGTTACTCTGAGTTTGATGGTGTGAGTTATTCATGTATTTATTCTCCGGACTATTTTGTCCTGTTGTTTGGACTGGCAACTTATATACGCCCTGTGTGTTGGCGTGACTGTTTTGTTGCGCTGGGGAATAAATTTGAAAGAAAGACTGAACCCTGCTCTCTGCGCCTGATTCCACCCACCACTCCTAGTTGATCGTAACAGACATCTATGATTGGTAGAGACTTGATCCGGACCAAAAACCCATTGTCCGTGGAAATCAAGGCCGATCTGGACTGCAACAAAAAAAAGATGTCCAGTCTGACAGGACCAAAAAAAGACGTCCAGTCTGACAGGACCAAAAAAAGATGTCCAAAAGGCGTCAGCGTCGGCCCGTGCTTACTGAGGTATAGCCTACAGTGTTGTCTGAAATTTAATTTTTAGGAATGCACATCCATGTGGTAGGCCCCAACGCTTCTAAAACATACTTTGCATTGGCTTTATTAGTCCTTATTCCCATGACTCATCAATTTGGCTATTTAAACTTAATATCAGCTACCAAACATTATCAGGAGGAGTTATCCTGAGCCCATTTGCAATGTTTTTACGCAGCAGGAAATGCAAAGTATTTTATTTTTTCGCTTTGATCAACTCGTCAAAAATGTATGGATACAAACTTGAAACCACTGATCATGACAATTTAGCCCATGGGATGAAACTCCTTGACATCAGTTGTGAGTAGCTTGACTGTCCGTTCCACATTGTCCATTTTACTTTGAGCTGTCCATAACATGTCAGAATATTTGTTTTATTAATTGGGGGGCATTTAGGTTAGGCTATTTGATCAGAGAAACCTGCATGATGTAAAAGATTGCCAGTATCTCAAGCCTGTAGTCTACAGAAAAGGCAATATACTCTTCCTACCATATGCTATATCTGTTACATGATTTATGTTAGATAATTTTTTGGACGGAACGTTGGTGGAGCACCACAGCGATGCGTCTCTCCAACAGCACCCTGGAGAGGAGCGCTGGGAATGGACAAGATAAAAGTGGGCACTGCTTATCACAGGGTGGCATCAGCGCTCACATAAAAAGCGCATATGCCACTGGTTGAGAGATATTGTCATTGTTTTTGGGCAGAACTATGTGAGGATTTATGTGTTGTTGGAGGTGCGTATGGGTCAGTTTAGCTCATAAAATGCTATCCTCGTCAATCTACCTACATAGGTGGATGCCTAATCCTTCCTAATGAGCGGGCCGTCTCTGACCGCTAGGTGCCAGTAGCTTCTGCCTTCAGGATGAGTGCTGTCAGTGCGTGCTTGCATGGGGGCAGAGGAGAGGGGGAGAGGCGATTTTCAAATATATATATATATTTTAATTAGCCAGTTTGATGGTTAATTCATTAAAATTATGAAAGAGAAAATAGACTAAAATTAAATAAAATGCAATAATTAACACTACGCCACAAATCTGAAAAGGGCATTTTTCTCACAAGAGGTTAAAAAGGCAGTTGCTCAGGCACCCTTAAATATCCATCTGTGCACGTGCCTGGTTGTAGTTTTTCTAGTTTTATTTTGTAGTGGTTCACAACAAGCTCCAGATTCTGCATCCCGTGTTTTGCTGCTTTGGCTTTCCCAGAATGCATTTTGTTTACTCCCTTAACACAACACTTGACTTGAGTAAAGTCTGCCTGACCTACACCAGATGCAGTTGGAGAGAGACAGATAAAGAGAGAGAGGTGGGGGGACAAAGAGAGAGAGAGAGAGAAAAAGACAGGAGGTGGTGAGGTCATGTGAAAAGATGTAGTTGAGGAGAGAGAGAAAAAGAGTAAGAGAGTGAAAGAGAGTGAGAAAGAAGAGGAGAGGTGGGGGGGTCACTCTTTCTCTCTCCTCCTTGCTGTAAAAAAGCGACTGCCTCCATTCCTACTATCTCCTGCTGTCAGCTAATGGACTCCTAGGGACTAGAACTCGGTTTTCCACTGATCTGCAGTGAAACATTTATGAAAGGACCAATATACTGCATAAGTCCTCTCAGAAGAGAGGAAAATATATGCAGATATAATAGTTTGCAGCATAGGTGGAGGGTAAACTCAATAAACAGAGAAAGGGGAGAGAATGTGCCCTGTGCTTGCTCACTCAAATAACAATCTCAACTTTTAATATAGTAAACAAAGGTCATTTGAGCTATTCTATAGATTACTTTGTTGTCCAATGTACAGTACTTGGAGAGGTTGGAGCCGAGGACAACCATCCTACGGAGCGATTATATGAGCTATTACACAGAAGAGGACCAAGTGGATGGTGAGGAGAGACGTGGTGATTCAAAGTGTCTTTGACCACTAGAGGACCAGGTGTTGACAAGGTGAAAAAGTGACAACCTCCTACACACAAAGGGCTGCTATAACAATAGAGTAGGACACAAATGGGCAGAATTGGGAGATGGGGGAATGAGGAATGATAGATAGTAAGGCCACTTTAGGTTTCTTTCGTTGAGAGATTGGCTTTGTGAGGAAGGACACTCTTATTAGACCTTATGACTGTGCTTATCAGACAGCTTGCTGCTGAACAGCGGCATAATGTGAATGCACTATACTGAGTTTAGAAAGTTCTGGATACAGTTACAGTCAGGCACCATGACCTGGCTGGTTTTTGACAGGAAGAGAAAGACAAAGACAGTGAATTAATGATCTAGGTGAAGATAATATACAGTGGGGCAAAAAAGTATTTAGTCAGCCACAGTTCTCCCACTTAAAAAGATGAGAGAGGCCTGTAATTTTCATCATAGGTACACTTCAACTATGACAGACTATGACAAAATGATTTTAAAAATCCAGAAAATCACATTCACAAATCACAAACAGCTCCAAAGCATGATGTTTCCACCCCATGCTTCACAGTAGGTATGGTGTTCTTTGGATGCAACTCAGCATTCTTTGTCCTCCAAACACGACGAGTTGAGTTTTTACCAAAAAGTTATATTTTGGTTTCATCTGACCATATGACATTCTCCCAATCTTCTTCTGGATCATCCAAATGCTCTCTAGCAAACTTCAGACGGGCCTGGACATGTACTGGCTTAAGCAGGGGGACACGTCTGGCACTGAAGGATTTGAGTCCTTGGCGGCGTAGTGTGTTACTAATGGTAGGCTTTGTTACTTTGGTCCCAGCTCTCTGCAGGTCATTCACTAGGTCCCCCCGTGTGGTTCTAGGATTTTTGCTCACCGTTCTTGTGATCATTTTGACCCCCCGGGGTTAGATCTTACGTGGGGCCCCAGATCGAGGGAGATTATCAGTGGTCTTGTATGTCTTCCATTTCCTAATAATTGCTCCCACAGTTGATTTCTTCAAACCAAGCTGCTTACCTATTGCAGGTCTACAATTTTGTTTCTGGTGTCCTTTGACAGCTCTTTGGTCTTGGCCATAGTGGAGTTTGGAGTGTGACTATTTGAGGTTGTGGACAGGTGTCTTTTATACTGATAACAAGTTCAAACAGGTGCCATTAATACAGGTAACGAGTGGAGGACAGAGGAGCCTCTTAAAGAAGAAGTTACAGGTCTGTGAGAGCCAGAAACTGTGCTTGTTTGTAGGTGACCAAATACTTATTTTCCACCATAATTTGCAAATAAATTCATTAAACATCCTACAATGTGATTTTCTGGATTTTTTCCCCTCATTTTGTCTGTCATAGTTGAAGTGTACCTATGATGAAAATTACAGGCCTCTCTCATCTTTTTAAGTGGGAGAACTTGCACAATTGGTGGCTGACTAAATACTTTTTTGCCCCACTGTAAATGGGAGATGTAGTGGGAGATATACAGTACCAGTCACAAGTTTGGATAGGGTTTGTCTTAATTTTTTACTATTTTCTACATTGTAGAATAATAGTGAAGACACAAACTATGAAATAACATATATAATCATGTAGTAACAAAAAAAGTGTTAAACAAATCAACATATATTTCATATTCTTCAAAGTAGCTACCCTTTGCCTTTTACTATTTTGCACACTCTTAGCATTCTTTCAACCAGCTTCATGAGGAATACTTTTCCAACAGTCTTGAAGGAGTTCCCACAAATGCTGAGCACTTGTTGGCTGCTTTTCCTTCACTCTGCGGTCGAACATATCCCAAACTATCTCAACTGGGTTGAGGTAGGGTGATTGTGGAGGCCATGTCATCTGATGCAGCACTCCATCACTCTCCTTGGTCAAATAGCCCTTACACAGCCTGGAGGTGTGTTTTGGGTCATTGTCCTGAAAAACAAATGATAGTCCCACTAAGCGCAAACCAGATGGGATGGCGTATCGCTGCAGAATGTTGTGGTAGCCATGCTGGTTAAGTGTGCTTTGAATTCTAAATTCATCACCGACAGTGTCACAAGCAAAGTACCCCATCACAATCACACCTCCTCCTCCATGCTTCATGGTGGGAACCACACATGCGGAGATCATCCGTTCACCTACTCTGTGTCTCACAAAGACACAGTGGTTGGAACCAAAATTCTAAAATTTGGACTCATCAGACCAAAGGACAGATTTCCACCGGTCTAATGTGTTTCTTGGTCCAAGCAAGTCTATTCTTATTATTGGTGTAATTTAGTAGTGGTTTCTTTGTAGCAATTTGACCACGAAGGCCTGATTCACGCAGTTTTCTCTGAACAATTGATGTTGACATGTGACTGTTACTTGATCTCTGAAGCATTTATTTGGGATGCAATTTATGAGGTTGGTTACTCTAATGAACTTAGAGTTATGAGCAGAGATAACTCTGGTTTTAACTCTGGTTCTTCCTTTCCTGTGCTGGTCCTCATGAAAGCCAGTTTTATCACAGTGCCTGTTATTTTGTGACTGCACTTAAAGAAACTTTCAAGTTCTTTAAATTTTCCGGATTGACTGAGCTTGATGTCTAGACTGCCGTTTATCTTTGCTTAATTGAGCTGTTGTTGCCTTGATATGGACTTGGTATTCTAGGTTCTGTATACCACCACTACCTTGTCACAACACAACTGATTGGCTCAAATGCATTAACCTCACTAGGTTAAGGGGCACTATTTTCACCTCTGGATGAAAAGCGTGCCCATGGTAAAATGCCTGCTACTCAGGGCCAGAAGCTAGGATATGCATATAATTAGTAGGTTTGGATAGAAAACACTTCAACGTTTCTAAAACTGTTAATATAATGTATGTGAGTATAACAGAACTGAAATGACAGGCAAAAACCTGAGAAAATTCCATCCAGGAAGTGGGAATTGTTTATGTTTGCAGTTTTCCATTGACTGCCTATTCAGATTCCATTGACTTAGGACTCAAATTGCACTTCCTATGGCTTCCACTAGATATCAACAGTCTTTAGAAATTGTTTCAGGCTTTTATTCTGAAAAATTAGGGAGTAAGTCCACTCTGAATGAGTGGACACTGCAGTGTCCCAGAGGTTTTTCATGTGCGTGACCGAGAGAGAACCTTTCTTGTTTTCCTTTTATATTGACAAAGCTTTTGTCCGGTTGAAATATTATTGATTATTATGACTAAAAACAACCTGAGGATTGATTATAAACATCGTTTGACATGTTTCTAACGAACTTTACTGATACTTTTCGGATTTTTTCGTCTGCCTGTTGTGACTGCCTTTGAGCCTGTGGATTACTGAACAAAAAGAGCAAACAAAATAGAGGTTTTTGGATATAAAGAGGGACTTTATCGAACAAAACTAACATTTACTGAGTAAATGGGAGTCTTGTGAGTGCAACCATATGAAGATCATCAAAGGTAAGAAATACATTTTATCACTATTTCTGACTTGTGTAACTCCTCTACTTGGCTGGTAAGTGTATGTAATGATTTGTCTGCTGGGTGCTGTTCTCAGATCATTGCATGGTATGCTTTCGCCATAAAGCCTTTTTGAAATCTGACACCGTGGTTGGATTCACAAGAAGTTAATATTTAAACCAATGTGTAACACTTGTATGTTTTATGCATTTTATGAGTATTTCTGTTTTTGAATTTGGCGCTCTGCAATTTCACTGGATGTTGGCCAGGTGGGACGCTACCATCCCACACCCCCAAGAGAGGTTAATAAGGAAATAAATTCCACAAAATAACTCTTAACTTCTTATGGCTGGGGCAGTGCTTGGCTGAATAAGGTGCCCAGAGTAAACTGCCTGCTATTCATTCCCAGTTGCTAATATATGCATATTATTAGTATATTTGGATAGAAAACACTCTGAAGTTTCTAAAAGTGTTTGAATGATGTCTGTGAGTATAACATAACTCATATGGCAGGCAAAAACCTGAGAAAATATCAAACCAGGAAGTGGGAAATCTAAGGTTGGTCGTTTTTTTAACTAGTTCCCTATTGAAGATACAGTGGGATATTGGTCATGTTGCACTTCCTAAGGCTTCCACTAGATGTCAACAGTCTTTACAACCTAGTTTGATGCTTCTCATGTAAAGTGGGGGTGAATGAGAGGGGAATGAGTCAGAGGTCTGGCAGAATGCTTTGAGCTCGTGACGCTCGTTCACGTGAGAGCGAGCTCTGTTCCATCGCAATTCTACAGACAAAGGAATTCTCCGGTTGGAACATTATTAAAGATTTATGTTAAAACATCCTAAAGATTGATTCTATACATCGTTTGACCTGTTTCTAGGGACTGTAACGGAACGTTTTGACATTTAGTCTGCTGCTAGTGAACGCGCTTCGTGACTTTGGATTTGTGACTCCTCTATTTGGCTGGAATAATGGCTGTGTTTTTCTGTGACTTGGCTCTGACCTAACATAATAATTTGTGGTGCTTTCGCCGTAAAGCCTATTTGAAATCAGACACTGGTGGGATTAACAAGAAGTGTATATTTAAAATGGTGTGAAATACTTCTATGTTTGAGGAATTGTAATTATGGGAATTGTTGTTTTCAATTTGGCTCCCTGCACTTTCACTGGCTGTCATATCGATCCCGTTTAGCGGGATCTCAGCCCTAAGAAGTTTTTAACAAGGCACACCCGTTAATTGAAATGTATTCCAGCTGACTACATCATGAAGCTGGTTGAGGGAATGCCAAGAGTGTGCAAAGCTGTCATGAAGAATTTAAAATATAAAATATATTTTGATTCGTTTTACACGTTTTTGGTTACTACATGATTCCATATTTGTTCTTTCATAGCGTCCATGTCTTCACTACTATTCTACGTTGAAGAAAATATTAAAAATAAAAGAAAAAACCTTGAATGAGTAGGTCTGTCCAAACTTATGACTGGTGTTGTATATTTTTGCTGCTACTTAATACCTGGGCATCATAGCATGTAAATAAAAAGGATGCTTCATAACGTCATATTGACTGCAATTGTCATCCTCCCTCGGATACACTTTTGAAGTTGAACTGGAATGGGAGTCGATTGAAGTTTGGTGAAAGAGCACGTGGTCTCCTACTGCAGTGGCCCCCGAAATAGCTCTATCCTTGAGTCCCTTCCCTGCCAGCCTGTGTGCGTGCGGGTCCTGTCGGCTCAGCCATTCTACAGTTTCATGGATCACTTCCCTCAGCATTTCCTTATTATGCCGACATCATCAACAGGGTGGAAGAAGGAAGGGAAAAGGCAGCAGTGCCACACAGGACAGATGGCTCACTTTGATGATGCGTCTTTGATGTGCCTTAGCATTGGCACCGTTTCAGACATCCTAATTTGACAGCCCACTTCGGCATCCGTTGAAGTTGCAATGCAGGCGTCAGGGGAAAAAACACCAAAAGTAGCAATCAAACATGAGGTTTACAAGCTTGACGATATAAACAAAAATGCATATCGTTAAAAATTGGATGAATTGGATGAATTGATGCGATAACGATAAATAGAACGATAAGTTTAGCAGATTAATGTGCACCACAGTTTTTTTATCCTTTAAAACTACTACTACTAGTTATCATAATGAACGATATCAGCAAAATTTTTGCGATAAGTGTTCGGTATGGTTGGTGTCGATACTTTTCAGTTTTATCGTCCCAACTCTAAATCACGCTGTTAATGGGTTTAAGATTAAGCGATTGGTCTCTTCGTCTCTCTGTGATCTGCCTTGATAGATCATATTGACATAGCTATAGAGGCTGGGGATATAGGTACTTGATCCGGGTTGCATCTGTGATCCATGTTAATTAAAAATACAAAGGATTTCATCTAAGATATTTATTCCCACTGTAATTCCTTCTCATTCTGGTTCTGGTGGTAATTTGTGATTGGCTTCATGGTTGACATCACACCACTGCCCTGTGGCCCGCTTGAATATGAGAGTGAGATGGCGTCCCGGAAAGTGTTGAACTGCCGTCACAAACTTGGTGTATTGAATTAGTTATGAATAAAAACAAATTGTGACAAAACCAACAAACCCATTGAACTTGTATTTTTTATTCGGTAAATGGGAATTTATCCGCAAAAGTTATTTTTATGTCCACTACGTCATGACACATAGTCTTTTATCCGCAACAAGTCAATTTGATGGTAACATCTCTGGTGGGAAAATGTGCATATTGTTTTTATGCAGATTTCAGAATATTCTGATTGTACAATTTCCTCATACCCCATCATCTCTCCAGAAGGCATTACATCACATTGATTGCGTTCCAGATCGTCTTGTTTGCAGTGGAGCTGTACATCAGTGGAGCTGCAGTGGAGTGGAGCTGTCATATTCATGCGGTTCCTGATATAATTAACCCAGTGTGATTGCAATAAAGTCATCCTGTAATGCGGTCCTTCTGAGAGAGAACCCAAAGTCAACATTTTAAGATAATGGGAGAATGTGGATACAGCAGGAAGAGCGACGTCAACAGTAATAATGAATCCAAAAAAAGATGCTAAAGGAAGGAGAGGAAGAACTCCTTATGGGTCATTAGATGGATTATTGGCTACAGTTGGAACAATTAAATGAAGGTGGCTCAGTGAGATGAATTGAAGTCTGCTAAAGGCCTGGGCCGTGTACTCCCACGCCTCAGTGCCGTAATGGAAGCCCGGCTCTAGCCCAAAGCATTCATCACCGTCATATCTAATACCCTTTCGATAATGTTGCCACACGAAGGACGTATTAGTCAGACATTCTCCCCCAAAATTACAACACTGCATTATTTGAAGGTTTTGGAAGGTTATTTTGGCAACAGGCACTAGATTTGTGACTCATATGATGAAATCTAACCTATTTAGGCATATAATGAGGGACTGGGACAGAAATATACAGGACTGTCAATGTAGTGCAGAGATATTGCACCAGGAGGTCGATTAACAAAATAGTTTTGATAAGGTACTCAAGTTGTCATATGAGACAAGTGTGCTTAGATGATGGCAAGCCTCCATGCTGCCTACAAACAAAGGAACCACAGGTCACAAAATTGCAGACTGTTGAGGACTAATAAAAGGACTGAGGAAACAGTTTGACTAAGAGAAGTAACTTTTCCATTTCACTATATATTCATAATTGTCTTAGTCATTGCGTGGTTGTTGTTTACGCATATTGTGACTTACTGATACCGGCTGTGTGAAAGAAAAGGCATTTTAAAAAAGGGCCCATTTGTGTTGAGTATATACACACAATTTTGCATCTTCATACAGCTGCCAAAAGTTGATAAAAAAAACGTTTTCAACTTCAAAGTCCTTGTGTGAACCTTCTAAGAAAAGCAATTTGTTCAAGAGTGAACAGTAATTTGCCCCGGGACAACAGCTTTGAAAAATCAGCTGTTTTCGTGAACAGACCATTTTGTTGTTACTGGGAAAAAAACGCATGCTTTTGCACAAAATATTGCACCCATATGCTGTGTGATACAAGTAATGTATTCCACTGCCTTGGGTTGAGCTAACCTGAGGGAATACCACCAATGTCATTTTCTCAATTAAACAGTGTTCATCTCTGAATAATTATGCATGTCATTAGTCATTAAAGCTGCAATAGCTACAGCCTGTAAACGGTATAAATAATAATATGATATGATGTTTTCATTTAATTCTCCTTGGGGGTTTCAAAACAGTGCAACTAACCTACTGAAACCAAACCTTTATAGCAACAACATTTCACTATGTACTGGTAACCAGTTCAGTTAAGTCGGACTATGCAAAGTAAGAAGAGAAACAGAGTTGCATAGCACAGCCCTTTTTAAACATCATAGCTTGTAGATCCCACTGTAGAATTCAAATCAAACTCACACTGCAGAAACCCACCCAGCAAACTGACAGCATGTTTAATTTCATACTGGGTTCTTGGCTCCGACAATCCATATTAAGAGAGGTCAATGAAGTCCCCTCAGAGGAGTTGTAACGGTATGTATTGAGGTAAGGAAGAAAACATTTCACCTCATTCGTAGGGGTTAATGCCAAGGGCGGTCACATGTCAAACTGGGTCATGGAGAACAGCTGCAGCTGTCTGGATATGAAACGGTGCGTGTGTGCACATTGCATTGTGCATTCTAGAATGGGGAACGGTGGGCACGTTCATTACTGGAACACTGAAGTACATGCAACTATATTACAAAGAGTTGATAACGAGTATTTGCCAAAAGTAAAAAGACAAGTGTACAAAGAAGAGCAGAACAATACCACAGACGGTGCCGAATAAAAACACTACACCTTCATTCAGCTGTTAAAAAAAAAAAACATGAGTCATCATCGACCAAGCTTTAACACAAATCCCAATTTTTAGAGACATTACAAAAGGAATATTCCCCTTGAAGAGAGAGAGAGACATATTGACATGTCTGCCAGACATTTTTGCTACGTTTGAACAGTGGAGTTTGAGTGAAATGTTGATTGGCACATGTCAACTGAAGGACAGTTAAGGTGCCACATCTCAAACTGAATACTGCAATGCAGTGTTCACATTTCCTTTGAGACACCTGTGACTGAAACCAATATAAAACACTCAACAAGCCAACTGGATAACCACAATGTAGCAAAATCAACATAAAAACAGTGTGCAGTTGCTTGCTATGTGACTATGGGTGAACTTTCCTTGATCAGAGATTAGTCAGAATTAACCTTCAATGGACGATCGAACATCGTCATCATCTTCATAATTTATCTGAGACCACCACTGAGCCTCTAAAAACAGTCATCATTTAGATTTTTTTTTCCCTTTTGCTCATCTCTAACCCCATGACTGTAATTAACACCAATTAGTACATTTCATAATCTACCTTAATTGACAACGTGGGGTTGCCTGACAATGAACGATAGGGTTGATCTCCCTAGCTGAGCACAGCTCGGTCATCACTCATTAATTGTGCAGCCTACCATCCACCCACAGCAATATTCCTAAAGATGTCATTACATCTATGGAATATAATTACTAGCCTGTATTCAATCTAATCAATCCTCCCAACTGGCCTCTATATTCTGTGATATCTATTGGCAGCTATTGGATCGGAAGCCATGAATTAGCCAGAATGCCCTCATGACCATATTGCTGCAGTAAAGATAGATTTAGGCTCTGTCTTAAATGGCACCCTATTCCCTGTATAGTGCACTGCTTTGGACCAGAACCCTATGGACACTGGTAAAAAAAAATAGTGCACTATATAGGGAATGTGATGACATTTGGGACCTATCCTTAGTGATGCACATCTGTCAACCACTCCTTGTAGATAAACCGGAAAGATCAGTCTACCTGGGGCATAAATGGATTCTTAAGCAATTTCAAACTGCTAACAGATTGGTGGTGACTGATATCCAATTGTGTCAGAGTTACACCTTTGTGAGTTAAACCTTTGTAATTTTGGCTGCATAGTGTTTGATTTTTGTGCTCGGCAATAGCCAAATGGGGTCAATTGAGGCAACTATTTCACTAAGCACCGGGAGTCTAAGAAACCAAGGAAAGAAAGAGAAAGAATGGAGTGGGAAAAGAGACAGAGAAAGAGACATCCAGAGGTCCAAATTAATGTCAGAATAAGAAAGAAAGAAAAAAGAAAGAATAAGGCAAAAAAAGAGTTTCATTGAATATTGACTGCTGAGGTGGGGAAACCAAACCGTTAATACCAAGTAAAAGAGAACATAAAATGTAGACAGACAGACAGACAAAAATGCCATTAAGCTAGGGAACAGAGAGACATAAATCCAAGAGAGAGAATGTGAAAGCAATAGAGCGGGAAGGAGGGAGCGAGAGAGAGAGAGAGAGAGGATAGGAGGGGGGCAAGCGCTCGGGCCTAATGTCAGACTGACAGGTGATAAAGATTAGGTTGTCAAAGTACAGGAGGGGCTGTCAGCGTGATGGTGTGCAAGCTTCACTTCCCTCTGACAGATACAAGAGTGGCATTGTGCATGCCAGGAAAAAAGAACACTGCAATTTTCTTCCCCCCATCGCATTTCTCAGCAATTAGCAGGTGTGTGAATATGGCCAACTGCAGTTTATCCATTTCTGTTACATTTAGCAGGAGGGATTTTCAACGTTTTCTCCCTTCTGCGGTCTACACTCGCAGTCAATAGGCTACAGCTATGCTATGAAGATCAATACGATTTGATTTGATGTTAAGAGACTACATAACACGTACATTACCATGAATATAAATCAATAAAGAATAGTTCTGCACATTTGTATCCTCTGTTATGCTTGTCTCTACAGTTTATTGTACATTGCTGTGCGATGTCCACTTAATTTGAGTGTTGAGAAAAGACTCAATAAGTTGTAGTACTTGCCTTCTCCAGATAATGTAATACTTGAAGACAGTTTACTCTATCAAATCTTATGTATGGCTAATCTATAGGATCATTGTGGATATTTGACCGACTGGGTTAAAACCTCAGTTCTATGATAGCAAGTTGAGCTAAAGCTAAAATAAGACCAGTCTAGTGCGAACTACTAAGTATTTCTATGCAACCACACACTGTATGGACACTACATAGTCGGATAAGATGCAACCTCCGTGTAAAGCATATTCTACTGAGGTATCCGTCACTATAGTTTGTATGTTGTGAGTTATAACAACGGTCTTTCATACTTGGTTCCAGATTGATTCTGGCTAGCCTGTGTTGGCCTGGGAGCGTAGTGGTCTGTTTATGATCATATTGATCCAGCCTGATAAACATTGGTCATCCAGTCATCCAGGGTGGCAGAGAGCGTCGGACTAGTAACCGAAAGGTTGAAAGTTTGAATCCCCGAGCTGACAAGGTAGAAATCTGTCATTCTGCCCCTGAAGAGGCAGTTAACCCACTGTTCCTAGGCCTTCATTGAAAATAAGAATTTGTTCTTAGCTGGCTTGCCTAGTTAAATAAAGGTAATACTGTTTTTTTTTTTAAAAACCCAGCCCATCAGAACAGAAAGGTCATTAACATCCATCAGCGCATCTCAAGGCATGACTGATAGACACTACATGACCAAAGGTATGTGGACACCTGATCATCGAACATCTCATTCCAAGATCATGGGCATTAATATGGAGTTGGTTCCCCCTTTGCTACTATAACAGCCTCCACTCTTCTGGGAAGGCTTTCCACGAGATGGAACACTGCTGCGGTGACTTTCTTCCATTACACCACAAGAGCATTAGTGATGTTGGGCAATGATGTTGGGCGATTAGGCCTTGCTCGCAATTGGCATTCCAATTCATCCCACAGGTGTTCGATGGGGTTGAGGTCGGGGCTCTGTGCAGGCCAATCAAGTTCTTCCTACCGATCTCAACAAACCATTTCTGTATGTACCTTGCTTAGTGCACAGGGGCATCCTCATGCATTCTCATGCTGAAACAGGAAAGGGCCTTCACCAAACTGTTACCCCAATGGTGGAAGAACATAATTTGTCATTGTATGCTGTAGTGTTAAGATGTCCCTTAACTGAAACTAAGGGGCCTAGACGAACCATGAAAAGCAGCCCCAGACCGTTATTCCTCCTCCACCAAACTTTGGTACTATGCATTGGGGCAGGTAGCATTCTCCTGGCATCCGCCAAACCCAGATTTGTCTGTCGACTGCTAGATCGTGAAGCGTGATTCATCACTCAAGAGAATGCGTCTCCACTACACCAGAGTCCAATGGCGACGAATTTTACACCACTCCAGCCGACACTTGGCATTGTGCATGGTGATCTTAGGCTTGCTGCTCGGCCATGGAAACCCATTTCATGAAGGACCCAACAAACAGTTATTGTGCTGACGTTGCTTCCAGAGGCAGTTTGGAACTCGGTAGTGAGTGTTGCAACCGAGGACAGACTATTTTTTTCAGCACTCGGCAGTCCCATTCTTTGAACTTGTGTGGCATACCACTTCGCAGCTGAGTCGTTGTTGCTCCTAGACATTTCCACTTCACAATAACAGCACTTACAGTTGACAGGAGCAGCTCTACAAGGGCAGAAATTTGATGAAGTGACCTGTTGGAAAGGTGGCATCCTATTACGGTGCCACCTTGAAAGTCACTGAGCTCTTCAGTAAGGCCATTCTACTGTCATTGTTTGAATATGGAGATTGCATAGCTGTGTGCTTGATTTTATACACCTGTCAGCAACGGGTGTGGTTAAAATAGTCGAATCCACTAATTTGAAGGGGTGTACACATACTTTCGTATATATAGTTTATCAGTGTATTAATAGACCCCTCACACATATCTCACTGTCTGTACATACAGATGGAAAACAATGTGATACATGGGCTGACACAGTCCAGTGTAGTGTTTAGCACTCTAAATAAGTGCCCTCTTTCTACTGTGATCTGAAAACAATGATAATTGGACAAGGAGAGCGAAAGTACAGTTGACGTAGAAAACTACAAAGACCAAAACTACCACTCTTGTTCAAGAGACGAAACACTACAGCACTCACATGGCAGTAGCACCATATTCCAAAAGGCCCAGTGCTTATACTCTTGACCAAGCATTCCTGTCTTCCTCTCAACGCTCAGGTGGAGAGCATATGATGAAGCCAAGGTCAGAGTCAAGAGCAAACCTATCCGGCACGGGAGGAGAGGTAGGGCGTTCTAAAAGACGGAGGGGGAAGTTAGAAATGTATTATTGTATGCTTAATTAACACAATCCCTTTGCCTCTAGGCTGCGACGGTGGAAATTTGAGTGCATTCTACAAAAAAAAGTGAGGACACAATTAATAAAATTCTTCAAAAGGGGGTGTCGAAAATCAGAGTGAAATGGAGGTCTTTTGATATAAAAGGAAATTAAATACCTCGGGTTGGGGAGAGGAGGGGAAGGAGGGATAATTGTTTGACTTTGAGGGCAGGGAAATGGCCTAGTCTTATACTCAACTAAGTGACTTGGTTGAGGGGAAGGCCGTAACGGTTAAAATATGATCTGAAGAATCAGGGCGCAGTCATTGAGTATTAACTAAAGAAGGTCAGGGTCATATACAGTGCCTTGCGAAAGTATTTGGCCCCCTTGAACTTTGCGACCTTTTTCCACATTTCAGGCTTCAAACATAAAGATATAAAACTGTATTTTTTTGTGAAGAATCAACAACAAGTGGGACACAATCATGAAGTGGAACGACATTTATTGGATATTTCAAACTTTTTTAACAAATCAAAAACTGAAAAATTGGGCGTGCAAAATGATTCAGCCCCCTTAAGTTGATACTTTGTAGCGCCACCATTTGCTGCGATTACAGCTGTAAGTCGCTTGGGGTATGTCTCTATCAGTTTTGCACATCGAGAGACTGACATTTTTTCCCATTCCTCCTTGCAAAACAGCTCGAGCTCAGTGAGGTTGGATGGAGAGCATTTGTGAACAGCAGTTTTCAGTTCAATGCATTCCAGGTGACTACCTTATGAAGCTGGTTGAGAGAATGCCAAGAATGTGCAAAGGTGTCATCAAGGCAAAAGGTGGCTACTTTGAAAAATCTAAAATGTAGAATATATTTTGATTTGTTTAACACTTTTCTGGTTACTACGTGATTCCATATATGTTATTTCATAGATTTTAATGTCTTCACTATTATTCTACAATGTAGAAAATAGTAAAAATAAAGAAAAATCCTTGAATCAGATTGTGTGTCCAAACATTTGACTGGTACTGTATATGTGTGCGTGTGCTTTCTACCTATGGGCCTCCTTTGAACGACACTCACTCCCATAAATGCAATATTGTTTCAATTATGCACACACAAATAGAGTGATAGGTGATAAAAATGGAGTGAATTGGATTTGAAATGATCAGTATGCCTTTATAGGAGGTACCGCATACCGGGACCAGATGCACAGTCCTATCTCACATGCAATACCTCTGCTAGCATATCACCTATAGTATTATATTGTAAGAAAGCAACATTTCCATTAAAATGTTGTGATTTAGCAGACACTTTGCAGTCAGTGAATATAACTAACGTAGGTAAGACAACCACATATCACATTTCACAGCCATTGCATGTCAAACTTTTACATTTACTAACGAGACAGAATTATTCGAAAGAAATTGGACACCACCAAAGATTTCCACTGAACAAAAATATAAACGCAACAATGTCAAATAATTAACTGAGTTACAATTCATATAAATTGAAATGAACTCATTAGGCCTTCATCTATTGATTTCACATGACTGGGTCTATGCCCTCACAATCAGAATTATTTCCCACCACAATAGGGCTTTATTAAAGACAGAACTAACTGACTAAGCGCTGGGACAATCCCTTCTTTAGATAGGGGAGCAGCACAGCAAGAAGAAGCCCCCTAATGGCTACAGTTTGTCTCAGTTAAGGCATGTACTATGTGTGTCTACGTGTGTACACAGGCTTCAGTGTGTGTGTGTGTGTGTGTGTGTTTTCACCCTACATATTACTCTTCATTCTCTCAAATTACCCCTGTGTTGGTCAATCAACTCCTGCTCTCCTCTGTGATAAAAAAATACATATATTTAACCAGGCGAGTCAAAGAACAAATTCTTATTTACAATGACGGCCTAGGAACAGTGGGTTAACTGCCTTGTTCAGAGGCAGAACGACAGAGTTTACCTTGTCAGCTCGGGGATTCGAGCTAGCAACCTTTTGGTTACTGGCCCAATGCTCTAACCATTAGTCTACCCTGCCCCCCCAGCTGATCCTTTGTTTCTCCACTTGTCTGTTTGTTTTCCCATTAAGTACAGATATACAGTTTAATTTCCTTAGGTCGAAAATAAACCCATAGAAACACATTAGGCTTATTTGGACAGATTTTGGCAGGAGCGAAACCTCTCATTTGCCTCTTCTTCTCTGTTTATGGTGAATGACGTGAAAGAGAGGCTTGTAGAATCAGGACACTTCCGAGTTTTCAGTTCATCGTTCGCTGATAGGGGGTCCTGAGTGCTCTGAGCATTGCTGACTCAAATGAACGAAATTAGTAGAAATATTTGTTATATTGACTGAACAACCCATCACTATCTGTCATTGCTTGGTGAAGACTGAGCTTGGACTGTGCTTTTATACTCGTCCCAGTCCCACCTACCTATTGGACAGATGCCCTGAGGAGATGCCAGTCGGCAGGGTCAAAGGTGGTGATGGGCAGTCAAATGTCCCAATCAGAGGTCACTGGGTGTGGTATGTAACTGGAGAGCTACAGAGGTGCAAACAGACTAGCCTGTAAACAATGGGGACCCATCCCCACATCTGGCAGGGTGAGGGAGTCAGGCAGAGCTGAGTGCAGGTAGTCTACTTGTTTCAAAGGTTAGAGACGGCTTTGAGTTAGTGTTCAGGAGAGGGACTGTAAGGGTTTTCCATACACACACACACACACCGAAGTACAGCAGGATCGAAGTGCCTACAAAAGCTGTTCTTGTTACCTTTTGTAAAACTGCACAGATCAATGCTTCTCCAGTCATTTAGATTTGGATAATGCACTCAGTGTGTATCCCACATGGCACCCGATTCCCTATACAGAGCACTACTTTTGACCAGGACTCTACGAGCTGGTCGTATGGGCCATGGTCGTAGAGTAGTGCACTACATAGAGAATAGGGGGATTTAGCCAGACACAGGCACAGCTGCTTCAGAATTTTTCAGTGTCTCTCCACTCCAGTTTCATCTGGCCATTCAAGCACCTCAGTGGAAAAAGGGTGCGGCGATCCAAGCAAAAAATGTGAAACAAGTATCTGAAGAATATCAAAGAGCCTCTGTATTTGACCCACATCTGCTAGCTACAAAGTAGTGTGTCCCTTTCCCCATTCTAGCATAAGGAGGCCTTGAGACTTGAACATTATGCTCAAATCTGTTTACTTGACCCCTAACCCCAATCAATATTGTCAAAAAACATTTTACCACTGAGGTCTGGACTGCCCAATTATCGACCCCTGTGCACTTTGAAGACCACTTAATCGACAAGGGCTGATTGATCCATCCCTCTATGGGTGGGTATCTGCTAATCAAACATCTTGTGTGTGTGTGTGTGTGTGTGTGTATATACTCATTCACAGTGCAGTTAATTAATCGATGCAGAACAACCTTAGCGCAAAGTTACACACAGTTACAGGCATGCCACAGAAATACCTAAATAGTGGCGGTCACTGGATCCCTGTGCAGAATAGGTTACATATGATATGAAGCATTGTTAGTGGGTGGCAGATAGACCATTATTGTATACAGCAAGAAAGAGAGGTGTCCCAGTGAGACCCAGATAAAAGGAAAAAAGAGGGAGAGGGAAAGAGGGGGATGAGAGAGAGAAAGAGATATAATAGTCTGTGGAAAATACACAAAGCAGGTAGAGGGGATTCAAGAGTGAAAGAGATAGATCTTGAGACTGATGAAAAAAGAGACTGAAAGAATAATCACAGTGGGAGATAGACACAAAGGAGGTGAAGAGGATATGAGAGAGAAATCAATGTGGAAGAGAAACATTGTGAATGGGGGTCGGCATACAGAGCACAGACAAAGACTCCGCGTCAGATATGAAAACACTCTCAGAGACAACTACATGACAACAACATGATTAGTGTGGGTGGAAGAACAGCAATTTGCTCTGAAGGAATTCATGTGCTGTGTTGGTGATCATTTACATTTAACATTTAAGTCATTTAGCAGACGCTCTTATCCAGAGCGACTTACAAATTGGTGCATTCACCTTATGACATCCAGTGGAACAGTAGTGCATCTAAATCTTTTAAGGGGGGGGGGGTGAGAGGGATTACTTTATCCTATCCTAGGTATTCCTTAAAGAGGTGGGGTTTCAGGTGTCTCCGGAAGGTGGTGATTGACTCCGCTGTCCTGGCGTCGTGAGGGAGTTTGTTCCACCATTGGGGGGCCAGAGCAGCGAACAGTTTTGACTGGGCTGAGCGGGAACTGTACTTCCTCAGTGGTAGGGAGGCGAGCAGGCCAGAGGTGGATGAACGCAGTGCCCTTGTTTGGGTGTAGGGCCTGATCAGAGCCTGGAGGTACTGAGGTGCCGTTCCCTTCACAGCTCCGTAGGCAAGCACCATGGTCTTGTAGCGGATGCGAGCTTCAACTGGAAGCCAGTGGAGAGAGCGGAGGAGCGGGGTGACGTGAGAGAACTTGGGAAGGTTGAACACCAGACGGGCTGCGGCGTTCTGGATGAGTTGTAGGGGTTTAATGGCACAGGCAGGGAGCCCAGCCAACAGCGAGTTGCAGTAATCCAGACGGGAGATGACAAGTGCCTGGATTAGGACCTGCGCCGCTTCCTGTGTGAGGCAGGGTCGTACTCTATCTGCTATGTGTGTGTGTGTGTGTGTGTGTGTGGGTTGTGGGTGTGTGCATACCTGTGAGTGTGCATGCATGTGTGTACATTATGGTTCTCAATTAGGGACAACGATAAACAGCTGCAAAAAAAAAAAATCCCAAAAAACAGAAAAGGGAACATAGACAACCTACCCAACTCACGCCCTGACCATACTAAAACAAAGACATAATAAAATAACTAAGGTCAGAACGTGAGAGTACCCCCACTACCCAGGGGCGGACTCCGGCCGCAAAACCTAAACCTATAGGGGAGGGTCTGGGTGGGTGTCTGTCTGTGGTGGCACCTCTGGCGCGGGACGTGGACCCCACTCCACCATAGTCCTTCTCCGCCTCTTTACCCACCTCTGTGGCCTCGCGAACCTCGCAGCCGGCCTGGCTACAGGTCCCGAATGGACGGGAGATTCCGGCAGCACCGGACAGGCGGGAGACTCCGGCAGCTCCTGGCTGACTGGCGGCTCCGGCAGCTCCTGGCTGACTGGCGGCTCCGGCAGCTCCTGGCTGACTGGCAACTCCGGCAGTTCCTGGCTGACTGGCGGCTCCGGCAGCTCCTGGCTGACTGGCGACTCCGGCAGTTCAGGACAGACGGGCGACCCTGGCAGCTCAGGACAGACGGGCGACTCTGGCAGCTCAGTACATACGGGCGAATCTGGCAGCTCAGGACAGGTGGGCGACTCTGGCAGCTCAGGACAGACGGGCGTCTCTGGCAGCGCTGGGCAGGAGGAACACACTGACAGCGCTGAGCAGGCGGGAGCACCTGTAGGAAGGAGACAGAAAGACAGCCTGGAGCGGGGGGGGCTGCCACCGGAGGGCTGGTGCATGGGTGTGGCACCGGATAGACCTGACCGTGAAGGCGCACTGGAGCTCTCGAGCACCGAGTCTGCCCAATCTTACGTGGTTGAATGCTTCCCGTAGCCAGTCCAGTGCGGTGAGGTGTAATAGCCCGCACTGGGCTGTGCTGGCGAACCGGGGACACCATGCGTAAGGCTGGTGCCATGTACCCCAGCCCGAGGAGACACACTGGAGACCAGATGCGCTGAGCCGGCTTCATGGCACCTGGCTCGATGCCCACTCTAGCCCGGCCGATACGAGGCGCTGCTATGTATCGTACCGGGCTATATCTGCACACCGGGGACACCGTGCACCTCACGGCAGAACACGGTGCCTGCCCGGTCCCTCTCTCTGCACGGTAAGCACGGGGAGTTGGCTCAGGTCTCCTACCTGACTTAGCCACACTCCCCGTGTGCCACCCCCCAATACATTTTTAGGGCTGCCTCTCGGGCTTCCAACCGTGCTGCCGTGCTGCCTCCTCATATCGCCGCCTCTCCGCTTTCGCTGCCTACAGGCGATATTCGCCAGCCTGTGCCGTCCAGAATCTCCTCCCATGTCCAGGAGTCCTGCGATCGCTGCTGCTGCTGCTGCCCGATACCACGCTGCTTGGTGCTTTGGTGGTGGGTGATTCTGTAACGGTCGTCGTATGAAGGAGAAGAGGAGTACCAAGGTGCAGCGTGGTATGTGTCCATATTTATTAAATGAACACAGAAATAACAAAACTAACAAAGAGAACGACCAAAAACAGTTCTGGCTGGTGCAGACACACAACAGAAAACAAAAAATAATCACCCACAACTCAAAAGTGAAACCAGGCTACCTAAATATGGTTCTCCATCAGGGACAACAATAAACAGCTGCCTCTGATTGAGAACCATACCAGGCCAAACACAGAAATCCCAAAACATAGACAAAGGAACATAGACAACCCACCCAACTCACGCCCTGACCATACTAAAACAAAGACATACTAAAATAACTAAGGTCAGAATGTGACAAAGCCCCTTACCCTGTTCCCATATAATGCACAGTTGCTTTGATACCACTCTGACATAACCTTAACCATTATCACAAACGCTGACGTAAAATGACAATTTACAATAAACAACAAAGTGCAAATCCGACAATCCCTCTCGGCGGCTCCAGTGGTGTTCCCCAAAAGCTCATGCATACAGTAGAACACATTACTGGGTAATCCATACCGTGCCCTGACACATAGCTATCAGAAAGTGTGGGACAAGGAGGAGGGGAAGAGGAGAGAAAAAAAGAGGGGAAGAGAAAGAAAGAGGACGATGCGGTTTGTAATCCTGTAAAAGGATTAAGAGATGGAGTATCTACAGACACAAGGGTTGCGTCACAAATGGCACCCTTTTCCCTATATAAGTGCACTCTTTTTGACTAGGGGCCTTAAGGATCTGGTTAAAGGTAGTGCACTATGTATTAAATAGGTTGCCATTTGGGACGCAGCCCCAAAGAGAGACTGCTGTGGCCTCCTGAATGTAATATTACTCAACTCTACAATACCGTTGAAACAGCGTTAAGACAATGTTAGACATGGGACTGATGACCCTTCGATACTTTTATGTTTATCTTATAACTATTACACACAGTATTGCCTATGTGATATGCAATGTTCTGTATGTGGGTCTTTATATAAACTAAGAAACCAGTGAGGGTTTCCTACACTGGACAACTTGTTACAGCAGTTTCATGTCATTACATTAAGATAAGATAAAGGGGGGATCATGACTATTTTCAATAAAAAAAATGGTATCCTTTATCATGGTTGGTGTCTTGAAGGATTTGTCCAAAATCATGTGAAATAAAATATTTATTTTCTGTCCTTTGGGTAGTGTAAGTTGTCGTTATATCATATATTAAGCATTAATCAGTTAAAATTAGACATTGAACATAAACCCTGTAAGAATCCTGAATCTACCAGTCTGAAAGTTTTTTGTATAGAGATCTCAGAAATTAAGTGCAATTACATAACCTTTAGTGTCTTCATGGGCAAACCGAAAGTCACCTTACCTTGATACTTAAAACCTAAATCTATACTGTCATTAAAGGGATACGTTGGGATTTTGGCAATGAGGCCCTTTCTCTACTTCCCCAGAGTCAGATGAACTCGTGAATACCATTTTTGTCTTATGCTAGCAGATACGCATAGACTTCCAGTTATTGTGCTCAAGCTAGTTAGCATTGGCTCACAAAACTACCTCTAGCTTCCTTCATACTGGACAAAGAGACATTAAAAAGTCATCCACAAGTTCATCTGACTCTGGTTAAGTAAATACCACAATTCCAAAGTTTCCCTTTGACTTGGTTCTTCAATAATTATGCATAATACTTGTTGGATGCGCATTTGGTGTCCAGTTGATTAGCTACGTCATGATATTTTGACACATCATCATCTGATCTAGTAAGGAATTTTGTCAATGACAGTCAAGTGACGATCAGCTGTTGTGATAGAGCCTGCAATACAATAACATCCCAAGTGCTGGAAAAAAAGGTGTTCACGAGGAATGTCCAGAATAATTTGGTGTCTTATTCGCTATGCCGGTGAAAGCACTTGTGCCTCGATACACATTGGATCTAAAATTCCTAGCGAATTGATGTTGATCATCTGTTGTTGTCTGCTTGATTTACAGCAGGGTCTCATTAGACTTAACTTCTTCGAGATAGGGGGCGCTCTTTTAATTTTTTGATAAAAAACGTTCCCGTTTTAAACAAGATATTTTGTCACGAAAAGATGCTCGACTATGCATGTAATTGACAGCTTTGGAAAAAACTCTGACGTTTCCAAAACAGCAAAGATATTATCTGTGAGTGCCCCAGAACTAATGCTACAGGCGAAACCAAGATGAAGTTTCATACAGGAAATGCCCCAGATTCTGAAGGCGCTGTGTTCCAATGTCTCCTTATATGGCTGTGAATGCGCCAGGAATGAGCCTGCCCTTTCTGTCGTTTCCCCAAGGTGTCTTGCAGCATTGTGACGTATTTGTAGGCATATCATTGGAAGATTGACCATAAGAGACTACATTTACCAGGTGCCGCCCGGTATCCTGCGTCGAAATTATTGCGTAATCTCCAGGTCCATGCGCGTTCCATTTCTTCAGAGAAGAAACTAAACTGCCACGAATGACTTATCATCAAATTGATATGTGAAAAACACCTTGAGGATTGATTCTAAACAACGTTTACCATGTTTCTGTCGATATTATGGAGTTAATTTGGAAAAAAGTTTGCGTTTTAACCTGTTAAGACTCTAGGGGCAGTATTTCATTTTTGGATAAAAAGACGTGCCCGTTTTAAGCGCAATATTTTGTCACGAAAAGATGCTCGACTATGCATGGAATTGATAGCTTTGGAAAGAAAACACTCTGACGTTTCCAGAACTGCAAAGATTTTCACTGTGAGTGCCCTAGAACAAAACCTTCAGGCAAAACCAAGATGTTTCAGCAACCAGGAAATGAACAGGATTTCCGAAGCTACGTTTTCCATGATCTCCTTATATGGCTGTGAATGCGCCAGGAATGAGCCTGCACTTTCTGTCGTTTCCCCAAGGTGTCTGCAGCATTGTGACGTATTTGCAGGCATATCATTGGAAGATTGACCATAAGAGACTACATTTACCAGGTGTCCCGCACGGTGTCCTGCGTGGAAATTGGTGCGTAAAACTCAGCTACTAGTATTTTTCCATGCGATTCTGAGAACAAGGCAAGCTTCCAGGAACGGCATTTCAATGAAGAGATATATGACAAAACACCTTGAGGATTGATTCAAACAACGTTTGCCATGTTTCAGTCGATATTATGGAGTTAATTCGTAAAAAAGTTTGACGTGTAGGTGACTGAATTTTCGGTTAGTTTCGGTAGCCAAATGCATAGTAACAAAACGGAACGATGTGTCCTACACAAAGAATCTTTCAGGAAAAACTGGACATCTGCTATGTAACTGAGAGTCTCCTCATTGAAACATCTGAAGTTCTTCAAAGGTAAATTATTTTATTTGATTCCTTTGCTGGTTTTTGTGAATATGTTGCGTGCTAAATGCTAACGCTAAATGCTAAGCTAGCTATCAACACTCTTACACAAATGATTGATTTTCTCTGGTTCAAAAGCATATTTTGAAAATCTGAGATGACAGGATTGTTAAGAAAAGGATAAGCTTGAGAGCAGGCATATTTATTTCATTTCATTTGCGATTTTTAGAAATCGCTAACGTTGCGTTATGGTAATGAGCTTGAGGCTGTAGTCAGGAACCCGCATGCGGGGGGTGGGGTGTAGTATGAAGTTAATGACTTAATATTCGTTTTTATTTCTTACCCAAACGTGATGAAGAAAACGGAGCGATTTGTCTACACAAATAATATTTTTGTAAAAACTGAACATTTGCTATCTAACTGAGAGTCTCCTCATTGAAAACATCTGAAGTTCTTCAAAGGTAAATTATTTTATTTGAATGCTTTTCTTGTTTTTGTAAAAATGTTGCATGCTGAATGCCATGCTTAATCCTATGCTAGGCTATCAATACTGTTACACAAATGCTTGTTTAGCTATGGTTCAAAAGCATATTTTGAAAATCTGAGATAACAGTGTTGTTAACTAGTTGCTCCTACCCTCTACTTTTTTGAACATTTTGTTAAAAATCGCGCAACATTTCAGCGCCCTGCTACTCATGCCAGGAATATAGTACGTTCATATGGTTAGAATGTGTGGATAGGAAACACTCGGACGTTTTTAAAACTGGTTAAATCACGACTGTGGCTATTACATAACGTGCGTTACATCGGAAAGCGCAGGAAAACCTGATCACAGAAAATGGAAATAAATATCCTTGCGCCACTTCCAGCAATTGTCAACAGTGAGCCGAATTAGATAAGACCGAGCATTCAACTCCCACAGCATCCCCATGTTGTCTAGAGTCTTGTGAATTGAATCATCTTTGATTCTTGGTTGAACCGAAAGAGGGGCACGTCTTACCTCCGGTCTCCGCCCAGATCATTCCGGAAGAGCTCTCTCTGAAATCTTTTCCAAGACGACAGCTAATGATATTTACATCGCCTACGGATGATTTTTATCGCTTATTAACGTTTACTAATACCTAAAGTAGCATTACAAACGTATTTGAAGTGTTTTGTGAAAGTTTATCGTCTACTTTTTGAATTTTAAAAAATGACGTTACGTTGTGAAATCGCTGTTTTTCGTTTATCACACAGTCTACATATAACGATATCTTGGCTTTATATGGCCCGATTTAATCGAAATAAAGACCCAATAGTGTTTATGGGACATCTAGGAGTGCCAACAAAGAAGATGGTGAAAGGTAATGACTGTTTTCTATTTTATTGTGCGGTTTGTGTAACGCCGAAATGCTAATTATTTTGTTTACGTCCCCTGCTGTGCTTTTCTGTTGTAGTGTATTGGTGCATGCTATCAGATAATAGCTTCTCATGCTGTCGCCGAAAAGCATTTTAAAAATCTGACTTGTTGCCTGGATTCACAACGAGTGTAGCTTTAATTTGATACCCTGCATGTGTATTTTAATTAACTTTTGAGTTTTAACTAATACTATTAGCATTTAGCGTAGCGCATTTGCATTTCCAGAGCTCTAGTTGGGACGCAAGCGTCCCAAGTAGAGGCAAGAGGTTAACAAAAGGCTAAGCTTGAGAGCTAATATATTTATTTAATTACATTTGCGATTTTCATGAATAGTTAACTAATGCTAATGCTATGTTATGCTAATGAGCTTGCCTAGAGAATTTACACTCCTGGATACAGGTTTTTTTCGTAGCCAAACAAAACGGAGCGATTTGTCCTACACAAATAATATTTTTGTAAAAACTGAACATTTGCTATCTAACTGAGAGTCTCCTCATTAAAACATCTGAAGTTCTTCAAAGGTAAATTATTTAATTTTTTTGAATGCTTTTCTTAGGCTTGATTACCAACAACGACGAGACAGCCTACAGGGAGGAGGTGAGGGCCCTCGGAGTGTGGTGTCAGGAAAATAACCTCACACTCAACGTCAACAAAACTAAGGAGATGATTGTGGACTTCAGGAAACAGCAGAGGGAACACCCCCCTATCCACATCGATGGAACAGTAGTGGAGAGGGTAGCAAGTTTTAAGTTCCTCGGCATACACATCACAGACAAACTGAATTGGTCCACTCACACAGACAGCATCGTGAAGAAGGCGCAGCAGCGCCTCTTCAACCTCAGGAGGCTGAAGAAATTCGGCTTGTCACCAAAAGCACTCACAAACTTCTACAGATGCACAATCGAGAGCATCCTGGCGGGCTGTATCACCGCCTGGTACGGCAACTGCTCCGCCCTCAACCGTAAGGCTCTCCAGAGGGTAGTGAGGTCTGCACAACGCATCACCGGGGGCAAACTACCTGCCCTCCAGGACACCTACACCACCCGATGTTACAGGAAGGCCATAAAGATCATCAAGGACATCAACCACCCGAGCCACTGCCTGTTCACCCCGCTATCATCCAGAAGGCGAGGTCAGTACAGGTGCATCAAAGCTGGGACCGAGAGACTGAAAAACAGCTTCTATCTCAAGGCCATCAGACTGTTAAACAGCCACCACTAACTTTTATTTATTTATTTATTTATTTCACCTTTATTTAACCAGGTAAGCAAGTTGAGAACAAGTTCTCATTTACAATTGCGACCTGGCCAAGATAAAGCAAAGCAGTTCGACACATACAACGACACAGAGTTACACATGGAGTAAAACAAACATACAGTCAATAATACAGTAAAAAAAAAAACAAGTCTATATACAATGTGAGCAAATTAGGTGAGAAGGGAGGTAAAGGCAAAAAAGGCCATGGTGGCAAAGTAAATACAATATAGCAAGTAAAACACTGGAATGGTAGTTTTGCAATGGAAGAATGTGCAAAGTAGAAATAAAATAATGGGGTGCAAAGGAGCAAAATAAATAAATAAATTAAATACAGTTGGGAAAGAGGTAGTTGTTTGGGCTAAATTATAGGTGGGCTATGTACAGGTGCAGTAATCTGTAAGATGCTCTGACAGTTGGTGCTTAAAGCTAGTGAGGGAGATAAGTGTTTCCAATTTAAGAGATTTTTGTAGTTCGTTCCAGTCATTGGCAGCAGAGAACTGGAAGGAGAGGCGGCCAAAGAAAGAATTGGTTTTGGGGGTGACTAGAGATATACCTGCTGGAGCGTGTGCTACAGGTGGGAGATGCTATGGTGACCAGCGAGCTGAGATAAGGGGGACTTTACCTAGCAGGGTCTTGTAGATGACATGGAGCCAGTGGGTTTGGCGAAGTATGAAGCGAGGGCCAGCCAACGAGAGCGTACAGGTCGCAATGGTGGGTAGTATATGGGGCTTTGGTGACAAAACGGATTGCACTGTGATAGACTGCATCTAATTTGTTGAGTAGGGTATTGGAGGCTATTTTGTAAATGACATCGCCAAAGTCGAGGATTGGTAGGATGGTCAATTTTACAAGGGTATGTTTGGCAGCATGAGTGAAGGATGCTTTGTTGCGAAATAGGAAGCCAATTCTAGATTTAACTTTGGATTGGAGATGTTTGATATGGGTCTGGAAGGAGAGTTTACAGGCTAACCAGACACCTAAGTATTTGTAGTTGTCCACGTATTCTAAGTCAGAGCCGTCCAGAGTAGTGATGTTGGACAGGCGGGTAGGTGCAGGTAGCGATCGGTTGAAGAGCATGCATTTAGTTTTACTTGTATTTAAGAGCAATTGGAGGCCACGGAAGGAGAGTTGTATGGCATTGAAGCTTGCCTGGAGGGTTGTTAACACAGTGTCCAAAGAAGGGCCGGAAGTATACAGAATGGTGTCGTCTGCGTAGAGGTGGATCAGAGACTCACCAGCAGCAAGAGCGACCTCATTGATGTATACAGAGAAGAGAGTCGGTCCAAGAATTGAACCCTGTGGCACCCCATAGAGACTGCCAGAGGTCCGGACAGCAGACCCTCCGATTTGACACACTGAACTCTATCAGAGAAGTAGTTGGTGAACCAGGCGAGGCAATCATTTGAGAAACCAAGGCTGTCGAGTCTGCCGATGAGGATGCGGTGGTTGACAGAGTCGAAAGCCTTGGCCAGATCAATGAATACGGCTGCACAGTAATGTTTCTTATCGATGGCGGTTAAGATATCGTTTAGGACCTTGAGCGTGGCTGAGGTGCACCCATGACCAGCTCTGAAACCAGATTGCATAGCAGAGAAGGTATGGTGAGATTCGAAATGGTCGGTAATCTGTTTGTTGACTTGGCTTTCGAAGACCTTAGAAAGGCATGGTAGGATAGATATAGGTCTGTAACAGTTTGGGTCAAGAGTGTCCCCCTTTGAAGAGGGGATGACCGCAGCTGCTTTCCAATCTTTGGGAATCTCAGATGACACGAAAGAGAGGTTGAACAGGCTAGTAATAGGGGTGGCAACAATTTCGGCAGATAATTTTAGAAAGAAAGGGTCGAGATTGTCTAGCCCGGCTGATTTGTAGGGGTCCAGATTTTTCAGCTCTTTCAGAACTTCAGCTGAATGGATTTGGGAGAAGGAGAAATGGGGAAGGCTTGGGCGAGTTGCTGTTGGGGGTGCAGTGCTGTTGACCGGGGTAGGATTTGCCAGGTGGAAAGCATGGCCAGCCGTAGAAAAATGCTTATTGAAATTCTCAATTATGGTGGATTTATCAGTGGTGACAGTGTTTCCTATCTTCAGTGCAGTGGGCAGCTGGGAGGAGGTGTTCTTATTCTCCATGGACTTTACAGTGTCCCAGAACTTTTTTGAGTTAGTGTTGCAGGAAGCAAATTTCTAGCCTTGGCTTTTCTAACTGCCTGTGTATAACGGTTTCTAGCTTCCCTGAACAGCTGCATATCACGGGGCTGTTCGATGCTAATGCAGAACGCCATAGGATGTTTTTGTGTTGGTTAAGGGCAGTCAGGTCTGGGGAGAACCAAGGGCTATATCTGTTCCTGGTTCTAATTTTCTTGAATGGGGCATGTTTATTTAAGATTGTTAGGAAGGCATTTAAAAAAAATATCCAGGCATCCTCTACTGACGGGATGAGATCAATATCCTTCCAGGACACCCCGGCCAGGTCGATTAGAAAGGCCTGCTCGCTGAAGTGTTTCAGGGAGCGTTTTACATTGATGAGAGGAGGTCGTTTGACCGCTGACCCATTACGGATGCAGGCAATGAGGCAGTGATCGCTGAGATCTTGGTTGAAGACAGCAGAGGTGTATTTAGAGGGGAAGTTGGTTAGGATGATATCTATGAGGGTGCCCGTGTTTAAGGCTTTGGGGGGGTACCTGGTAGGTTCATTGATAATTTGTGTGAGATTGAGGGCATCAAGTTTAGATTGTAGGATGGCTGGGGTGTTAAGCATGTTCCAGTTTAGGTCGCCTAGCAGCACGAGCTCTGAAGATAGATGGGGGCAATCAGTTCACATATGGTGTCCAGAGCACAGCTGGGGGCAGAGGGTGGTCTATAGCAGGCGGCAACGGTGAGAGACTTGTTTTTAGAGAGGTGGATTTTTAAAAGTAGAAGTTCAAATTGTTTGGGTACAGACCTGGATAGTAGGACAGAACTCTGCAGGCTATCTTTGCAGTAGATTGCAACACCGCCCCCTTTGGCAGTTCTATCTTGTCTGAAAATGTTGTAGTTTGGAATTAAAATTTCTGAATTTTTGGTGGTCTTCCTAAGCCAGGATTCAGACACAGCTAGAACATCCGGGTTGGCAGAGTGTGCTAAAGCAGTGAAAAGAACAAACTTAGGGAGGAGGCTTCTAATGTTAACATGCATGAAACCAAGGCTATTACGGTTACAGAAGTCATCAAAAGAGAGCGCCTGGGGAATAGGAGTGGAGCTAGGCACTGCAGGGCCTGGATTCACCTCTACATCGCCAGAGGAACATAGGAGGAGAAGAATAAGAGTACGGCTAAAAGCAATAAGAATTAACATTGCGTGGCTGCTGCCAACACACTGACACTGACTCAACTCCAGCCACTTTAATAATGGGAATTGATGGGAAATGATGTAAATATATCACTAGCCACTTTAAACAATGCTACCTTATATAATGTTACTTACCCTACATTATTCATTTCATATGCATACGTATATACTGTACTCTATATCATCGACTGCATCCTTATGTAATACATGTATCACTAGCCACTTTAACTATGCCACTTTGTTTACATACTCATCTCATATGTATATACTGTACTCGATACCATCTACTGTATCTTGCCTATGCTGCTCTGTACCATCACTCATTCATATATCCTTATGTACATATTCTTTATCCCCTTACACTGTGTATAAGACAGTAGTTTTGGAATTGTTAGTTAGATTACTTGTTGGTTATTACTGCATTGTCGGAACTAGAAGCACAAGCATTTCGCTACACTCGCATTAACATCTGCTAACCATGTGTATGTGACAAATGAAATTTGATTTGATTTCTTGTTTTTGTGAAAACGTAGCATGCTGAATGCTATGCTAACTATCAATAATCTTACACAAATGCTTGTTTTGCTATGGTTGAAAAGCATATTTTGAAAATCTGAGATGACAGTGTTGTTAACAAAAGGCTAAACTTGAGAACTAGCATATTTATTTCATTTCATTTGCGATTTTCATGAATAGTTAACGTTGCGTTATGGTAATGAGCTTGAGGCTGTATTCACGATCCCGGATCCGGGATGGCTAGAATCAAGAGGTTAACAGAGAAAGCATCAAGGTAATGTGTTCATGTTTTCATGCCTCAGATTGGACACCAAGTCTACTGTGCGCAATTGTGTAGGATAGACTACTGCGCAACACCCAACGCTAATTCCAATGAATTATTATGGATATAATGACAGCAAATCAAATAACATGAAAAATATGTTTTGTTTTTCATGTTACACCTGCAATTTTTAACAATACAAGGGTCTTGAACTTGAATTTGGGTCTCAGAAATTCAAGTACTCTAAAATGCCTACCTTAAAATCTGGCATTCCCTCAATTTGGTGCTTGTAATTATTGTTACCTTATAATTAGTGATTTCATTTTTTATTCATTTTTTTGTGATAGATGTGGCCACATTTGTTTGTTTCCCAATTGAAGGGTGTTGCCCTCTGTTGTGGCAAAACCACATGTGGTTATTATGAGGACGACAGCATCTAACGCTGGCTTCGACTTGGCTTTCTATACACTCAATCCATTACAAAAGTAACCTACCTGGTTGTTGGTCACTTCCTCATTCTAAAAACAGTCCCTGAAAGTGCTTAAATTTGTCTTGACAATGTCTGTATGAACCCACCCTGTATAGGTGGAGTTATGGGTCAATTTACATATATTTTATTTCCTCTAAGCACACATGTGGAACTGCATTAAAATCATTTTCATTTTGTTTCAAAACATTTTAGATATGTTTATCTCAATGTCAACACAATAGGTCCATTATTATAGCAAGACTCATGTATGCACGTATGTGCACACACCCACCCACCGGAAAAAAGCCTGCAATTACCTTTCAAAATATTATATTTGCTACAATGTGCCATTTATTATACCCTTTTCGTACGTACGTAGGAATGGATCAATCTGTGCTTCAGCCCTCTGTCCTATAAGTAAAGCAAGCTTAGCATCTCCTGCTGAGACCACACACACACACACACACACACTCCAGGGTTGATAAGCAATTGAAACCGACAGGGGGGAGGTCTAAATCTTTCTCAAAGATTGCTAGAGAAGGATCAAAGACAGGCACATGCACACACACACACCTTGGGGCACTTTGATTGACAGCTTTGTGTTGCTAACCCCAGGGCCACTACTTTAATGCTTTGCCTTTTTTGATCCGTCTGCCATGGGCTAAATTGATTGCATGTTGTTCAGAATGCCACAAACTAAAGGCCTATACAATCTCTACTTAATCCTGGGTCTTGCTCTCTATTGAAGCATAAAGTCAATATAAAGGCTGTAAGACTCTCCCCTGCCCAATCAGAGGCTTGACAGGCTATTCAGGCCTGTAGGGTGATATACACAAAAGGATCCTAAAGGACCTAAGAGGTGAGTATTTGGGCACATTTCAGGTCATCTTGACGATTGTGGTGTCATGTTAATGTGTGTTGTGAGATCTGGTGCAGCAAAGACCTGGAGCAGGACTACTAAATGTTATATTCACAATGGGTCCATCTTTCCAGTAAGCACAGGATTCAAACATCCAATATAAGGACTCAAAACAGATTTGAATCCAAATATGTCTCATCAAGTCACACAGAAAGCTAGACTGGCAGTTCAAAATGCCAGAGAGATAGAAAAAACACAATCTCATTCATAGCATGAAGCAAAATACCAGTCAGTCTGGTATCAGCAGTCTGTACAGCCACATTGAAAATTGCATTTCAGTCCTGTTTTTAACATATAAATCATTTCTTAGCTGGGTAGTCAGTGAGGAGGAGGGAAGGGTTGCCATTGGACAGGAGAAAGGATTCCAAGTAAGACAGGATGACAGAGAGAGAAAGAAGAAAAATACATTCTCACCTTGCTCACACCTCATATGAATTCTTAAGAAATTAGGTGTTATCTAACATCCTTAACGATGTGATATCATTACACCATTCACACCAGGGGTGTAAATTGGGTATGGCAGAGTCTGGAAGTCACTATACCCTAGTTCAACACCAATAATTTAAAATAGGCTACTATGTGCCTAGGATGTTAGGTAATTGCTGTTCGACTTCGTGAAACTAAACTGAACAAAAGTATAAACAGAATATGTAAAGTGTTTGGTTCCATGTTTCATGAGCTGAAGAAAAATGTCCCAGAAATGTTACCTGTCGAACAAAATGCTTATTTCTCTTACATTTTGTGCACAGATTTGTTGACATACTTGACAGTAAGCAGTCCTCCTTTGCCAAGATAAAAATCCATCCACCTAACAGGGGTGGCACATCAAGAAGCTGATTAAACAACATTATCATTACACAGGTGCACCTTGTGCTGAGGACAATAAAAGGCCACTCTAAAATGTACAGTTTTGTCACCTATCACAATGCCACGGATGTCTCAAGCTTTGAGGGAGCGTGCAATTGGCATGCTGACTGCAAGAATGTCCACTAATGCTGTTGTCAGAGAATTTCATGTTAATTTCTCTACCATAAGCCGCCTCCAAAGTTGTTTTAGAGAATTTAGCAGTATGTCCAACTGGCCTAACAAACTGCAGACCACGTGTAGCCACGCCAGCCCAAGACCTCCACATCTTGCTCCATCACCTGCTAAATCTTCTTTAGACCAACTACCCGGACAACTGATGAAACTGAGGAGAATTTCTGTCTGTACAAAAGCTCTTTTGTGGGGAAAAATTAATTCTGATTGGCTAGGCTTGGCTCCCCATTGGGTGGGCCCATGCCATCCCAGGTCCACCCATGGCTACACTCCTGCCCAGTCATGTGAAATCCATAGATTAGGGCCTAATGAATTTATTTAAATTGACAGATTTGTGACCCGATTCAGAAAACTAGGCGTATGTCGCAGGTCACGACTTCACAGGAGAGCCGTTTGAACGTGAAACATATTTTATCAAAATGCCCATTCGAACATGTGGACTTTCATGTGCCTTAAAAACAAACTTGTATGCCATCTGTAAATATGAATAAAATTGTTAAATTCTGAGCCTAGTTGGTTAAGCCACAGAAAAAGACAGAAAACTTCCCACTAGCCATGATTGGTTGAGATAATGAGTGGGCTAGACATGCTGAGAGAGGTGTTTGGATTGGTCTGCCATATAAAAGGCTGTCCTGTCAAACGCAGATTTAAAACAAATGTCTTGTGCAGTGGAGCTGCATACATGTTGCTGTCCACTTTCTGGAGGATCAAGTTTTGAAATCAATGTAATTAGAACATGATAGCTAAAGAGATAGCGAAAACACCTGTCTCCGGATTACATCTTCAAACTAAGGGCAACTGTGGCATAGCATTCGTGACAGGGATACGCATCCATCATGCATGATGATATATACAGGTAAGACAGTCTAGAGTTAGCTAGCTACATTCTCAGATATTACACATTTCTAATTTTGACAGAAAGTGGTTTCATTTCAAGCTAAAGTGTACTGTTAACTGACGTTAGCTGGCTGGCTCCATAGCTGACATTATTATTTGTATCCCAGAGCCGTTTTCTTTTCTTGTTAGAGCCTAATGTTAGCTAGTTAACATTGAACCTGCTTGGTTAGCTCCCAGCATATTCATGCAAGGTAGTAATGACATGATTTGGCATTGTGTTCATTGTTGTTTAACTAGCTAATGTTAGCTGGCTGGCTCGTTAGCCAACATTACGTGATGTGCGTGATCTTACACGTTGTTTACCTAGCTAGGTTAATTGTTTACCTAGCTAGCTAGTTACATGTCTTAAGCTAAACTTAAAGTGTACAACACCCGTTGTACAGTAGATGTCAGCAAAAACGTGCAATGAAACTGATGCCAGCAGAGCTGGTTAGGCTATTTTCATGTTATCCATAGGTAAACAAATCATCGGCCAGAGCCTCAAGTGTTCGTTCTGAACGCTCCTAGAGCTAAACGAGATGGGTGGGGCTAAAGCTTAACTTCTTGGTGACGGGGGCAGTATTTTCACGTCCGGATGAAATGCATGCCCAAATTCAACTGCCTGCTACTCATCCCCAGAAGATAAGATATGCATATTATTAGTAAATTTGGATAGGAAAAACACTCTGAAGTTTCTAAAATTGTTTGAATCATGTCTGTGAGTATAACATAACTTATTTAGCAGGCGAAACCCAGAGGACAAACCATTCAGATTTTTTTTTTTTTGAGGTCACTCTTTTCAATGGGTTTTCATTGGGAATCCAGATTTCTAAGGGATCTTCTTACATTTACATTTACATTTAGGTCATTTAGCAGACGCTCTTATCCAGAGCGACTTACAAATTGGTGCATTCACCTTATGACATCCAGTGGAACAGCCACTTTACAATAGTGCATCTAAATCTTTTAAGGGGGGGATGGGTGAGAAGGAAAACTTTATCCTATCCTAGGTATTCCTTAAAGAGGTGGGGTTTCAGGTGTCTCCGGAAGGTGGTGATTGACTCCGCTGTCCTGGCGTCGTGAGGGAGTTTGTTCCACCATTGGGGGGCCAGAGCAGCGAACAGTTTTGACTGGGCTGAGCGGGAACTGTACTTCCTCAGTGGTAGGGAGGCGAGCAGGCCAGAGGTGGATGAACGCAGTGCCCTTGTTTGGGTGTAGGGCCTGATCAGAGCCTGGAGGTACTGAGGTGCCGTTCCCCTCACAGCTCCGTAGGCAAGCACCATGGTCTTGTAGCGGATGCGAGCTTCAACTGGAAGCCAGTGGAGAGAGCGGAGGAGCGGGGTGACGTGAGAGAACTTGGGAAGGTTGAACACCAGACGGGCTGCGGCGTTCTGGATGAGTTGTAGGGGTTTAATGGCACAGGCAGGGAGCCCAGCCAACAGCGAGTTGCAGTAATCCAGACGGGAGATGACAAGTGCCTGGATTAGGACCTGCGCCGCTTCCTGTGTGAGGCAGGGTCGTACTCTGCGGATGTTGTAGAGCATGAACCTACAGGAACGGGCCACCGCCTTGATGTTAGTTGAGAACGACAGGGTGTTGTCCAGGATCACGCCAAGGTTCTTAGCGCTCTGGGAGGAGGACACAATGGATTTGTCAACCGTGATGGCGAGATCATGGAACGGGCAGTCCTTCCCCGGGAGGAAGAGCAGCTCCGTCTTGCCGAGGTTCAGCTTGAGGTGGTGATCCGTCATCCACACTGATATGTCTGCCAGACATGCAGAGATGCGATTTGCCACCTGGTCATCAGAAGGGGGAAAGGAGAAGATTAATTGTGTGTCGTCTGCATAGCAATGATAGGAGAGACCATGTGAGGTTATGACAGAGCCAAGTGACTTGGTGTATAGCGAGAATAGGAGATGGCCTAGAACAGAGCCCAGGGGGACACCAGTGGTGAGAGCGCGTGGTGAGGAGACAGATTCTCGCCACGCCACCTGGTAGGAGCGACCTGTCAGGTAGGACGCAATCCAAGCGTGGGCCGCGCCGGAGATGCCCAACTCGGAGAGGGTGGAGAGGAGGATCTGATGGTTCACAGTATCGAAGGCAGCCGATAGGTCTAGAAGGATGAGAGCAGAGGAGAGAGAGTTAGCTTTAGCAGTGCGGAGCGCCTCCGTGATACAGAGAAGAGCAGTCTCAGTTGAATGACTAGTCTTGAAACCTGACTGATTTGGATCAAGAAGGTCATTCTGAGAGAGATAGCGGGAGAGCTGGCCAAGGACGGCACGTTCAAGAGTTTTGGAGAGAAAAGAAAGAAGGGATACTGGTCTGTAGTTGTTGACATCGGAGGGATCGAGTGTAGGTTTTTTCAGAAGGGGTGCAACTCTCGCTCTCTTGAAGATGGAAGGGACGTAGCCAGTGGTCAGGGATGAGTTGATGAGCGAGGTGAGGTAAGGGAGAAGGTCTCCGGAAATGGTCTGGAGAAGAGAGGAGGGGATAGGGTCAAGCGGGCAGGTTGTTGGGCGGCCGGCCGTCACAAGACGCGAGATTTCATCTGGAGAGAGAGGGGAGAAAGAGGTCAGAGCACAGGGTAGGGCAGTGTGAGCAGAACCAGCGGTGTCGTTTGACTTAGCAAACGAGGATCGGATGTCGTCGACCTTCTTTTCAAAATCGTTGACGAAGTCATCTGCAGAGAGGAGGGAGGGGGAGGGGAGGAGGATTCAGGAGGGAGGAGAAGGTGGCAAAGAGCTTCCTAGGGTTAGGTTAGGAATTTAGAGTGGTAGAAAGTGGCTTTAGCAGCAGAGACAGAAGAGGAAAATGTAGAGAGGAGGGAGTGAAAGGATGCCAGGTCCGCAGGGAGGCGAGTTTTCCTCCATTTCCGCTCGGCTGCCCGGAGCCCTGTTCTGTGAGCTCGCAATGAGTCGTCGAGCCACGGAGCGGGAGGGAGGACCGAGCCGGCCTGGAGGATAGGGGACATAGAGAGTCAAAGGATGCAGAAAGGGAGGAGAGGAGGGTTGAGGAAGCAGAATCAGGAGATAGGTTGGAGAAGGTTTGAGCAGAGGGAAGAGATGATAGGATGGAAGAGGAGAGAGTAGCGGGGAGAGAGAGCGAAGGTTGGGACGGCGATACCATCCGAGTAGGGGCAGTGTGGGAAGTGTTGGATGAGAGCGAGAGGGAAAAGGATACAAGGTAGTGGTCGGAGACTTGGAGGGGAGTTGCAATGAGGTTAGTGGAAGAACAGCATCTAGTAAAGATGAGGTCGAGCGTATTGCCTGCCTTGTGAGTAGGGGGAAGGTGAGAGGGTGAGGTCAAAAGAGGAGAGGAGTGGAAAGAAGGAGGCAGAGAGGAATGAGTCAAAGGTAGACGTGGGGAGGTTAAAGTCGCCCAGAACTGTGAGAGGTGAGCCGTCCTCAGGAAAGGAGCTTATCAAGGCATCAAGCTCATTGATGAACTCTCCGAGGGAACCTGGAGGGTGATAAATGATAAGGATGTTAAGCTTGAAAGGGCTGGTAACTGTGACAGCATGGAATTCAAAGGAGGCGATAGACAGATGGGTAAGGGGAGAAAGAGAGAATGACCACTTGGGAGAGATGAGGATCCCGGTGCCACCACCCCGCTGACCAGAAGCTCTCGGGGTGTGCGAGAACACGTGGGCGGACGAAGAGAGAGCAGTAGGAGTAGCAGTGTTATCTGTGGTGATCCATGTTTCCGTCAGTGCCATGTTCCTATCGCTTCCACAGGATGTCAACAGTCTTTAGAAATTGGTTGATGCTTTTCCTTTGTGTAATGAAGAAGTACGGCCATCTTGAACGAGGGTAACTTGAAGTGTACTGTTAGATAGAGGCGCGTGACCAGAAAGCTAGCTACAGTTTGTTTTCATCCCGTCTTCAATTTTCTTGATTATTTGCGTTAAAAAATACCGAAAGTTGTATTAGAAAGTAGTTTGAAATGTTTTGGCAAAGTTTACAGGTAACTCTTGAGATATTTTGTAATCACATTACGCAAGTTGGAACCGGTATTTTTCTGGATCAAACAAGCCAAATAAATGGACATTTTGGATATATATCGATGGAATTAATCGAACAAAAGGACCATTTGTGATGTTTATGGGACATATTGGAGTGCCAACAAAAGAAGCTCGTCAAAGGTAAGGCATGAATTATATTTTTTATTTCTGTGGTTTGTGTCGCGCCTGCAGGGTTGAAATATGCTTCTCTCTCTTTGATTACTATGGTGCTATCCTCAGATAATATCATCGTTTGCTTTCGCCAAAAAGCCTTTTTGAAATCTGACATGTTGGCTGGATTCACAACAAGTGTAGCTTTAATTTGCTATCTTGCATGTGTGATTTCATGAAAGTTAGATTTTTATAGTAATTTATTTGAACTGGCTTTTGGCCAAGTGCTAGCGTCCCACATATCCAGAGAGGTTAAGAGGGTGTGAACGATGCTGAATGAGTGTCGATAAAGAAGATTCATGAGATACCAAAACATTCAAAGGCCATTTTTCTCAAAAGTGAGTGTACAAGTTTATCAAAATTCAAAGCAGAATTACTTTCCCATTTTTCCTCAAAAATACAGTGTATGATATACCATGTTGTAGCTTAGTCTCTACTTTTATCCAATGTAAAAAACACAATATCAAATTTTGCTACATAAGACCGCATCCAGGTGGCGAGTCACATATGAACTGTAACTTAGTAAAACATTTCAGTAAAGTGTTTAATCCCGGTGCTGAGCAAGGGCGTAGCAGATGATTGATGTATGGTGTGTTTGAGGTGAACGAAGCTACAGCAGCTAAGTTATTAAATTGTGTACAAATGCAGTATATGAGCATGAACTTAAAATACCCTAGGTTTAGCTGAAATTACACCCCTGATTCACACTGCACTTCCCCATAAACTTCACCCAAATGTAAGATGCAGCTGTAAGTGTCACCGTAGCCTATATGTTATTATTGTCCTTTGAGGTGATTTTGGTTTGTTGTCTGTTTTCTGTGTCTTCTTAATTAACTGTGTCTTCTTTTCTGTATCTTCCCGACATCTGGGAGCTGCTACACCTGAGCCCGATGAGCTTAACAAGCCATGTGAAACATAACTAAAGGAGCTCCCAGCACATCGACCACGACTGAAGCCGCCACTGCCATGCTGCCACCTGGAAGGGATGGAGCACAGAACTGAACGATGAGTGCTACAACGCACAACGCCCGCTATTGACCAGATAACAAGGGTCGGTCAATTTCCTGAACTGAGTGAGTGACTGTGTGTGTGTATCTGAGAGAATGCTCTCCCCTGACCCCATGCTCTGTTCTTTCTCCCTGTGCCAGTGGCAAGGCAGCATTTGCCAACGATGGACCGACGAGATGGGAAACCTACAGATGGGCAACCTACTTGCTCACCTCACCAATAGATGGGACCTAATTTTGGGACTGTCTTTTGTCTTGTTCGTCTCGTGTTGGTCTTGTTCCACCACACTTTCTCCCTCACTTCAAACTTCCCAAATGCCAGTTGTTTTTCAGTTACAGCTCATGAAGTACGCTTCATCACCTTCTCACCCCCGTCTCCATGGTCAGGCTTCTCACCTACCTCTTCGACGTTATCGTTCAGGGGATGTGCTGCTGTAACTGGCAAACTGCCTTTGCACTTGCTGCTGTCTTTCCAGAGCGCACACTCATTCTGTAACTAGCAAATTGGTTTTGGTTGTCACTTCTCTCTTCAGTCGCGTGCTGCATTTTGTTATGTGAACGATTGGCTGAGCCTTGGATACAGACAGTATTGCTCCAAACGCCAACCACTTGTTCACTTACAAACGCGCATCACTTGTTCGCTTACAGCCGGTAGTGATCCAAGCCCCACCCCCAAAAAAAACTTTTCTCATCGGATCTACACGATTCAGGTAGGTCACCTATTTTGGAAAGGTGTCTAGTTCGCATCCTTGTAAAGAGCTACTGTCGACAAAATCAAACTCTAACATGTACACCGTTTTGGAAGTAGATGACAGAAATATCAGTGCCCAATCGTTGCCAAATATGCATTATTTAAATATAAAATAATGGTTAAAATCCTGGACAAAAGACTCGCTGGCACAAAAATAGGCATGCATGATCAATTCTCGAAGGAAATTGCAGAACGGCACAAAGTTCTCTACCTACTCTTTAAGGTGAATAGATTAAAAGGGAAACGTGTAGCTCTCGTAGTCAATAAACTGTATATTGATAACCAACTGTTCTGAGACATCAGAACATTCCAAAAGTTTCCATAGAGAAGTCAAATAACGGAACACACAAAACTATCCATGTTAGGGAATGTAAAACAAAAATGAAATCAGGAAAACAATAAAATACAACTATTGATGAAGAAATAATCTACAAATACAGTAGACCTTTCAACATAGGGAATGTTGTAAAATAGTTATTATTACATTTTCTATATATAGTATTTATAAATAGCTAATAGACAGCATTAGAATAAAGGACCGTTATTAAAAATAATACATCTTCAGATATAAGGAACTGGAACATAAAAGTCCTCACAAGCCTGAAATAAGTTAGGAATCAACATGGTAGGGATAAAAACACACCAAACAGAGGACATAATGATTGTGAGTTAAGTGACTGAAAATGGTTCCAAAATGCCAGAGCCAATGTGTGTCTGCAAGCAGGAGTTGTGACAGAGAGCTTTCAATTTGGTACAGGTATGGAATATACATTTTAAAGAAATTATAAATACAGTTTATTTATTGTCCTATCATGATGGAACAGTCCCCAACCCTATACACCCACCTGAGCGACCCATACACAAAGGAGAAGTTTGCAATACCGCCCCCTCAAGATTCTGAGCCTGCCTGGCAGGGTTGGTCTTACAAAGCCCCTGGATGGGTGAGCATAATATTACAAGGAATTTCACAAAGCTGCTAATGACAACCTTGACGACCTCGTACCTAGCCGGTGGGAATTCCGGTGGGGTGCACGCACCCAGTTAGTGGCAGTGCTGGCAACACTAGCTGCAGTAACCCATGGGGAGGGGGTCACATTTGGACAATCAATCAAAGTGATTGTGGCCCTGGTGGCACAAAATTACTGCACAGAGATGCTTGGGTAAATATAATTGAGGTGAGGGTGTTGGAAATGCTTTTGGTAGTTGATCTGCTTCTGTTCTGTGGGTGGCACTGTGCACTGTGTACTCTTTTTAATGGATGGGTCCCAATCTTTCAAAGGCCCTATGATCCAGGGGGACAGGGGTAGTCTCCCAGTCACTGGGGCGATAACCCAACTTGGGACGAGGGTCGGTTTAAGAGGGTGGAATATTGGAGAACAATTGGAGGTTTACTTAGTAGCAAATAAAATATGATGGTACAGCTACAATATGTGGACACTCAATCATCATGGGACTTTTTAAAGTTTACAAACATACACTACCGGTCAAAAGATTTACAACACCTACTCATTCAAGGGTTTTTCTTTATTTTGACCATTTTATACACTGTAGAATAATAGTGAAGACACTAAAACTATGAAATAACACATATGGAATCATGTAGTAACCAAAAAAGTGTTACTACATGATTATATTTTAGATTCTTCAAAGTAGCCACCCTTTGCCTTGATGACAGCTTAGCACACTCTTGGCATTCTCTCAACGAGCTTCACCTGGAATGCTTTTCCAACAGTCTTGAATGAGTTCCCACATATGCTGAGCACTTGTTGGCTGCTATTCCTTCACTCTGCTGTCCGACTCATCCCAAACCATCTCAATTTGGTTGAGGTCGAGGGGTTGTGGAGGTCAGGTGATGCCGCACTCAATCACTCTCCTTCTTGGTGAAATAGGGGGGGTCAAAATATAGTTCTCCCATGGGCAAAGAAACTCAAAAGGGGTGATATTAATTAGAGGTTGACCGATTATTCGGAATGGCCGATTAATTAGGGCCGATTTCAAGTTTTCATTTCAATCGGTAATCGGCATTGTTGGACACCGATTGTTTTTTTTTACCTTTATTTAAATTATTTGGGACTGGGGGGCTGTATTGAGTAGCTTGGATAATAAGGTACCCAGAGTAAACTGCATGCTACTCAGGCCCAAAAACTAGAATATGCATATAGTTAGTAGATTTGGATAGAAAAAACTCCGTTTCTAAAACTGTTTGAATGATGTCTGTGAGTATAACAGAACTCATATAGCAGGCAAAAACCTTAGAAAAAATCCAACCAGGAAGTGGGAAATCTGAGGTTGGTAGTTTTTCAAGTCATTGCCTATCGAATATACAGTGTCTATGTGGTCATATTGCACTTCCTAAGGCTTTCACTAGATAGTCAACAGTCTTTAGAACCTTGTCTGATGCTTCTACTGTGAGGTGGGGACGAAGGACAAGGGAATGAGTAAGGTCTGCCATGAGCTTGTTTCAGGCTTCTACTGTGAAGGGGGAGCGAATGAGAGCTGTTTGAGTCAGGTGTCTGGCAGAATGCCATGAGCTAAATTATGCCAGTGGCCGTGAGAGGTAGCTGCGTTCCTTTTCATTTCTGAAGACAAAGGAATTGTCCGGTTGAAAAATTATTGAAGATTTATGATAAAAACATCCTAAAGATTGATTCTATGAACTGTAATATAACTTTTAAATCTTTTCATCAGAACTAAGCGATCGCGCATTGAGCATTTGGATTACTGGGCTAAACGCGCGAACAAAAAGGAGTTATTTGGACATAAATGATGGACTTTATCGAACAAAACAAACATTGATTGTGGAACTGGGATTCCTGGGAGCGCATTCCGATCAAGATCATCAAAGGTAAGTGAATATTTATAACGCTATTTCTGACACCTGTCCTTCTTTGGAAAATGGCTGTATGTTTTTCTGTGGCTAGGTGCTGACCTAACAAAATCGCAAGGTGTGCTTTCGCCGTAAAGCCTTTTTGAAATCTGACACAGCGGTTGCATTAAGGAGAAGTTTAGCTATAATTCCATGCATAAAACTTGTATCTTTTATCAAGAGATTTCTGTCATTTGATGTGGCTCTCTGCACTTTCACCGGATGTTTGTTTGAGACAATGCATGCGATGGGTAACGATGCTTCGAGAGTGGCTGTTGTCCATGTGTTCCTGGTTCGAGCCCAGGTAGGGGCGATCAGAGGGACGGAAGCTATACTGTTACACTGGCAATACTAAAGTTCCTATAAGAACATCCAATAGTCAAAGGTACATAAAATACATATAGATATAGGTATAGAGAGAAATAGTCCTATAATTCCTATAACTACAACCTAAAACGTCTCACCATGGAATGTTAAAAGGAACCACCAGCTTTCATATGTTCTCATGTTCTCCACAAGGAACTTAACCTGTTAGTAGGGGCAGTATTTCATTTTTGGATAAAAAGACGTGCCCGTTTTAAGCTCAATATTTTGTCACGAAAAGATGCTCGAATATGCTTGGAATTGATAGTTTTGGAAAGAAGAGACTCTTACGTTTCCAGAACTGCAAAGATTTTCACTGTGAGTCCCTTAGAACAAATGCTTCGGGCAAAACCAAGATGTATGACCGACCAGGAAATGAACAGGATTTTTGAGGCTACGTTTTCCATGATCGCCTTATATGGCTGTGAATGCGACAGGAATAAACGGAAACTTTATCTTGTTTCCCCAAGGTCTCTGCAGCATTGTGACGTATTTGTAGGCATATCATTGGAAGATTGACCATAAGAGACTACAATTGCCAAGTGTCCCGCTTGGTGTCTGCGTGGCATTTGGTGCGCAAAAGTCAGCTCCCAGTATTTTTCCATTCGAATCAGACAACAAAGCAGGCTTCAAGGACGGTGCTTTCAATGGAGAGATATATGCCAAACCACCTTCAGGATTGATTCAAACAACGTTTTCCATGTTTCAGTCGATATTATGGAGTTAATTCGGAAAAAGTTCGACGTGTAGGTGACTGAATTTTCGGTTAGTTTCGGTAGCCAAATGCATAGTAACAAAAGGGAACGATGTGTCCTACACAAGAATCTTTCAGGAAAAACTGGACATCTGCTATGTAACTGAGAGTCTCCTCATTGAAACATCTGAAGTTCTTCAAAGGTAAATTATTTTATTTGATTCCTTGGCTGGTTTTTTGTGAATATGTTGCGTGCTAAATGCTAACGCTAAATGCTAAGCTAGCTATCACCACTCTTACACAAATTATTGATTTTCTCTGGTTCTAAAGCATATTTTGAAAATCTGAGACGACAGGATTGTTAAGAAAAGGATAAGCTTATTTCATTTCATTTGCGATTTTTAGAAATCGCTAACGTTAGCAGGAAATATCTGATTCAATATTTCATTTCATTCAGGTGGATGATTATTTTAGAAATCCTCTCTGGGATATGTGGGACTAGAAAAATGCGTTTCAAATAAATTACTATAAAATCTAACTTTCATGAAATCACACATGTAAGATGAGCTTGAGGCTGGCCAACGAAGATTTCAAAAATGATTTTCCGGCTGCTATTATCTGAGGATGGCACCTCCGCAAAAGAGAGAAAACATTAACCCTGCAGGCGCGACACCAAACCCCAAAAATATAAATATAAATCATGCCTTACCTTTGACAATCCAATGGATAAACATCACAAATGGTCCTTTTGCTCGAGGAATATATCTGTTCATTTAACGATCCAGGTCCCTTTGCCAAAACATTTCAAACTACTTTTGAAATAATCGATAAAATTGATGACTGGTGTATTCCAAACTCACGCTACCTTTCTGGTCACAAGCATCTAACAGTACACTTGAAGTTACCCTCGTTTTGAACAGGGCTACTTCTTCATTCCACAAAGGAAAAACCTCACCCAATTTCTAAAGACTGGTGACATCCAATGGAAGCGGTAGGAACTGCAAGAAGGTCCCTTAGAAATCTGGATTCCCAAGGAAAGCTCATTGAAAAGAGAGTGACCTCAAAAAGAAAATTCTGAATGGTTTTTCCTAGGGGGTTCGCCTGCTACATTTGTTCTGTTATACTCACAGACATGATTCCATTTTTTTTTAGAAACTTCTGAGTGTTTTCTATCCAAATCTACTAATAATATGCATATATTATCTTCTGGGGATGAGTAGCAGGCAGTTGAATTTGGGCATGCATTTCATCCGGACGTGAAAATACTGCCCCGTCACCAAGAAGTTAACAGGGATGTAAAAAAAAGAATTTGAGAGAAATACACTTTACAAATACACGTAATGAATATGTCAGGAATGTTTTATTTCAGCTCATGAAACATGTGTCCAACACTTTATATGTTGTGTTTATGTTTTTATTCAGTATAAAAGGGGAGATTATAATTAGATACGATGCAGAGGCATAGAATACAGTAAATAGTATATTTTAATGCATGTACACTTGTATACAGAAACTAATTGGCGCTCTAAGGCATTACATGTTACAGAGAGAAGTCCTTTAATAACAGCTTGAAGGGAATACACGCACCACCAGCATCCTCCATCACCGCCCACATGCATGTCACACCTAATTTACAAGGCATGCTATCCCACTCCCAGCCTCTGTCCAGGTGTATTAGCACAAGCCATAGCCACTCAGACCATCAACATTATTTTTATCTTAGAAAACTCCTTGAGACTACTTGCGAGTAGAGGCTCTTCCTGGATGGCTGGGTTCTTTACTTTCCTACTAGCTGGATGGGGAGGACATGGTTATGTTCTAATAAAATCTGTCTGTCTGGATGGACTTGACAGTGACAGAGGAGAAAGGAGAAAGAAAGGGACAGAGTAGAAAGAGAGACAGAGGATAGAGAGCCATTAACTGTCCTAATTCTTCACCCTGCTGCCTTGCAGCCCTGCCAGAGAACTGAAGGACAGGGGGAGAGAGATGGAGGTGAAGTGTGTGGGTGGGGGAGGGAGAGAGATAGAGACAGAGGTGTGTGTGTGTGTGTGTTTGAGGGACATCTGAGGTTAGAGACAGATCAGACCACTTTTCAGACAAACCTATTTTATCAGGTCATTTTGATGTCTGAGACTAGGCAGTTAGTCTCAATGTTGAAACAATAAATGTACTGTAAAACTTCCATTGATCATAAAGTCTCCTGCAAGAGATAGACTCTTACAATAGTCAACACGATGAGTAGGGATGTGTACTCACACAAACTAGGCTATATCAACTAAGGCTAACATGAGGCAGGCTACAACAAACACGCTTGGATTGCGTCCTACCTGACAGGTCGCTCCTACCAGGTGGCGTGGCGAGAATCTGTCTCCTCACCACGCGCTCTCACCACTGGCGTCCCCAGGGCTCTGTTCTAAATACACCAAGTCACTTGGCTCTGTCATAACCTCACATGGTCTCTCCTATCATTGCTATGCAGATCTACACACAATTAATCTTCTCCTTTCCCCTTCTGATGACCAGGTGGCGAATCGCATCTCTGCATGTCTGGCAGACATATCAGTGTGGATGAGCTGAACCTCGGCAAGACGGAGCTGCTCTTCCTCCCGGGGGAAGGACTGCCCGTTCCATGAAACAACTCCATTGTGTCCTCCTCCCAGAGCGCTAAGAACCTTGGCGTGATCCTGGACAACACCCTGTCGTTCTCAACTAACATCAAGGCGGTGGCCCGTTCTTGTAGGTTCATGCTCTACAACATCCGCAGAGTACGACCCTGCCTCACACAGGAAGCAGCGCAGGTCCTAATCAGGCACTTGTCATCTCCCGTCTGGATTACTGCAACTGCTGTTGGCTGGGCTCCCTGCCTGTGCCATTAAAATACAACTCATCCAGAACGCCGCAGCCCGTCTGGTGTTCAACCTTCCCAAGTTCTCTCACGTCACCCCGCTCCTCCGCTCTCTCCACTGGCTTCCAGTTGAAGCTCGCATCCGCTACAAGACCATGGTGCTTGCCTACGGAGTGAGGGGAACGGCACCTCAGTACCTCCAGGCTCTGATCAGGCCCTACACCCAAACAAGGGCACTGCGTTCATCCACCTCTGGCCTGCTCGCCTCCCTACCACTGAGGAAGTACAGTTCCCGTGCAGCCCAGTCAAAACTGTTCGCTGCTCTGGCCCCCAATGATGGAACAAACTCCCTCACGACGCCAGGACAGCGGAGTCAATCACCACCTTCCGGAGACACCTGAAACCCCACCTCTTTCAGGAATACCTAGGATAGGATAAAGTAATCCTTCTCACCCCCTTAAAAGATTTAGATGCACTATTGTAAAGTGGCTGTTCCACTGGATGTCTTAAGGTGAACGCACCAATTTGTAAGTCGCTCTGGATAAGAGCGTCTGCTAAATGACTTAAATGTAATGACTTAAATGTAAATGTAAACAAGTGCCATTTTACAGTGGAAGTAAATAAACAGACAGCAAATGGGATCAGTGTACTGTATTATTGGAGAAAGGGTATGGAAGGAATAAATTGAAGAGAGGGACAGTGAAGGGTTAAACTCTCAAATGAAAAGGTCAGAGAGGAACAGATATGGATGATGGTATGTCATGTTATACTCCATGGCATTGCTCCACTGTCAGTGTATGCACGCTCATGTCGGCCTGCCTGCTTGTCTCTGTCTGTATGCATATGTGTGTGTATGCATGTGTGTGTGTCTATATATACACACACACTGAGTGTACAAAACATGAAGAACGCCTTCCTAATATTGAGTTAAAATCATTTTTTAATTCATATATCTTCTTAGGGCTAGGGTCGTTTTTTCAGAATTTCCGCCTGACTGACTGCCCAAAGTAAACTGCCTGTTACTCAGGCCCAGAAGCCAGGATTTGCACTTTGAAGTTTGTAGAAATGTTAAAATAATGTATGAGACTATAACACAATTAATATGGTAGCCGAAAATCCAAAGAAAAACCCATGCTATTTCAATGTAAAGCTATGGGTCCTATGCAATTCCAGCTCCCAGATTGCAATTCGTATGGCTTCCAATAGATGTCACCAGTCTTTGTTCAAGGTTTCAGAATTGTTTCTTCCAAAACTAGGAAGAATATGAGTTTTGGTACAAGGAGTCACAGTTGGAAATCAGTCAGTGGATGCGTGACGAAGAGGGAGCGCACTTTCTAATTTTACTTTTCTATTGAACTTTTTCCGTATGAAATATTATAGTTTAATGACATTTTAGGGTACCTTAGGATTGTATAAAAACGTAGTTTGACTTGTTTGAACAAAGTTTAGCGGTAGCTTTTTGGAATCCTTTGTCTGCATGTTGAACGAGTCGATTACTGAAATCGATGGCGCCAACAAATTGACTTTTTGGGATTAAAGAAGGGTTTTATCTAACAGAATGACCATGCATGTTGTAGCTGGGACCCTTGGGATTGCAAACAGAAGAAGAATTTCAAAAAGTAAGTTATTATTTAATCACTATTTGTGATTTTATGAAGCCTGTGCTGATTGAAAAATATGTTGGGCGCCGTCCTCAAACAATCGCATGGTATGCTTTCACTGTAAAGTCTATTGTAAATCGGACAATGCTGTTAGATTAACAAGAATTTAAGCTTTTAACCGATATAAGATACTTGCTCAATATTACAAATATTTATTTGAATTGCGAGCCCTCCAATTTCACCGGATGTTGTCGACAGGTGTCCCGCTGACGGGGGAGTTTCCTCCCTTCATCTACACTGATTTGAAGTTACATTAATAAGGGACCATAGCTTCCACCTGGTCAGTCTTTGTCATGGAAAGAGTTATTTAAAAACAAAAATGTATTACCACCTTTTCTCCCCAATTTTGTGGTATCCAATTGGTAGTAGTTACAGTCTTGTCTCATCGCTGCAACTCCCGTACGGACTCGGTGAGAGAAGAAGGTCGAGAGTGGTGCGTCCTTCGAAACACAACCCAACCAAGCCATACTGCTTCTTGACACAATGCATATCCAACCCGGAAGCTAGCCAATAAGTCGGAGGAAACACCATATACCTGGCAACCTGGTCAGCGTGCACTGCGCCCGGCCCGCCACAGGAGTTGCTAGTGCGCGATGAGACAAGGATATCCCTGCCGGCTGAGCCAAATTATGCACCTCCCCATGGGCCTCCCGGTCGCGACAGAGCCTGGGCTCGAACCCAGAATCTCTGGTGGCACAGCTAGCACTGCGATGCAGTGCCTTAGATCACAGCACCACCCGGGAGGCTATGGAAAGAGTTCTTAATGGTTTGTACACCCCATGTATATCATATGTGTGTGTGTGTGAGTGCGTGTGTATCAGTGTGCAACTCTGTCCTTACACTGACTGGTGTAAGACCTGTGATTCAGTGTAGGTTCAATTTTATTAATTTATTTTATTTCACCTTTATTTAACCAGGTAGGCAAGTTGAGAACAAGTTCTCATTTACAACTGGCCTGGCCAAGATAAAGCATAGCAGTGTGAACAGACAACAACACAGAGTTACACATGAAGTAAACAATAAAAAAGTCAATAACACAGTAGAAAAAAGAAAAAAGAGTCTATATACATTGTGTGCAAAATGAGATAGGTGAATAATTACAATTTAGCAGATTAAGACTGGAGTGATAAATGATCAGATGGTCATGTGCAGGTAGAGATACTGGTGTGCAAAAGAGCAGAAGAGTAAATAAATAAAAACAGTATGGGGATGAGGTAGGTAAATTGGGTGGGCTATTTACCGATGGACTAAGTACAGCTGCAGCGATCGGTTAGCTACTCAGAGTGCATATGTTTAAAGTTGGTGAGGGAGATAAAAGTCTCCAACTTTAGCGATTTTTGCAATTCGTTCCAGTCACAGGCAGCAGAGAACTGGAAGGAAAGGCGGCCAAATCAGGTGTTGGCTTTAGGGATGATCAGTGAGATACATCTACTGGAGCACGTGCTACGGGTGGGTGTTGCCATCGTGACCAGTGAACTGAGATAAGGCGGAGCTTTACCTAGCATGGACGTGTAGATGACCTGGAGCCAGTGGGTCTGGAGACGAATATGTAGCGAATACCAGCCGACTACAACATACAGGTCGCAGTGGTGGGTGGTGTAAGGTGCTTTAGTAACAAACCGGATGGCACTGTGATAAACTGCATCCAGTTTGCTGAGTAGAGTATTGGATATTATTTTGTAGATTTTGTGAAGGAGGCTTTGTTGCGGAATAGAAAGCCGACTCTATATTTGATTTTAGATTGGAGATGTTTTATATGAGTCTGGAAGGAGAGTTTACAGTCTAGCTAGACACCTAGGTACTTATAGATGTCCACATATTCTAGGTAGGAACCATCCAGGGTGGTGTTGCTAGTCGGGCATGCGGTTGCAGGCAGTGAACGGTTGAAAAGCATGCATTTGGTTTCACTAGCGTTTAAGAGCAGTTGGAGACCACGGAAGGAGTGTTGTATGGCATTGAAGCTCGTTTGGAGGTTAGATAGCACAGTGTCCAAGGAAGGGCCAGAAGTATGCAGAATGGTGTCGTCTGCGGTAGAGGTGGATCAGGGAATCGCCCGCAGCAAGAGCAACATCATTGATATATACAGAGAAAAGAGTCAGCCCAAGAATTTAACCCTGTGGCACCCCCATAGAGACTGCCAGAGGACCGGACAACATGCCCTCCGATTTGACACACTGAACTCTGTCTGCAAAGTAGTTGGTGAACCAGGCAAGGCAGTCATTAGAAAAACCGAGGATACTGAGTCTGCCGATAAGACCTTACATAGGCAGGGCAGGATGGATATAGGTCTGTAACAGTTTGGGTCCAGGGTGTCACCCCCTTTGAAGAGGGGGAGGACTGCGGCAGCTTTCCAATCCTTGGGGATCTCAGACGATATGAAAGAGAGGTTGAACAGGCTGGTAATAGGGGTTGCGACAATGGCGGCGGATAGTTTCAGAAATAGAGGGTCCAGATTGTCAAGGCCAGCTGATTTGTTCAGGTCCAGGTTTTGCAGCTCTTTCAGAACATCTGCTATCTGGATTTGGGTAAAGGAGAAGCTGGGGAGGCTTGGGCGAGTAGCTGTGGGGGGAGCGGAGCTGTTGGCCTAGATTGGAGTAGCCAGGAGGAAGGCATGGCCAGCCGTTGAGAAATGCTTGTTGAAGTTTTCGATTATCATGGATTTATCAGTGGTGACCGTGTTACCTAGCCTCAGTGCAGTGGGCAGCTGGAAGGAGGTGCTCCATGGACTTTACAGTGTCCCAGAACCTTTTGGAGTTAGAGCTACAGGATGAAAATTTCTGCTTGAAAAAGCTGGCCTTTGCTTTCCTGACTGACTACGTGTATTGGTTCCTGACTTCCCTGAACAGTTGCATATCGCGGGGACTATTTGATGCTATTGCAGTCCGCCACAGGATGTTTTTGTGCTGGTCGAGGGCAGTCAGGTCTGGAGTAAACCAAGGGCTATATCTGTTCTTAGTTCTGCATTTTTTGAATGGAGCATGCTTATCTAAGATGGTGAGGAAGTTACTTTTAAAGAATGACAAGGCATCCTCAACTGATGGGATGAGGTCAATATCCTTCCAGGATACCCGGGCCAGGTCAATTAGAAGGCCTGCTCGCAGAAGTGTTTTAGGGAGCGTTTGACAGTGATGAGGGGTGGTCGTTTGACTGCGGACCCGTAGCGGATACAGGCAATGAGGCAGTGATTGCTGAGATCCTGATTGAAGACAGCGGAGGTGTATTTGGAGGGCCAGTTGGTCAGGATAATGTCTATGAGGGTGCCCTTGTTTACAGATTTAGGGTTGTACCTGGTGGGTTCCTTGATGATTTGTGTGAGATTGAGGGCATCTAGCTTAGATTGTAGGACTGCCGGGGTGTTAAGCATATCCCAGTTTAGGTCACCTAACAGAACAAACTCTGAAGCTAGAAGGGGGGCGATCAATTCACAAATGGTGTCCAGGGCACAGCTGGGAGCTAAGGGGGGTCGGCAAGCAGGCGGCAACAGTGAGAGACTTATTTCTGGAGAGAGTCATTTTTTAGTAATTCGAACTGTTTGGGTATGGACCTGGAAAGTATGACATTACTTTGCAGGCTATCTCTGCAGTAGACTGCAACTCCGCCCCCTTTGGCAGTTCTATCTTGACAGAAAATGTTATAGTTGGGTATGGAAATCTCAGAATTTTTGGTGGCCTTCCTAAGCCAGGATTCAGACACGGCAAGGACATCAGGGTTGGCAGAGTGTGCTAAAGCAGCGAGTAAAACAAACTTAGGGAGGAGGCTTCTGATGTTGACATGCATGAAACCAAGGCTTTTTCGATCACAGAAGTCAACAAATGAGGGTGCCTGGGGACATGCAGGGCCTGGGTTTACCTCCACATCACCCGCGGAACAGGGGAGGAGTAGTATGAGGGTGCGGCTAAAGGCTATCAAAACTGGTCGCCTAGAGCGTTTGGGACAAAGAATGAAAGGAGCAGATTTCTGGGCATGGTAGAATATATTCAGGGCATAATGCGCAGACAGGGGTATGGTGGGGTGCGGGTACAGAGGAGGTAAGCCCAGGCACTGGGTGATAAGAGAGGTTGTATCTCTGGACATGCTGGTTGTAATGGGTGAGGTCACTGCATGTGTGGGAGGTGGTACAAAGGAGGTATCAGAGGTATAAAGAGTGGAACTAGGGGCTCCATTGTAAACTAAAACAATGATAACTAACCTGAACAACAGTATACAAGGCATATTGACATTTGAGAGAGACATACAGCGAGGCATAAAGTAATCGCAGGTCTTGATTGGGAGAGCTTGCTAAAACAACATGTTGGGGAATAATCAGAATTGGTTGGTAAAATAGGTAAGATGTTTTATATTCATCATATGTTTGTAAGTTACTTCTCATCAGAATGTTATTTTTGTATAATACTGTGGCGGGGTTGCAGTTATCTGTTCTATGTCAAGACTAAGTTGCATGGGCCGCAGAGAGGGGAGAGGTCAAGGTATGATCATGTGTAAACATCTTTTGCTCCACTGTGTCTGTGTGCCAGTCACTCCCTACTTTTCCCATTGGGGAAAGGAGGATGGCAGGGTCTAGAATCATTCTATGCTCTCCGTGAGTTTGTCCAGGATTGGTTGTATTTAGAATTGGTTGTATCTAAATGACAATTTGATATATGCCTGTTGATATGGAGGATTGGTTTATGGTTTCGGGGTTTGAGTAAGGAGACAAAGCTGAACGATGTATTATGTCTATGCTGTCTGACTATGTGTGTTCTTTGCTATTAAAGGAACTCAGCTGCAATGTGTAAGGGGATCTCAGAGAATTCATTGATAGACACTGAACTGATCTGAGAGTCACAGGGTTATGATAGAGCTCATATAATTAAAGATGGACTTTGATAACTAACTCTGACTTGTGTGTGGTTTGCGCTCATGATTTGGTAAATAGAGGAAAATTTCCACGACAAACAGGTGAGACAACAACAGCTAATCAGCTAACACAACAACAGCAGGTAAAAATGGAGATGACTAGGCAGAGAGGGTCAGATTAACTACACACAGAGCCTGAGTTCGCTGCTCGGGCCGACAGATAAAAAAATACATAAACAGAATGGAGTACCGTGATTAATGGACAGTCCAGCAGGCATCAGCTATGTATCCAAGTGATCATAGTGTCCAGAGGGCAGCAGTAGATGGAACAGGAGAGCCGCCACTACAGTAGCACTCGGGCGACACAGCGTTTAAAGTTAGTAGCCCTCCGACGGAGGCCGGTTGAAGGCACAGCGGATGGAGTCATTCGTCGGCAGACCAGTCGTGGTGGTGCAGCGGGGGCCATGTCGACAGAGAATCCAAGCCAGATGGCGAAAGAGGTATTGTAGAATTTAGTTTGCTAGCCGGGAGATGCGCCTGGCTCACGGCTAACTGGTGCTAGCTTCGTGGCAGTGGCATTAGCCACTATAGCCAATCGGTAGCAGCGGTGAACCGGTGCCAAGGTCCAGACTTTACAGCAAGGATCCGGTGGAGTATTGGGCTCTAGCCGTGTATGAGTGGGGTTCGGGTGAACAGCTGAGTAGGCCGGTAGGTGGGCCTCAGGTATGGCTTCGGTACTGGATGCAACGGTGAGTGCAAGCTAGCTGTGAGCTAGCTAGCTGCAGGCTGTGAGCTAGCTAGCTGCAAGCTAGCTGTGAAGACAAGAAGTAGTGGTCCAGGGATTCCGGCAGGAATCCGGCGTTGTTGGGGAGAGACAGTCCGATACTGGTAGACTGGCGAGTATTATCCAGGCTAAGATAATACTGGCTACCATGGCTATGCCCCAATAGGATGACAAAAACATCCACAGGGAACAAATGGTCACTGAATGGATTGATGAGCATGAAAACTATGTAAACCATATGCCATTGCCATCCCAGTCACCAGATCTCAACTCAATTGAACACTTATGGGAGATTCTGGAATGGAGCCTGAGACAGCATTTTCCACCACCATCAAATTATGGAAGTTCTCATGGAAGAATGGTATCGCATCCTGCCAATAGAGTTACAGACACTTGTAGAATCTATGCCAAAGTGCATTGAAGCTGTTCTGGCGGTTTGTAGTGGCCCAACGCCCTATTAAGACACTTTATATTTGTGTTTCCTTTATTTTGGCAGTTACTTGTAGGCGTGTGTGTGTGTTAGAGAAAGAGAGAAAGGGGGATAAGACACAGGTCAGTAAGCAGCACCATTTATCTTCCTGCATCATTAGCCCCGGCGATGTAGCCCAGGATCCTGAACCACCATGGAGTGCGCTCTGACTCTTTGTCTCTGTCCCTCACTTCATCTCCCTCTTTCCCCCTCCATCTCTCTACTCCAATATATCTCTTTCCCATCTCTCCCTCCCTCCCTCCCTCGCTCTAGCCCCATCCTTCACTCTCTAACACTGGCCATGAATGTCAAGGAGGTTTGGCTTGGCATCCAGCCTGGCCAGCTCTCTGCCCACCACCAAACCCCTGCCACGCTGCAAGGTCATACCAGACCCTGCAGGTACAACCCCCAAATGTTCTCCCAGTGAAAACCTCCAGTACATAAAACTACTAAGAGAGCGCGAGCGACGTCCTGTTATCTATTATATCTGATTGAGTCCATCTGGTCCAATGTGTTATGGTCGAGCTACAGGAAGATGATACCGTTTCAGATTTCGGTAAGGTGTGTGTGTGTGTGTGTGTGACCACATGACAGCCATTTTGTAGGGGTTTAAACAAGACCTGTCCATCAACCGGTTCTCAACCCGTTCCCCAAATACCTTTCCCAATACTATTCTATCACCCCCTAAATGACTAAATTTTATTCATTTACATTAATCCCCACGAGGAACAACTCAGTGCGACATAATCTCCATATTTTACACACTAAATTGCACTTCATCGCAATTTGGGGGATTGGGAACAGGTGTTGTAGCACTACCTTCTATTTGATTCCATAGTAACTATATTTTCTAGTCAACGAGGTGTCACTTGGCTGTTTAACCATGTGTTAAAACACATACAATCTTCATATTCATAAAACGGGGGAATGAATCCACATCTGTGTGGATGTTCAAATCGCTACCTAGCGCCGGTGAAAATTGTAGAGCCGTAAATGGAGCAAAAGTGAGACACTCCGAAAGCTGGATGTTCCTTTTTAGCACAGCGAAGAATTCAGAGTTTGCTCGTTTCACGATGAGATGAGGAGCTCTTGTCATTAGACTAGGACGGTGACAGAGGACTCCATAAGGACATTTGTAGTGGGACTGATACCCATTAGACACTAACTTTGACTGATTCACATGAAGGCTGGTGGCGGTCGCATTGCAACTCGTGGACTGGGGCTTCCAGCCTAAACCTTATGACATGTTTGCAAATACTGTCTTAGGTTTGAAATTTATTGTATTTTTTTATTAAAAAATAATTGAATTGTATTAATCACATGCATTGAATACAACGTGTAGACCTTACCGTGAAATGATTACTTATAAGCACTTACCCAATAATGCAGAGTTTTAAATAAATTAATAAGAAAAATGTTTGCAATAAATAAACTACAGGAAAAATAGTAACACAATTAAATACCTGACAAGGCCATATAAAAGGGGTATGGGTTAGTCGAGGTAATTGAGGTATTTGTAAATGTAGGTAGAGGAGGGGTAAAGTGACTACATAGAAATTAAAACAGAGTAGCAGCAGCATATGTGAAGAGTGTGAAGGAATGTGAATGTACTCTATGTGTTTGTGTGTGTGTCCCATGCCAACTCTTTTCAGCCTCCTGAGCGGGAATGGGTGTTGTCGTGCCCTTTCCACAACTGTCTTGGTCTGTTTGGACCATGATGTGGACACCAAGGAACTGGAAGCTCTCGACCCTGCTCCATGTGGTGGCGTGCTCGGCCCTCCTTTTCATGTAGTCCACAATCCGCTCCTTTGTCTTGATCACGTTGAGGGAGAGGTTGTTGTCCTGGCACCACATTGCAAGGTCTCTGACCTCCTCCCTATAGGCTGTCTCATCGTCGTCAGTGATCAGTCCTACCAACGTTGTGTCATCTGCAACCTTAAAGATGGTGTTGAAATCGTGCCTGGCCACACAGTTGTGGGTGAACAGGGAGTACAGGGGGGGACTAAGAACGCACCCTTGAGGGGCCCCCGTGTTGATGGTCAGCGTGGTGGATGTGTTGTTGCCTACCCTCACCACCTGAAGGTGGCCCATCAGGAAGTTCAAGATCCAGTTGCAAAGGGAGGTGTTCAGTCCCAGGGACCTTAGCTTAGTGATGAGCTTGGAGTGCACTATGGTGTTGAACGCTGAGCTGTAGTCAGTGAACAGCACTCTTAGATAGGTGTTCCTTTTGTCCAGGTGGGAAAGGGCAGTGTGGAGTGCAATAGTGGTTGCGTCCTCTGTGGATCTGTTGGGAGGGTATGCGAATTGAAGTGAGTCCAGGGTTTCTGGAATGATGATGTTGATGTGAATCATGACCAGCCTTTCAAAGCATTCCATGGCTACAGATGTTAGTGCTACAAGGCAAGTGCTACAATTTTTCCATCAGGGTTATCCTTAGGGGGTCGTCCGGGTTTGGCCGGTGTAGGCCATCATGAAAATAAGAATTTGTTCTTAACTGACTTGTCTAGTTAAATAAAAAATAAGAAAATAAGAAAGGGACAGCCAGGACCATGCTTACCACATGCTCAGGACCAGCTAAGGTAGAATTTACAATTATGGCCAGGAATTTTGACTGGTTAAGTCATGTGATGAGAAAAAACAATGTGGTAGTTTTTCCAGACCATTTACCCCCTGACCAAACTCTTGGCCCACATTCTCAATATGGACATGGTTTACGGATCCTCCCCCTAGGTTCTTATCTCCCTCTAAGAAAGAAAGTCTCTCTCTCCCTCTCTCTTTTTGGGTGGACAGATAGAGAGGGTAGTTATTCTGTCAGCACGAGATGGAGAGTGTATTTATCTTGTCGTTGAAGACAGACAGCATATTTATTTAGGAGTTTAGGATGGAGCACTGTTTATTTAGAGAAGAGCTGTGCTGGCTGGTCCCATATTGCGGCGACTAGTGTTCAGGGAGTATCCCTACACGTCCGGGTGAGGGAGTGATTTTCCATCAGTGGGACGGCACATGCACATGCACACAGCAAACAACACACACACACACAGAGACACAGAGAGAGAGAGACAGAATGTTCTGAATATGAATGTGGGTTGCCAGACAGGAGACAAGAAGCATATTGCCTTTCACCTGCCCTTGGGGTGCAACAGGAACAAACAAACACAAAGACGTAAACAGTGTTGTGAGCACCATAATAAACTACATGTCCCATAACAAACTACAAGTACCAACATGCAATTATATAGGCACAGAATTCAATGTAAAAAATAATTTGACCGATTCTAATTTTAGTGTGGAAATATTCACCGATATATCTTCCAATATTTGTATTATTATAGCTGGAATCAGGGGCGCAACATTCATTGGGGAAATTTCCCCCACACATTCTGAAATTGCATGTTTGTCCCTCCCAGTTACATCATTGGAATGTGATACAAAACAAGGCAATGTGATTTAAGACCATGAGGACACCTCCGAGTGGTCGGGTAGGCTGTACGTTGATCTGACTGGATAAAAAAATATATATAATTGCACCCCTGTCTGGAATATATATATATAGATATATATATATACATAGATACAGTGGTGGGAAAAAGTATTTAGTCAGCCACCAATTGTGCAAGTTCTCCCACTTAAAAAGATTAGAGAGGCCTGTAATTTTCATCATAGGTACACTTCAACTATGACAGACAAAATGAGAAAAAAAATTCCAGATAATCACATTGTAGGATCTTTAATGAATTTATTTGAAAATTAGGGTGGAAAATAAGTATTTGGTCAATAACAAAAGTTTATCTCAATACTTTGTTATATACCCTTTGTTGTCAATGACAGAGGTCAAACGTTTTCACAAGTCTTCACAAGGTTTTCACACACTGTTGTTGGTATTTTGGCCCATTCCTCCATGCAGATTTCCTCTAGAGCAGTGATGTTTTGGGGCTGTTGCTGGGCAACACGGATTTTCAACTCCCTCCAAAGATTTTCTATGGGGTTGAGATCTGGAGACTGGATAGGCCACTCCAGGACCTTGAAATGCTTCTTACGAAGCCACTCCTTCGTTGCCCGGGCGGTGTGTTTGGGATCATTGTCATGCTGAAAGACCCAGCCACGTTTCATCTTCAATGCCCTTGCTGATGGAAGGAGGTTTTCACTCAAAATCTCACGATACATGGCCCCATTCATTCTTCCCTTTACACGGATCAGTCGTCCTGGTCCCTTTGCAGAAAAACAGCCCCAAAGCATGAGGTTTCCACCTCCATGCTTCACAGTAGGTATGGTGTTCTTTGGATGCAACTCAGCATTCTTTGTCCTTCAAACACGACGAGTTGAGTTTTTACCAAAAAGTTATATTTTGGCTTCATCTGACTATATGACCTTCTCCCAATCTTCTTCTGGATCATCCAAATGCTCTCTAGCACACTTCAGACAGGCCTGGACATGTACTGGCTTAAGCAGGGGGACACGTCTGGCACTGCAGGATTTGAGTCCCTGGCGGCGTAGTGTTACTGATGGTAGGCTTTGTTACTTTGGTCCCAGCTCTCTGCAGGTCATGCACTAGGTCCCCCAGTGTGGTTCTGAGATTTTTGCTCATCGTTCTTGTGATCATTTTGACCCCACGGGGTGAAATCTTGCATGGAGCCCCAGATCAAGGGAGATTATCAGTGGTCTTGTATGTCTTCCATTTCCTAATAATTACTCCCACAGTTGATTTCTTCAAACCAAGCTGCTTACCTATTGCTTACCTATTGGAGATGCAGTCTTCCCAGCCTGTTGCAGGTCTACAATTTTGTTTCTGGCGTCCTTTGACAGCTCTTTGATCTTGGCCATAGTGGAGTTTGGAGTGTGACTGTTTGAGGTTGTGGACAGGTGTCTTTTATACTGATAACAAGTTCAAACAGGTGCCATTAATACAGGTAACAAGTGGAGGACAGAGGAGTCTCTTAAAGAAGAAGTTACAGGTTTGTGAGAGCCAGAAATCTTGCTTGATTGTAGGTGACCAAAAACTTATTTTCCACCATAATTTGCAAATAAATTAATGAAAAATCTTACAATGTGATTTTCTGGATTGTTTTGCTCTCATTTTGTTTGTCATAGTTGAAGTGTACCTATGATGAAAATTACAGGCCTCTCTCATCTTTTTAAGTGGGAGAACTTGCACAATTGGTGGCTGACTAAATACTTTTTTGCCCCACTGTATGTATGTATATACATATATATATTTGTTTTGTGCTTAAAACAGCCCTACAAAGATACTCAGGAAGTGTAAGAATGTAGGATCACCAGAAAGATCATATTTGTTTATGGAAAAACGGTGTTACACTCTAGTCTAGTTAAAGGAGGATAAACTGCACTGATTCCAGCCCAAAATTGCCTAGGCACTGAATAATGAGCTGCTGGAAAACAACATTTTTGGATTTAGCTTTGTTTCCATCGATTGTAGGGCTGTAGTCAATTAATTCTGGTAGTTGTCACTTGAAAGGAAAAACATCCATAACAATATTCACACAGCACTGCCTCTCGCACAAAGGGTTAGGGTTTAGCGTAGGGACGTCCTGAGGATCCCAGATAGCATGGACTGTGTCAAGTACTCTCAGTGAACTGCATCAAGTACTCTCACACAGCTAGTTCGCTGGCTGGCTAGCTAGCTAGCTAGTATTTAGCACTCATCATGGATATGGGGGTGGCGTCTGGCAAAATATAAATTTGGACCAGTCCCTATCAAGTGACAATGAACCCATACATCAAAACGTAGTGACGAAGTGCTACTTTGTAACCTGCAAAGTTATTTTTTGGCGCTACATTAGCGTCCAGACTTAGTGTAGCGCGCCAAGTCAAGAAATACTTATTTTGGGGCTCCCGAGTGGCACAGCGGTCTAAGGCACTGCATCTCAGTGCTAAAGGCGTCACTACAGACACGCTGGTTCGAATCCAGGCTGTATCACAACCGGCAGTGATTGGGAGTCCCACAGGGCGGCGCACATTTGGCCCGGCGTCGTCGGGTTTGGCCGGTGTAGACCGTCATTGTAAATAAGATTTTGTTCCTAACAGACTTGCCTAGTTAAACAAAGGTAAAAATAAAATATATATCCATGCAAAGAGCGCAAAAAAGTTCAATTCTATGAAGTGCTTTTTTGCAGAGCGTTTTCTCAGCATCTAATATCGGTCCTTTTCAATGGATTAAACGCTGATACAAATACATTGGTAAAAGGCTAATATCGGCAGATAATATCAGTCAACTGATAAATCCGTCGGGCTCTAATTTCTATGGATATAGCATTGATGTAGTAGCGATATCCTCATAAGGAGCCATCTAAGAGCAATCTAAATTAACCTTCAAATTAATAACTCTACTTTATCTAGGGGTGAAATCAGCATCACTCTATCCACTTGAGGTGTTTCACTGTATTTAGCATAGAGGCTAATGTGATGTACTGTCTAGTACTTAATGCAATAGTCATTCACATATTAATGCTATACTGTAAGCCTCTGCCACATACCCCATGTGTGTAACTTATACCGTTCAGCTTCCAGGCTGCCTAAGGAAAACAGATCTGTTGGAATGCATCAGGTAAACACATAGGGTACCACTTTCCTCCCAGTCGCCTCCCAGCTCATTATCCACAGGGCAACTGTGTTGGCAAACGGGTCAAGCCTCTATGGTAAAAGAGCCGTAATGGAGGAAGCTGGAGGGGGTTCACAAGCTCCTCAGACATGGTAACAGGCCACGGAGGCCAAATGTTCCATGTGTTCCACAGCGTTCCTCACCACTACACCACCTCAAACGGTGTCAAAGGAAACGCCCACTCAGACAGATGACTGCTGGGTTTCAAATCATACAATCCACAGAGGATCGTCTTCCCTGGGAAGACAGTGAAACATCAGCAGGTAGCTGGGAGACTGCAAGGATAATGTCGGAGCTAGCATTTCTCGCAGTGGGAGACTGGGCAAAAGATAACCTCCATTATACAGCCCGTAAGGAATCAGAAGTCTAATTGTAGCTGTGAACACGTCCATAACTACAACGGAGGGGAAGAAACAACAACAAATGCAGTTGATTGCAGTGCTTAAAAATGGTGATTTATGTAGTGGGCTTTATAACAAGGGATATTTGCACTAGAAGTGCTTCATACAGCAAATACATATTGAGCTACTGTGCCAATCTAATACTGAACTACTTAGTATTAAACAGTAAGTAAGATGATTAGCAATGTACATCGGAATGTATATAAATTAGTTTTATAAGGACAATTTGACAGAAACAAAACAGTCCATACCTTCCAGATGAGTAGAATTTTTTACAAATGGGGAAATTCAAGATAAATCAAACAAACAAATACTGAATGGGAGGGTGACTTTGGAGCTCAACTGTAGTTTCAAAGATAGTAAGGGGGCATAGGGGGCAGGGCAGACAGGCGTGCTATTTTTGGCCCTTGTCCAATCACCATCACTCACTATGTGGTGTGGGTGTGACCCTTCTATTTCCCAGGCCTGCTGGGGTATTGATCGGCATTGCCTCTCCAGGTGCCTTGCCCCTCATCAATCGGGCCATTTGAGAGGTGGAGAGGGGGAGAGAGAGAGATAAATCCGTAAAGAAAAACTTAAATGGCCTTTTCTGTCTCAGCGAGACGGCTCCTCTGACTTTGACATTTTGAGTTGATGTTACAGGAGGTTGGTGGCATCTTAATTGGGAGCAATGAAGTGGTGACACATGGTTTTATTTTATTTTTTATTTTATTTCACCTTTATTTAACCAGGTAGGCTAGTTGAGAACAAGTTCTCATTTGCAACTGTGACCTGGCCAAGATAAAGCATAGCAGTGTGAACAGACAACACAGAGTTACACATGGAGTAAACAATTAACAAGTCAATAACTAGGTACTTATAGATGTCCACATATTCAAGGTCGGAACCATCCAGGGTGGTGATGCTGGTCAGGCGTGCGGGTGCAGGCAGGGAACGGTTGAAAAGCATGCATTTTGGTTTTACTAGCGTTTAAGAGCAGTTGGAGGCCACGGAAGGAGTGTTGTATGGCATTGAAGCTCGTTTGGAAGCTAGATAGCACAGTGTCCAAGGACGGGCCGGAAGTATATAGAACGGTGTCGTCTGCGTAGAGGTGTATCAGGGAATCGCCCGCAGCAAGAGCAACATCATTGATATATACAGAGAAAAGAGTCGGCCCGAAAATTGAACCCTGTGGCACCCCCATAGAGACTGCCAGAGGACCGGACAGCATGCCCTCCGATTTGACACACTGAACTCTGTCTGCAAAGTAATTGGAGAACCAGGCAAGGCAGTCATCTGAAAAACCGAGGCTACTGAGTCTGTCGATAAAAATATGGTGATTGACAGAGTCGAAAGCCTTGGCAAGGTCGATGAAGACGGCTGCACAGTACTGTCTTTTCTTGATGGCGGTTATGATATTGTTTAGTACCTTGAGTGTGGCTGAGGTGCACCCGTGACCGGCTCGGAAACCAGATTGCACAGCGGAGAAGGTATGGTGGGATTCGAGATGGTCAGTGACCTGTTTGTTGACTTGGCTTTCGAAGACCTTAGATAGGCAGGGCAGGATGGATATAGGTTTGTAACAGTTTGGGTCCAGGGTGTCTCCCCCTTTGAAGAGGGGGATGACTGCGGGAGCTTTCCAATCCTTGGGGATCTCAGACAATATGAAAGAGAGGTTGAACAGGCTGGTAGTAGGGTACTGTACTAAACCTCAAATTGCCTCTAAGTCCCGCAGAATAATCACAAAACTTTTAGTGGCGCAACCACTAACCACATAGAGTTCAATTGCTCATTTCGAATGGGTGTCGAAGGATCCATATGCTCATGATCATTAGGCACCAAACATATATTTTTTTGACTGAAACAGGTAGGGACTACCTTGACACGTCCAATGAGAAACACTCATTTTTGTTTTCCCTTACAAAAAACATTTAGCTACAGAGTGCACTAATAAACATGACCCAGTCTTCTGTTCCCAGCTAGTCCATGTGCTATGGGGAGCATGGGCTGGGACTGCTGATACAAAGTAGCTGAAGTGTTACACAAGTAATTACTGGACAAACTGCGAGACATCTATCTGGATGGTGATTGATAAGATATGCTCATTGACTAGGCCTTCAATATCTATTTGCTGTCACTGACTTTACTGCCAGGGCCATTATTGACCTGACAAAGGATTTCTGGTCAGGAGATACAGTGCCTTCAGAAAGTATTCAGACCCCTTGACTTATTCCACATTTTGTTACGTTACAGCCTTATTCAAAAAAGTATTGAATTGTTTTTTTCCCTCATCAACCTTCACAGAGTAACCAATAATGAAAAAGCAAAAACACATTTTTAGAAATGTTTGCCAATATATATATATATATAAATAAAAATATCATATTTACATAAGTATCCAGATCATTTACTCAGTACTTTATTGAAGCACCTTTGGCAGTGATTAAATCATAGAGTCTTCTTGGGTATGACACTACAAGTTTGGCACACCTGTATTTGGAGAGTCTCTCCAGATATGTTCAATGGGGTTCAAGTCCAGGCTATGGCTGGGCCACTTAAGGACATTGAGGCTTGTCCTGAAGCCACTCTTGCATTGTCTTGGCTGTGTGCTTCGGGTTGTTGTCCTGTTGGAAGGTGAACCTTTGCCCCAGTCTGAGGTCCTGAGTGCTCTGGAGCAGGTTTTTAAATCAAGGATCTCTCTCTGTACTTTGCTCTGTTCATTCTTCCCTCAATCCTGACTAATCTCCCTGAGCTGAAAAACATCCCCACAGCATGATGCTGACACCACGCTTCTCCGTACCAATGGTGACAGGTTTCCTCAAGATTTAATGCTTGGAATTTCAGGCCAAAGAATTCAATCTTCGTTTCATTAGACCAGAGAATTTTGTTTCTCATGGTCAGAGTCTTTGGGTAACTTTTGGCAAACTCCAAGCAGGAGTGGCATCTGTCTGGCCACTACCATAAAGGCCTGATTGGTGGAGTGCTGCAGAGATGGTTGTCCTCCTGGAAGGTTCTCCCACCTCCACAGAGCAACTCTAGAGCTCTGTCAGACCATCAGGTTCTTGGTCAGCTCCCTTAACAAGGCCCTTCTCCCCGGTGCTCAGTTTGGCAGGGTGGCCAGCTCTAGGAAGAGTCTTGGTTTTTCCAAACTTCTTCCATTTAAGAATGATGGAGGCCACTGTGTTCTTGGGGACCTGCTGCAGAAATGTTTTGTTACCCTTCCCTAGATTTGTGCCTCGACACAATCCTGTCTCGGAGCTCAACGGACACTTTTCTCGACCTCATGGCTGGGTTTTTGCTCTGACATGTACTGTCAACTGTGGGACCTTGTATAGACAGGTGTGTGCCTTTCCAAATCATGTCAAATCAATTGAATTTACCACAGGTGACTCCAATCAACTTTTAGAAACAGCTCAAGGATGATCAATGGAAACAGGATGCACCTGAGTTCAATTTTGAGTCTCATTGCAAAGGGCCTGAATGCTTATATAAATAAGGTATGTTTTAAATATTTTTGCCATTATGTCATTATTTTTGCCATTATGTCTTTATAGGGTATTGTGTGTAGATTGCTGAGTTAAAAAAAAAGATTTAATATATTTTAGAATAAGGCTGTAACATAACAAAATGTGGAAAAAGTCAACGGGTCGGAAATATTTCCGAATGCACTGTATGGAGACAGCTACATCCTGATGGAGAATAGGGCTCTTGAATAGTTTTAAAATGCATCCGTCCTACCTTGATTCTCTAACATAACTATAAAAATTGGGAAATGCCTCATTTCATTCATTAATGGGTACTTTTTCTTCATTTTATCTCTACACAAGATGGCCCAATACAACAAGCTATGGACTAGACACAAAATGGAATTTGGAAGTTGAATAGCCAGGCCGACATAATGTCCTTAGAGTACAATAGCCATCTTCACACCACTGTCTGTGTTCCATCTTTCTCGACAGTAGCAATAATGGTATGTCAGGATGGCCTTTAGAACTATTAGCTGTGATTCTAAATGACATGGCGTATGTCCCAAATGGCACCTGTATCAATCTGGTTTCCGAGTCGGTCACGGGTGCACCTCAGCCACGCTCAAGGTACTAAACGATATCATAACCGCCATCGATAAAAGACAGTACTGTGCAGCCGTCTTCATCGACCTGGCCAAGGCTTTCGACTCTGTCAATCACCATATTCTTATCGGCAGACTCAGTAGCCTCGGGTTTTCTAATGACTGCCTTGCCTGGTTCACCAACTACTTTGCAGACAGAGTTCAGTGTGTCAAATCGGAGGGCATGTTGTCCGGTCCTCTGGCAGTCTCTATGGGGGTGCCACAGGGTTAAATTCTCGGGCCGACTCTGTTCTCTGTATATATCAATGATGCTGCTCCCTGATCCACCTCTACGCAGACGACACCATTCTCTATACTTCTGGCCTTTCCTTGGACACTGTGCTATCTAACCTCCAAACGAGCTTCAATGCCATTCAACACTCCTTCCGTGGCCTCCAACTGCTCTTAAACGCTAGTGAAACCAAATGCATGCTTTTCAACCGTTCACTGCCTGCACCCACACGCCCGACTAGCATCACCACCCTGGATGGTTCCGACCTAGAATATGTGGACATCTATAAGTACCTAGGTGTCTGGCTAGACTGTAAACTCTCCTTCCAGACTCATATCAAACATCTCCAATCTAAAATCAAATCTAGAGTTGGCTTTCTATTCCGCAACAAAGCCTCCTTCATTCACGCCGCCAAACTTACCCTAGTAAAACTGACTATCCTACCGATCCTCGACTTCGGCGATGTCATCTACAAAATAATATCCAAGACTCTACTCAGCAAACTGGATGCAGTTTATCACAGTGCCATCCGTTTTGTTACTAAAGCACCTTATACCACCCACCACTGCGACCTGTATGCTCTAGTCGGCTGGTCTTTGCTACATATTCGTCGCCAGACCCACTGGCTCCAGGTCATCTACAAGTCCATGCTAGGTAAAGCTCTGCCTTATCTCAGTTCACTGGTCACGATGGCAACACCCACCCGTAGCAAGCGCTCCAGCAGGTGTATCTCACGGATCATCCCTAAAGCCAACACCTAATTTGACCACCTTTCCTTCCAGTTCTCTGCTGCCTGTGACTGGAACGAATTGCAAAAATCGCTGAAGTTGGAGACTTTTATCTCCCTCACCAACTTTAAACATATGCTATCTGAGCACCTAACCGATCGCTGCAGCTGTACATAGTCCATCGGTAAATAGCCCACCCAATTTACCTACCTCATCCCCATACTGTTTTTATTTATTTACTTTTCTGCTCTTTTGCACACCAGTATCTCTACCTGCACATGACCATTTGATCATTTGACTCCAGTGTTAATCTGCTAAATTGCAATTATTCGCCTACCTCCTCATGCCTTTTGCACACAATGTATGTAGACTATTTTTTCTTGTTCTACTGTGTTATTGACTTGTTTATTGTTTACTCCATGTGTAACTCTGTGTTGTTGTCTGTTCACACTGCTATGCTTCATCTTGGTCAGGTCGCAGTTGTAAATGAGAACTTGTTCTCAACTAGCCTACCTGGTTAAATAAAGGTGAAATAAAATAAAATAAAAATGTATATAGGTATACAACTTTTGACCTGGGCCTGTAACCACAATGCTTCTTGGAGTAGGAGTGCTGATCTAAGATCAGTTTTACCTTTAGATCAGTGAGTAAGATTATATGGACAGATCCTAGATCAGCACTCCTACTCTGAGATGCTTTGTGGATATGGGCCCAGGTCCCATATGGGCCCAGGTCAAAAGTAGTGCGCTATATACAGTGCCTTGCGAAAGTATTCGGCCCCCTTGAAGCCTGAAATGTGGCAAAAGGTCGCAAAGTTCAAGGGGGCCGAATACTTTCGCAAGGCACTGTACATAATAGGGTGCCATTTGGGATATACACCACGTCATTTTGAATCAAAGCTAATCGTTCTCAAGGCCATCCTGACATACCATTTTTGCTACTGTGGAGAAAGATGGAACACAGACAGTGGTGTGAAGATGGCTATTGTACTCTAAGGACATTATGTCTGCATGGCTTTTCAACTTCCAAATTCCATTTTGTGTCTAGTCCATAGCTTATTGTATTGGGCCATCTTGTGCAGAGAAAAAATGAAGAAAAAGTACCAATTAATGAATGAAATGAGGCAATTCTCAATTGTTCTTAGGAAGGCATTTTATAGTTATGTTAGGGAATCAAGGTAGGAAGGATGCATTTTAAAACTATTCAAGAGCCCCATTCTCCACTATGTAGGGAATAGGGTGCCATTTGGGATGCATCCACAGTGTGTCAGACAATGGAGTGTATTTCCCACTTTTACAAGCCCTGACTGGTAAAAAGATAGCAAATATAAGAAAGCGGGAGAACGTCAGCTGCAATCATGGAGAACACAGTCCTACTACCCACGTGAGTGTGTGTGTGTGTGTGTGTGTGTGTGTGTGTGTGTGTGTGTGTGTGTGTGTGTGTGTGTGTGTGTGTGTACTGACAATAACTGTTCTGTAAGTAGAACACTTCCACCCACGCCCTGCTTGTGGAATGAATAGAACATCTGCAGGCAATTGCAAGAGAGGGAGAGAGGCAAAGAGAAGAAAAGAGAATGAGAGCGATGGCGAGAGGGATGAGAGTGGAGATATATAGATAAAGAGTCAACGAGAGAGCGAGAGAGGCTGAGCGAAAGAGAGGTAGAGAAAGGAGAGAGAGCGAGAGAGAGAGACGTGGCTCTCAAGAGAAGACAGGCTATGTGCACACTGCCCACAAATGTAGGTGGAAACTGAGCTGCACTTCCTAACCTCCTGCCAAATGTACGACCATATAAGAGACACATATTTCCCTCAGATTACACTGACCCACGAAGAATTAAAAAAACAAATCAAAATTTGATCAACTCCCATATCTATTGGGTGAAATACCACAGTGTGCAGTCACATCATCAATATTTGTGACCAGTGGCCAGAAGAAAGGGGCAACTAATGAAGAACAAACACCATTGTAAATACAACCCATATTTAAATTAATTTATTTTGTACTTTGTGTATTTTAACTATTTGCACATCGTTGCAACACTGGATTTTGACATGACATTTAAAATGTATTTATTATTTTGTAACTTTTGTGAGTAATGTTTATTGTTAATAAATCCCCTTAAAAAAAAGGAGAGAGAGATATTCTACCTCAAAGCCTCTTCATGCCTCGTGCCAACACCATATAGTTATCCCTCTAGGGTGGAGGAGAGAGGGAGAGAAAACTCATCCCTTTGTTCCTGCTCTCTCTCTGTGTTCCGGGGTGTCGGGAGCTCTAACGGACCTGGGTCCGATCCAGAGGTGTGCGATGCAGCATGAGAAAAAGAGGAGAGGTGATGACAGACGGCCCTGTCTCGCACCCAATACACGGGTAGTCTTCAGAGAGCTTAGGCTCTGAAGAGCTCTCACCATGGTGAGAGCAGGAGCTCTCCTCTGCTCCCTCTTTCTGAGTTTCGGTCTCCCAATTTCGGCTTCTCGTTCTCTCTTTCTCACAATCTCTCTTTCTCTCCCTCCCTCCATCTCGATCTCTCCTTCTGTTTCTCTTTCTCTCCTTCTCCTTGTCTTCTCTTCTTTAATCTCACTCGCTTATTGTTGCTTGCCAGCTGTAAAGCCAGTGTGGGGTTGAGAGAGAGCCCGGTGGCTGAGGTTGCTGCTGAGCTCTTCTCTCTTTGTTTAATCCGTGGCACTGGGAGAGTAGGAAGAACACAATGATAGTGTGTTTGGCTACTGATATCTCACTAATACTGCCACAATCCCCTACTAGTCCCAGTGGACACAGGCTCCATGCCTTGTCCAAATCCCTCTAAACCCTGGTCTTTTCTGTACATTTGCATTGGATGAAAAATACTCCTTCCTTTGAAATATGAATGGTGTCACTTGTAGAGGATTCATTGACCCTGGACCTTCTAGTGATATGCGTTGCTAGCACAAAATAATGAATGAGATGTTGTGTGCCTTCTTCCCCAAATGAAATTAGAGGGTTTTATGCAAATTCAAGATATTCACAGGAACTGGACAAAATTAAGATACAATATGAAGGGAAAAGAGGAATGTCGGCTTTGCTGTTTTAAAGGTTAAAGGTTTTCAATTCCATTATCTCAGATGCGTTTCAATTTCAGGACTCTTGATGTAAGATGGCTCCGACAGAGATGGTCACCTCACTTCACGTCATTAGGAAACTATGCAGTAATTCGTTTTTTATGTATTATTTGTTATGTTGTTAGCCCAGAAGACCTTAAGTGTTATTACATACAGCCGGGAAGAACTATTGGATATAAGAGCAACATCAACTTACCAACATTACGATCAGGAATACAACTTTCCCGAAACGGATACTTTGTTCAGACCTCCACCATGGACATTTGTTCTAATCCCAGAGGCCGACCCAAATCAACGTCGTTGCCACAGGAGAGACAGACCGAGCAGCCTCCTGATCAGAATTAGAAGCCGAGCACACCATCCACCGTTTCCAAGCATATTACTCGCCAAAGTCCAGTCTCTAGACAACTCTTGGCACGAGTTGCCTTCCAGAGAGACGACAGAGATTGTAACATTCTCTGTTTCACGGAAACATGGCTCACTCGGGATATGTTGCCAGAGTCGGTACAGCCACCAGGTTTCTTCATGTGTCGCGCCGACAGAAACAAACATCTCTCTGGTAAGAAGGGCGAGGGCGTATGCCTCATCATTAACGACTCATGGTGTAATCATTAAAACATAGAGGAACTCAATACCTTTTGTTCACCTGACCTAGAATTCCTCACAATCAAATGCCGACCGAATTATCTTCCAAAATAATTATCTTATATTATAGTCACAGCCGTGTATATACCCACCAAGCAGATACCTTGAGGACCCTGAAGGAACTTCACTGGACTTTATATAAACTGGAAACCATATGTCCTGAGGCTGCATTTACTGTAGCTGGGGATTTCAACAAAGCTAATTTGAGAACAAGGTTACCTAAATTCTACCAGCACATTGTTGTTGTACCCCTTCAAGCAAAACATTTGACGACTGCAACTCTAACTTCCGCGATGCATACAAGGTCCTCCCCGGCCCTCCCTTCGACAAATCTGACCATGACTCCATCTTGTTGCTACCCTCCTAGGCACTAATTAAAAAACATGTCGCGCCCGTGTTTAGATCTATCCAATGCTGATCTGACCAATCGGAATCCACGCTTCAAGATTGCTTCGATCACGTCCAGTTCCAGGTAGCCTCAGACAATAACATCGACGTACACGCTGACTCGGTGAGTGAGTTTATTAGGAAGTGTATTGGAGATGTTGTACCCACTGTGACTATTGAAACCTTCCCTAACCAGAAACCGTGGATTGATGGCAGCATTCGCTCAAAACTGAAAGCACAAACCACCGCATTTAATCATGGCAAGGTGACAGGAAACATGACTGAATACAAACAGTGTAGCTATTCCCTCCGCAAGGCAATCATACAAGCAAAGTGTCAGCATAGAGACAAAGTAGAGCCTCAATCAACGGCTCAAACATGAGACGTACGTGACAGGGTCTACAGACAATCACAGATTACAAGAAGAAAACCAGCCCCTTTGCAGACATCGATGTCTCGCTCCCAGTCAAATTAAACAACTTCTTTGTGCGCATTGAGGACAATACAGTGCCACCAACACGGCCCGCTACCAAAGACTATGGGTTCTCCTTCAACGTGGCTGACGTGAGTAAAACATTTAAATGCGTTAACCCAAGCAGGGCTGCCGGCCCAGACGGCATACCTAGCTGCGTCCTCAGAGCATGCGCAGACCAGCTGGCTGGTGTGTTTACGGACATATTCAATCAATCCCTATCCCAGTCTGCTGTCCCCACATGCTTCAAGATGGCCACCATTGTTCCTGTTCCCAAGAAAGTGAAAGTAACTGAACTAAATGACTATAGCACTCACTTCTGTCATCAAAGTGCTTTGAGAAACTAATCAAGGATCATATCACCTCCACCCTACCTGATACCCTAGACACACTCCAATTTGCTTACCGCCCCAACAGACGATGCAATCACCAACACACTGCACACTGCCCTATCCCATCTGGACATGTGGGAATACCTATGTAAGAATGCTGTTCATTGATTAAAGCTCAGCATTCAACACCATAGTACCCTCCAAACTCATCATTAAGCTTGAGACCCTGGGTCACGACTTCGCCCTGTGCAACTGGGTCCTGGTCTTTGAGGGGCCGCCCCCAGATGGTGAAGGTAGGAAACAACATCTCCACCCCGCTGATCCGGGGCCCCACCAGGGTGCATTCTCAGTCCTCTCCTGTACTCCCTGGCCATGCACACCTCCAACTCAATCATCAACTTTGCAGATGACACAGTGGTAAGCTTGATTACCAACAACGACGAGGTTAGGGCACTTGGATTGTGTTGTCAGGAATATAACCTTGCACCCCCCTATCCACATCGACGGGACAGCAGTATAGAAGGTGGAAAGTTTTCCAGTACACATGGACAAACTGAAATGGTCCACCTACACAACAGCGCCTCTTCAACCTTTTGCTACACCTGCATTAACATCTGCTAACCATGTGTATGAGACTAGGGTTGCACATTTTGGGGGATATTCAGAGGTGGAAACTTTCTGTGGGAATTAACAGAAATGTATATAAATGTAGATCTTTTTAGCACTGGATACATTTACCATATCATATGGAGACAAAAACATAAATATACAACTTCTACCTTATCATAAGTATACATAAATGCAAATGATTAAATCCTCCCAATAGAAAAAAACAACTATTTAGTTACGAATTTAACTTTAATTAAATGAGTTGACTCTTCACATGGGATGATTTCACTGAACAACAAAAGAAAGGGAATATTGAATGATCCCCAATGATCCTCTGCATCTCCCAATGTTTTCAACATACATCTGTGAAATGATAGTGTCGTGTCTTTAGCATCATTAACTGAAGACTTTAAGATTTGAAATAACTCTCTGTAATTATTATTACGCGATTAAACTGATTAATCATGTAACTGTAATTAACTAGGAAGTCGGGGCACCAAGGACAATATTCAGATCACAAAGTTATAATTTTCCTAATACAACTTTTCAGATATTTTCATATCTGATCCATTAGTCTTCTGATTAATTAATTATTCTTTACCTCACGTTAGTCTCATTCCAAACGTCTTAAATTGTTGGTGATCTGCACGAACCCAGTCTTCACTATGAGTCATCCATACATCAATTGTCTTAAATAATGTATTTATTAACTACCTAAACAATCACAGAAGTGCACACACAAACAAACAAAGTAAATATGGTTACAGGAAATGATAGGGGAATGTGCCCTAGTGGGCTAAACCGGCATGGCGGCTTGTTAGACAAAAGGGGAGTGGGGGTCAGCTGAGAAGTCACTACAGAGTAGATAATTATAACATTTGAAATGCTAATCCTTTGCACATGAACGCTCACTCAATTGGGAACAATTGCAATCAATATATATATATTTACGCTCAGTGTGTCGTCTTGATCGCTGTTGAAAAGTTGGTTTATTTTGTAGAATTGTCTGTCTCTCTCTGCCGTGGTCAGAATGGATACTTCAGAGTAACATTCAGCAATGTTGTTGTAGATGGATGTTTCGGCGGTTGTCGGTCTTCGCGTTCAATAATACCGAATTCCTAGCTGCAGACTAGTAAATAGCATCAAAGATTTGTTCTTATTCTGTCTGTATCAATACGTGTGGAGGCAAACTGGTCTGGTCTCAAACCTTGGCCCCCTCGTGGTGAGGTAAGCTGGTCTCAACCTTAGTCCTCTCGTAATTGAGAGAAACATGGTCTGGTGATAGAAAACCCCCCGGGTGGGGGGTTTATTCGGAAGAGCAGAAAAAGGCTGTCTCATGACGCCAGGTCCTAACTGTGCTCATGGGGGCGTGCCAGTGACTTAATGAAACTTTACACAGAAATGCAATTCTCTCACATTCCATAGCATCCCATAATTTCACAAATAGTTAAATCTTTCCTCATTCATCCTGTACAGCAATTAGATGCAAGCCTCATAACTGAGGCTATTATATAAACAGCGTTATGGTAATGTAGCCGTATTGTCTCCCATGAGTTTCACAAAATTGTACCAAACGGACCAGTTCGTAGCTGGATTCTTCACCAATCTTTTATACCTTCTCCAGAACATGAATGTTGTTCGAACCTCAAGTTCTGTGAGGTGGAAGAAATTCCTTTGTTCTATCTATGAAAACTCACTGTCTCTATACTGTGGCCATGAGGAGATAATCTCCTCCAGGAATTTACGACCCGAGGTTGCAGCAGCCTGAGTGTAGGAGACAGAGAGAGGGGGATGGGGCTTGCTGTACTCAAAGAGGGCAACGTCATGACAATAGCCTAGAAACTAAAGCTTTGGTTGTCTTCCTTTCAGCCTTCATGTCTTCTCACTGGATCTCATCAAAGTCCACTTCTTGAACCTCAGACTCTTCACTGTCCAACCTTGCTGAGGATTGCTCATTGTCAGGCTCAAAAAGCCACAAATTTGCCTGGATGGCCACCAATTTGTCAACCCTTGTATTGGTCAGCCTGTTGCATGCTTTGGTGTGTGCTCCCAAACAAGGTCCAGTTGCGCTCTGAGGCAGATGATGTTGGTGGGATTTGGAGGATGATGGAGGCAACAGGGGAAAGAGCCTCAGATCCACAATGTCGCTTCCACCAGGTGGCTGATGAGATATGTTGGCACAACTGCCATATTGCATCACCGTCCCAAAGCCCTTGCTTGGAAGTGTACTTCGCCAGACTGCCAAGAACCTTGCCCTCATCCAGGCTGTGGTGGCGAGACACAGTAGTGATGACACCATAGGCCTTGTTGATCTCAGCACAAGACAGGATGCTCTTGCCAGCATACTTGGGGTCCAACATGTAAGCTACGGCATGTATGGGCTTCACACAGAAGTCTTCACGCTTTTTTATGTATTTCAGAACTGCAGTTTCCTCTGCTTGGAGCAACAGTGAAGTGGGCAGGGCAGTACGTATTTCTTCTCTTACATCTGCAAGCAGTCTGAACATCAGACAGGATGGTATTGTCTCCCTCAATCCGTGCAATGGCTACTGCTATAGGTTTCAGGAGTTTCAGGCTGCTTACCACTCTCTCATGAAATACATCATCCAGAAGGATCCTCTTGATGGGGCTGTCCATATTGGCAGACTGTGATATGGCCATTTCTTGGAGACACCTTCCTCTCCAAGAGACTGTCCAACAGGATGACAACACCACCACAATGGGTATTGCTGGGCAGCTTCAATGTGGTGCTCTTATTCTTCTCACTTTGCTTGGTGAGGTAGATTTCTGCTATAACCTCATCACCCTTCACATACCTAACCATTTCCTTGGCTCTCCTGTAGAGTGTATCCATTGTTTTCAGTGTCATGATGTCATTGAGGAGCAGATGCAATGCATGATTTAAACACACTTTTCTGTAGGCTACTATTTACTAGTTAACAGAAAATCATGTTTGTCATAAAATATATTCATCCCACCCAGTATTGTAATCAAAACTTACCAGAAAGCATGCAGTCCTTGGCTCAGACAGTGTAGTAGTGTGGGCTCAATAGCATCTCATTAGTGTGCAAGATCTTGAGAATCAGCTGTACATGTGATGGAAGAGTGCACAGCCGGAAGAGGAACCCCCAACAGAAGCTATCCAGCTGACTAGCTACTAGCTAGTAGTCAGCTAGCCACTGCTAGCGGTCATCAGCTTACCTTTAGCCTGGACAACTCCTGCCAGTCTGCACAGTGCGAATCAACCCATGAGCATACTGGACTCGTTTCCCCCACATCTCCAGATTCCTACCGCAAGCTCTGAACATTTTCACATGGATCATCGCAGCTAGCTAGCTGCTATAGGAGTGGCTACTCCTGGCTAACATCTCTGTCCCAAAGCAAGCACCAATAAGCCTGGAGCTAGCCTATGCTACACCCATCTAGGGGCTAGCTGAAGAGGTCCATCAGTCACTTCTTGGGCTACAATACCGATTTTGCCAATTGGCCTGGACCCCTTTTACTGCCGATACAGAGCCCCGCCGATCCTTCACGACTGGTCTACCAATGTAATCTGCCCAAGGGGGTTATCAACAGGCTACTCCGTCGTGACTTCCCCTGAATGCCCATCTGCTAGCCTGCTAGCTGCGGCCCGCTAGATGTCTAGAGCATATCGGACTGTTAGCTGAAGAGGTCCATCAGCCAATTATCTTGGGCCACTATACCTATTTTGCCAATTGGCCTGGACCCTTTTACTACGCGGAGCCCTGCCGATCCATCACGACTAGTCTGCCGGCGTAACCGCCCGAGGGGGCTACAACTGACTCTTCCGTCACGACGACCCCCTAAGGCCCTTCTGCTAGCCTGCCAGCCCCGGCCCACTAGCTGTCTGACTCACCGTGTCTCCAGCCCACCTAGCTACTCACTAGACCCCATGATCACTCGCATGCCTCACCCTAATGTCAATATGCCTTGTCCATTGCTGTTTTGGTTAGTGATTATTGACTTATTTCACTGTAGAGCCTCCAGCCCTGCTCAATATGCCTTACCTAACCCTTTTGTTCCAACTCCAACACATGTGGTGACCTCACCTGGTTTAAATGGTATATCTAGAGACAATACCTCTCTCATCATCACTCAAAGCCTAGGTTTACCCCCACTGTATTCACATCCTACCATACCCGTGTCTGTACCTTATGCATTGAATCTATTCTTCCGTGCCCAGAGGCCTGCTCCTTTTACTCTCTGTTCTGAACGCACTAGACAGCCAGTTCTTATAGAATTTAGCCGTACCCCTATCCTACTACTCCTCTGGTGATGTAGAGGTTAATCCAGGCCTTGCAGTACCTAGCTCCACTCACATTCCCCAGGTGCTCTCATTTGTTGACTTTCTTTAACCGTAAAAGCCTTGGTTTCATGCATGTTAACCTTTTTGGGATAGGGGGCAGCATTTTCACTTTTGGATAAATATCGTGCCCAGAGTGAACTGCCTCCTACTCAGTCCCAGAGGCTAATATATGCATATTATTATTAGTACTGGATAGAAACCACTATGACGTTTCTAAAACTGTTTGAATGATGTCTGTGAGTATAACAGAACTCATATGGCAGGTGAAAATCTGAGAAAAATCCAACCAGGAAGTGGGAAATCTGAGGTTTGTAGTTTTTCAACTCAGCTCCCAAGGCTTCCACTAGACGTCAACTGTATTTAGAACCTGTTTTGAGGATTCTACTCTAAATGAGGGGCTCATAAGGGCTCTTTGAGTGAGTGATCTGGCAGAGTGCCAAAGCCTCGGTCTGGGGCGCTCACGTGAAAGGTAGCTAAGTTCCACTTCATTTGTACAGGCAAAGGAATTGTCCGGTTGGAACATTTATTAAGTTTTATGTTAAAAACATCCTAAAGATTGATTCCATACTTAGGTTGACATGTTTCTACGGGCTGTATCTGAACTTTTTGAACTTTCCGTCCGACATTCGCCGTGACTTGAACGTGCTTTTGGATTTGTTTACCAAACGGCCTAAAAAAGAAGATATTTGAACGTAACTGATGGACATTATTGAACAAATCAAAACATTTATGGTGGCACTGTGATTCCTGGGAGTGCATTCTGATGAAGATCATCAAGGGTAAGTGAATATTTAAAATGCTATTTCTGAGTAATGTTGACTACCTAATATGGCGGGGATATTTTTGGTTGCTTTGTTGTCTAAAGGCTGTACTCAGATTATTGCATGGTTTGCTTACTCCGTAAAAAAAAATTGAAATCTGACACAGCGGTTGAATTAAGGAGAAGTTTATCTAAAGTTCCATGTATAATAGTCGTATCTTTATCAATGTTTATTATGAGTATTTCTGTAAATTGATGTGGCTCTCTGCAATATCACTGCATGTTTTAGAACTACTGAACGTAACGCGCCAATGTAAAGATTTTTTGAAAAATATGTAAAAAACATACATATATTGTGTAACATGAAGTCCTATGAGTGTCATCTGATGAAGATCATCAAAGGTTAGTGATTCTTTTTATTTCTATTTCTGCTTTTTGTGACTCCACTCTTTGGCTGGAACAAGTGGCTGTTTTTCTGTGGCTTGGTGGTGACCTAACATAATCGTTCAGACACTGTGGCTGGATTAATGAGAATTGTATCTTTAAAATGGTGTAAAATACTTGTATGCTTGAGGAATTTTAATTATGAGATTTTTGTTGTTTTGAATTTGGCGCCCTGCACTTTCACTGGCTTCCGCAGTCCTAGACAGGTTAACATCAGAAGCCTCCTCCCGAAGTTTGTTTTATAAACTGCTTTTTAGCACACTCTCCCAACCTGGATGTCCTAGCCATGTCTGAATCCTGGCTTAGGAAGGTCACCAAAAACCCTGAAATGTCCATCACTAACTACAACATTTTCCGACAAGATAGAACTGCCAAATGGGGTGGAGTTACAATCTACTGCAGAGATAGCCTGCAGAGTTCTGTCATACTATCCAGGTCTGTGCCCAAACAACTTGAGCTTCAACTTTTAAAAATACACCTTTCCAGAAACAAGTCTTTCACTGTTGCCGCTTGCTATAGACTACCTTCTGCCCCCAGCTCTGCCCTGGACAACATATGTGAATTGATTGCCCACATCTATCGTCAGAGCTCGTACTGTTAGGTGACATAAACTGGGACATGGTTAACACCTCGGTCGTCCTACAATGTAAACTAGATGCCCTCAATCTCACACAAATGATCAATGAACCTACCAGGTACAACCCCAAATCCATAAACACGGGTACCCTCAAAGATATCATCCTAACTAACCTGCCCTCCAAATACACCTCTGCTGTCTTCAACCAGGATAACAGTGATCACTGCCTCATTGCCTGAGTCTGAAATGGGTCTGCGGTCAAACGACCACCACTCATCACTGTCAAACTCTCCTTAAAACACTTCAGCGAGCAGGCTGTTCTATTCGACCTGGCCCAGGTATCCTGGAAGGAAATTGACCTCATTCCATCAGTAGAGGATGCATGGTTATTCAACAAGGAACAGATATAGCTTATGGTTCACTCCAGACCTGACTGCCCTTGACAAGCACAAAAACATCCTGTGGAGTACTGCATTAGCACCGAATAGCCCCTGCTTTATGCAACCTTTCATGGAAGTTAGGGACTAATATACATAGGCAGTTAGGAAAGCAAAGGTTAGCTTTTTCAAACAGAAATTTGCAAACTGTATCACAAACTCCAAAAGGTTTTGGGACACTGTAAAGTCCATGGAGCACCTCCTCCCAGCTGCCCACTGCACTGAGGCTAGGAAATACTGTCACCACCGATAAATCCACAATAATTGAGCATTTTTCTACAATTGGCCATGCTTTCCACCTGGCTACCCCTACCCTGGTCAACAGCCATGCACCCCCCTCAGCAACTTGCCCAAGACTCCCAATTTCTCCTTCACCCAAATCCAGATAGCCGATGTTCTGAAAGAGCTGCAAAATCTGGACCCCTACAAATCAGCTGGGATAGACAATCTGGACCCTCTCTTTCTAAAATGATCCGATGCAATTGTTGCAACCCCTCTAGCCTGTTCAACCTCTTTCGTATTGTCTGAGATCCCCAAAGATTGGAAAGCTGTCGCGGTCATCCCCCTCTTCAAAGGGGGAGACACTCTAGGCCAGAACTGTTACAGACCTATATCTATCCTAACCTGCCTTTCTAAGGTCTTCGAAAGCCAAGTTAACAAACAGATCACCGACCATTTCGAATCCCACCGTTCCTTCTCTGGTCTCTGGGTGCACCTCAGCCACGCTCAAGGTCCTAAACGATATCATAACCGCCATCGATAAGAGACCATACCATGCAGCTCTATTCATCGACCTTTCCAAGGCTTTCGACTCTGTCAATCACCACATTCTAATCGGCAGACTCAACTGCCTTGGTTTCTCAAATGACTGCCTCGCCTGGTTCACCAACTACTTCTCTGATAGAGTTTTGTGTGTCAAATCGGAGGGGATGTTGTCCAGACCTCTGGCAGTCTCTATGGGGGTGCCACAGGGCCGACTCTTTTCTCTCTATACATCAATGATGTCCCTCTTGCTGCTGCTGATTCTCTGATCCACCTCTACGCAGACGACATCATTCTGTATACTTCTGGCTCTTCTTTGGACACTGTGTTAACTAACCTCCAGACAAGCTTCAATGCCATACAACTCTCCTTCTGTGGCCTCCAACTGCTCTTAAATGCAAGTAAAAATGTATGCTCTTCAACCGATCGTTGCCACGCACCTGCCCGCCGTCCAGCACCACTACGGTTCTGACTTAGAATATGTGGACAACTACAAATACCTAGGTGTCTAAATCAAGAATTGGCTTCCTATTTCGCAACAAAGCATCCTTCACTCATGCTGCCAAACATACCCTCGCAAAACTGACTATACTACCGATCCTTGACTTCGGCGATGTCATTTACAAAATAGCCGCCAACACTCTACTCAGCAAATTGGATGCAGTCTATCACAGTGCCATCTGTTTTGTCACCAAAGCCCCATACACTACCCACCATTGCGACCTGTACGCTCTCGTTGGCTGGCCATCGCTTCATATTCATCGCCAAACCCACTGGCTCCAGGTCATCTTTCAGTCTTTGCTAGGTAAAGCCCCGCCTTATCTCAGCTCACAGGTTACCATAGCAGCACCCACCCGTAGCATGCACTCCAGCAGGTATATTTCACTGGGCACCCCAAAAGCCAATTCCTCCTTTGGCCGTTCTCTGCTGCCAACGACTGGAACGAATTGCAAAAATCACTGAAGCTGGAGACTTATATCTCCCTCTCTAACTTTTAGCACCAGCTGTTAGAGCAGCTCACAGATCACTGCACCTGTACACAGCCCATCTGTAAATAGCCCATCCAACTACCTCAGCCCCATACTGTTATTTATTTATTTGCTCCTTTGCACCCCAGTATCTCTACTTGCACATTCATCTTCTGAACAACTATCACTCCAGTGTTAATTGGTAAATTGTAATTATGTGGCCACTATGGCCTATTTATTGCCTTACCTCCCTTATCTTACCTCATTTGCACACAACAATATATATAGTTTTAAATGGTGTTATTGACTGTATGTTTGTTTATTCCATGTGGAACTCAGTGTTGTTTGTGTTGCACTGCTTTGCTTTATCTTGGCCAGGTCGCAGTTGTAAATGAGAACTTGTTCTCAACTGACCTACATGGTTAAATAAAGGTAAAAAAAAATGTGATTGAAGAACACTGCACTGTGCATGCAGAGGGTTGCAATTCCACTGAATTGGGGATAGATTAACCAAAATATGCCACAGAACGTAGAATTGTCTTATGTGTATCCCACAAAAAAAGGTTCACTGTTATAAGCCAACTGTTTTGATGAATTTAAGCAAAATTCCCAGACTTAACTTCCATTGGAAAATTTCCGAAAATTCCCCTGAAAGTTTTCAACCCTTTGCTTCCCTATATGTGACCAATAAAACTGGATTTGATTTGACTCACTGACATGTTCTTTACCTCACCTTGTCGTGTACATTACTTATACAGCTTTTATGGTGTTGTGCATTACAAGCCCAGCTAGCACAAAATACTACCGTAATTTCTGGACTATTAAGCGCACCTGAATATAAACCGCACCCACTGAATTTAAAAAATAATATGTATTTTGTACATAAATAAGCCGCACATGTCTATAAGCTGCAGGTGCCTACCGGTACATTGAAACAAATGAACTTTACACAGCCTTTAAACGAAACAAGGCATGTAACAAAAATAAATAGGCCTTTAAACGAAACACGGCTTGTAACAAAAATTAAAAAATAGTAGTCTACCAAGAAAGTCATTGGTCACTATCTTCCTCCTCCTGTGCACTGAAACCACTGAAGTCATCTCCTTCGGTGAATAGCCTCAGAATTGCTTCATCCGATGTTGGATCGCTGCCCTCTTCAACACGCAGCAGTCCAGCCTTTCGAAACCCATTGATGATAAGTGTCTTTTTTGACAATGCTCCACACTGTCAGCAGCTCTATTTCCTTTTCCAACAGCCAGATCGATCGCCTTCAACTTGAAAGCTGCATCATATGCATTTCTCCGTGTCTTTGCCATGATGAGGGTGACAAAATGACTACCGTAATCAGAATGATGGGAAGTTTGAGCGCTCGATTTACGTCACATTATGTGACGGTGCTCAGTTTTTTGGTGGCATGAATCTTGTGAAAGTGGGAAAAATCCATAAATTAGCCGCGTCATTGTATTAAACCGCGAGGTTCAAGGCGTGGGAAAAAAGTAGCGGCTTATAGTCCGGAAATTACGGTAAATACACATTTTCTGATGCTTTTCAAACCCATGACCTCAGAATGCAACACTACTAATTGCGTATTTTCTATAGCGTTCTTCACCCCTTTCTGTACATGAAACATCAAGCTAGCACAAGACTGAATGTTCTGTTCTCGTCTTCTCAAAACCATGACATCTGATGTACTACTAATAATGTGTATAATGTGTCCTACACTTACTTAATCATCAAACTAAATTGCAAATGTAATTATACGTGAGTGTGCAGGCAACCATAAAGGAGACAGTGATAAAAGAAGGCTTCTTCTTCAAAAAAAAAAAAACTGTGTGTGTAGAAAATAATTGGACGGTAAAAGTGCCACACATACACACACAGTTTATAGGGTGCCAATTAGCTGCTGATCAGATGAAAGCAAAGTAATGAAAGGATATATTTCCACTGAGAGAAATGAGAGAAACGAGAGAAGCTCGGGGGAGGTGGGGGTCTGTAGGGAATGGCACCCTCCGCTTCACCTCACCCAACACTAATAATAACAGCAGAGTGAGGTTGAACACACACACACACACATATACAGTGGGGCAAAGAAGTATTTTGTCAGCCACCAATTTTGCAAGTTCTCCCACTTAAAAAGATGAGAGAGGCCTGTAACTTTCATCATAAGTACACTTCAACTATGACAGAAAAAATGAGAAGAAAAAAAATCCAGAAAATCACATTGTAGGATTTTTTATGAATTCATTTCCAAATTACACCACCAATCAGGCCTTTATGGTAGTGGCCAGACAGATGCCACTCCTGCTTGGATTTTGCCAAAAGTTACCCAAAGACTCTGATCATGAGAAACAAAATTCTCTGGTCTGATGAAACCAAGATTGAACTCTTTGGCCTGAAATTCCAAGCATTAAATCTTGAGGAAACCTGTCACCATTTTTCCATAGAAGCGTGGTGTCAGCATCATGCTGTGGGGATGTTTTTCAGCAGCAGGGACTGGGAGACTAGTCAGGATTGAGGGAAGAATGAACGGAGCAAAGTACAGAGAGATCCTTGATTTAAAAACCTGCTCCAGAGCACTCAGGACCTCAGACTGGGGCAAAGGTTCACCTTCCAACAGGACAATTCTCAACCCAGATACTCTTGAAGAGCTGTAATGTTTGTCTCGACCTCAATCAATCCACCTTATTGTGTGACAGGTAAAGAAGGTCATGAAATGCAGCAAAGCATTCAAGACCAAACAAATATAACGTTCCGCTTTTATGAGATTGTGTCGCACTGAAAAACCCCAGCTATAAGGCAAATATACTGTAAAACAATCAAGATTAGGCATCTCAAGGGAGGAAAGCAATCTCTTTCACAACCTTGCAATACTGAGTTTGACATTCGGATTTACATTCTTGGAACAGCTCTAACTTCAATAAGTATATTATGCCCCTAGCATAAGTGCATGGTGAGTATGTTTATGTGCATCTTCCAGTTGAGAAACCCCTTTGGGACTGGGGTTGTAACATGACTCTCTGAGGTCATTAAAGATCCCATGGCACATATCGTAAGAGTAGGGGTGTTAACCCCGGTGTCCTGGCTAAATTCCCAATCTGGCCCTCAAACCATCACGGTCACTTAATAATCCCCAGTTTACAATTGGCTCATTCATCCCCCTCCTCTCCCCTGTAACTATTCCCCAGGTCGTTGCTGCAAATGAGAACGTGTTCTCAGTCAACTTACCTGGTAAAATAATGGATAAATAAAATGTAAAAAATAAAGTAAGCTTGCCTTGGAACCAGATAGGACATTTGAATCCCAAGTTCAACTGCTCCCACAGGTCACTGCAGTATATCCAATGCTGAATTCATCCCTTCCGTTGTTTCTACACTTATCTTACAAGGCTAACACGAATTAAGTGTTTAGACAACTCTACCCATGCTGACTAGTGACAAAGTGACAGGCCAAACACAGAACATTTAATTAGAACACTCAGCAGGCCTCCACGCACCTCGTTAAGACAATTAAAATGCCTGTAAATGACATCACCTACGAGGCTCATTGCTAGCCAGAGAACTTCACTCCCTACTATTAACTGCAAATGCTGTGCTTGAAAGTTCCAACGGCACCAAGAATAATCTGAAAGAAAACACGATGCATTTACTGCATTTGATGTAACAAAATAGTTCAAATTGGTGTGTGTTCTTCAAATATTGTACATTCCCCACAATCTGAACACTACACTGTTTGCGAAAAATGTTTGCTACAGTGTTTGCTATAAATCTTTTTAACCAAAGAAAGTGACTGTGGGGTCATTCCATGTCATTTCAGCACAACACGACACCCACCACCTCAGAGTGTTCGGAAATTGTTTGTGTAGTTAGAATCAGGTAAGACTAGCATTGTAGTTAGAATCAGGTAAGACTAGCATTCCTGCACCATTATTTTTGATGAAATATAATTTGATCTCTGAGAAACTGATTGCACCCAAATTGGCCATTTTAAATGATCAGATTCATATAATTTTCAATAAATATAGTACATGACATCCAATTTGGATTAAACTTTTTTTTTTAACTATGAGTAAGACATGAGGAATCCAATTATCAAATGCCACCCACGGACTCCCAACACCCCACCCCCAACCCAGCAACAAGTATACAATATCAGTCATGGAGTTGCGGCTCGAAGTATAGTTTCTTCATCCTATGTAATGTATTCTCTGTGAATTTGGCAATATATATTTTTTTTCTATTCAGAGAAATGACTCATTGAAGTTGTTAGGTTTATGTCCCATCCTACATGCTGATATTACCAGGTTCTGACTAATAGATGGTGCTGTTCCAGATAATTTTTTTTATATTTTTTAAGAATCCCCCCTCAAAAGGTAAAGGAATAGTGCATCCACATTACAAAATGACAAGTTGGTTTCCTTACCCTGTAAGCAGTCTTTGGACAAGGTATGACAAAACCAAAGCACGGATTGCCAAAAGTATGTGTATTCGGCTATTTCAGCCACACCCGTTGCTGACAGGTGTATACAATTGAGCACACATCCATGCAATCTCCATAGACAAACATTGGCAGAAGAATGGCCTGACTGAAGAGCTTAGTGACATTCAACGTGGCACCGTCATAGGATGCCATCTTTCCAACGTGTCACTTCGTCAAATTTCTGCCATGCTAAAGCTTCCCCGGTCAACTGTAAGTGCTGTTATTGTGAAGTGGAAACATCTAGGAGCAACAACGCCCGACCTCACTAATGCTCATCACTGAATGGAAGCAAGTGTTCCAACACCAAGTGGAAAGCCTTCCCAGAAAAGTGGAGGCTGTTATAGCTGAAAATGGGGTGACCAACTCCATTTTAATGGCCATGATTTTGGAATGAGATGTTCAACGGGCATGTAGTGTACCTATTTAAGCAATTTTGCGCTTCGTATGCAAATGATCTGTAAGTAACATCATCACAATACACTTTAAGATACTTTTGAATGATTTGGACATGAGGTGTGAAAATTTCAATATACAATTGAATTCATACACATACTCTGAGTTTGGACTCATTTTTCAACAACTCCACAAATGTCTTGTTAACAAACTATAGTTTTGGAAAATCGGTGAGGACATCTACTTTGTGCATTTTTCCAACAATTGTTTACAGACAGATAATTTCACTTATCATTCACTGTATCACAAATCCAGTGGATCAGAAGTCAACATACACTAAGTTGACTGCTTTTAAACAGCTTGGAAAATTCCAGAAAATTATGTCATGGCTTTAGAAGCTTCTGACAGACTAATTGACATAATTTTAGTCAATTGAAGGTGTACCTGTGGATGTATTTCAAGGCCCACCTTCAAACTCAGTGCATCTTTGCTTGACATCATAGGAAAATCAAAAGAAATCAGCCAAGACCCCCCAAAAACAATTGTAGACCTCCACAAGTCTGGTTCATCCCTGGGAGCAATTTCCAAATGCCTGAAGGTATTACATTCATCTGTACAAACAATAGTATGCAAGTATAAAGACCATGGGACCACGCAGCCGTCATACCGCTCAGGAAGGAGACGCGTTCTGTCTCCTAGAGATGAATGTAATTTGATGCGGGAAGTGCAAATCAATCCTAGAACAACAGCAAGGGACCTTGTGAAGATGCTGGAGGAAACCGGTACAAAAGTATCAACAACGAGTCCTATACCGACATAACTAGAGGTCGACCGATTAATCGGAATGGCCGATTAATTAGGGCCGATTTCAAGTTTTTATAATCGGAAATCTGTATTTTTGGACGCCAATTCGTATAGATTTTTTTACACCTTTATTTAACTAGGCAAGTCAGTTAAGTACACATTCTTATTTTCAATGACGGCCAAGGAACGGTGGGTTAACTGCCTTGTTCAGGGGCAGAATGACAGATTTGTACCTTGTCAGCTCGGGGATTCAATCTAGCAACCTTTCGGTTACTAGTCCAACGCTCTAACCACCTGCCTCACGAGGAGCCTGCCTGTTACGCGAATGCAGTAAGAAGCCAAGGTAAGTTGCTAGCTTGCATTAAACTTATCTTATAAAAAACAATCAATCAATCATAATCACTAATTAACTACACATGGTTGATGACATTACTAGTTTATCTAGAGTGTCCTGCGTTGCATATAATCAATGCGGTGTGCATTCGCAAAAAAGGACTGTTGTTGCTCCAACGTGTACCTAACCATAAACATCAATGCCTTTCTTAAAATCAAAACACAGAAGTATATATTTTTAAACCGTCAAATTTAGCTAAAGGAAATCCAGGTTAGCAGGCAATATTAACCAGGTGAAATTGTGTCTCTTCTCTTCTCGTTCATTGCACGCAGAGTCAGGGTATATGCAACAGTTTGGGCCGCCTGGCTCATTGCGAACTAATTTGCCAGGATTTTACGTAACATTGAAGGTTGTGCAATGTAACAGCAATATTTAGACTAGGGTACGGAACGGTTCCGTATTTCACTGAAAGAATAAACATTTTTTTCCCGAAATGATAGTTTCCGGATTCGACCATTTTAATGACCTAAGGCTCGTTTCTCTGTGTGTTATTATGTTATAATTAAGTTCATGATTTGATAGAGCAGTCTGACTGAGCGATGGTAGGCAGCAGCAGGCTCGTAAGCATTAATACAAACAGCACTTTAGTGTGTTTTGCCAGCAGCTCTTCGCTGTGCTTCAAGCATTGCGCTGTTTATGACTTCAAGCTTATCAACTCCTGAGATTAGGCTGGTGTAACTGATGTGAAAAGGCTAGCTAGTTAGCGGGGTGCGCGCGAATAACGTTTCAAACGTCACTCGCTCTGAGACTTGGAGTAGGTGTTCCCCTTGCTCTGCATGGGTAACGCTGCTTTGAGGGTCGATGTGTTCCTGGTTCGAGCCCAGGTAGGGGAGAAGGAGAGGGACGGAAGCTATACTGTTACACTGGCAATAGTAAAGTGCCTATAAGTACTTCCAATACTCAAAGGTATATGAAATACAAATTGTATAGAGAGAAATAGTCCTATAATTCCTATAAAAACTACAACCTAAAACTTCTTACCTGGGAATATTGACTCACGTTGAAAGGACCCACCGGCTTTCATATGTTCTCAGCAAGGAACTTAAACGTTAGCTTTCTTACATGGCACATATTGCACTTTTACTGTCTTCTCCAACACAGTGTTTTTGCATTATTCAAACCAAATTGAACATGTTTCATTATTTATTTGAGGCTAAATTGATTTTATTGATGTATTATATAGTTAAAATAAGTGTTCATTCAGCATTGTTGTAATTGTCACTATTACAAATAAATAATGGCGATTAATCGGTATCTGCATTTTTTTTTGGTCCTCCAATAATCGGTATCGGTATTGGCGATGAAAAATCATAATCGGTCGACCTCAGCAAGGAAGACGCCACTGCTCCAAAACCGCCATAAAAAAGCCAGACTACAGTTTCCAACTGCACATGGGGACAAAGATCATACTTTTTGGAGAAATGTCCTCTGGTCTGATGAAACAAAATTGGAACTGTTTGGCCATAATCACCGTCTTTATGTTTGGAGGAAAAAGGGGGAGGCTTGCAAGCCGAAGAACACCATACCAAACATGAAGCACGGGGTGACAGCATCATGTTGTGGGGGTGCTTTGCTGCAGGAGGGACTGGTGCACTTCACAAAATAGATGACATCATGAGGGAGGAAAAATACGTGGATATATTGAAGCAACATCTCAAGACATCAGTCAGGAATTTAAAGCTTGGTCGCAAATGGGTCTTCCAAATGGACATTGACCCCAAGCACACTTCCAAAGATGTGGCAAAATGGCTTAAGGACAACAAAGTCACGTTATTGGAGTGGCCAACACAAAGCCCTGACCTCAATCCTATAAAAAATTTGCGGGAAAAACGGAAAAAGTGGGTACTAGCAAGGAGGCCTACAAACCATTTTACATTCTTAAAATAAAGTGGTGATCCTAACTGACCTAAAACAGTGACTTTTTACTAGGATTAAATGTCAGGAATTGTGAAAAACTGAGTTTAAATGTATTTGGCTAAGGTGTATGTAAACTTCTGACTTCAACTGTAGGTACCATTGACTTGCATTGGATTTGTGCTAAAATGTTAGCATTTGAAACAATAGACAACAAAACCAAAGCATGAATTTCTGTCAGTCCTTCCTTATAGACTGCTTACAGGGTAAGGAAACCAATGTAATTTGTAATTTAGGTGACACAAATTTCCTGTGCTTTTTGAGGTGGAAACACCTTGTGTTTTTCTTTGAAACCAAAATGACTTGGTGGCAGATATTGGAGAGAGGTCTGTAATTGAGTAGTATAAATTATTACTATTGAGGTAGAGTAAGCAGAACAAATTGCCACCAAAAGAGTAATTTTACCCCACAAAGCAAATGTGATTATTTCTCCATAAGCGTTGTTCAAACCCCACCATTTACTAGGCTTTAAAATGGTGTTTTCCTTCACTAAAATGCCATCTAACAATTTTACCAGGTTTAAGTCATTTACCACTCTCATTCACTGTTCGATTACTTCAGCCTGTCATACGGAGTTAAAATAGAGTAGAAAGGAGAGTGAGTATTCCATTGCTTTAAGAGACATGGCACCCGCACGCACCTCCATTCGAAACAATAATTACCCTTGTTCAAAGTCACACCACCAAGGACAATGCTCAGTAAGTGCACAGCGTGTGCCCATTGAGCAGAGAGTGAAGTGACCTGAAAATGGTGCCGGAAGAAATGGCAGAAGTTTTACGGGCGCCCAACCAATTGTGCTAATATGTGGGGGTTTTCGCGTTATTTGTAAATTATTTTGTACATAATGTTTCTGCAAACGTATCTTATGGCAAAAAAGAGCTTCTGGATATCAGAACAGCGATCACTCACCTCAGATTAGACAACATTTTTTCTTCAACAAGCAAGATGCACAGGACACATTTGCAAGAGGGAGAAACGCAGTCACAGAGGACACAAAGCGGGATGCCTTATGAGGTCCGGCAGAAGGCGAGTAGGAAAGCTGCTGTTACCGTCAATATTACTCGCCAACGTGCAATCATTGAACAATAAATTAGACGAGGTACGATCACGAATATCCTACCAACGGGACATCAAAAAACGTAATATCCTATGTTTCACATAATCGTGGCTGAATGACGACATGGATATTCAGCTATCAGGATATTTGACCTAAAAGTCAGACCACATATAAAGCAGGTGTTGTGAAAGGCGGTCATCAATGGATCCAGAGAAAGGGACTCGTGTGAACACACACAATGTTACAGTGTTGAAAGCCGCTAACCATTGCGTGTCCATCTGTTTGCGTTGCCCATGCAGTGAACGCCACAGAAGTAGCTAGGTTTGTCCTTTTGTATTGTGCTTTTGCACAGGTGTTCCCAAACTTTCACTCGGGGCCCCCCTTCCAGCATTGGGGGACATCCTGCTCAAAGCCCCCCCCGCGCCACATCTATTTCTGTGGGCACAAGAACTGTTCATGACGCAAACTGTTTTACACCCTTCATTGGTGGAAGGAGAAAATTTAGCAGGTTTAAATCTTACTTCCTGCAATTCTACATATTTTGTCAAGGGATGCAAATAACAGTTGTAAAGCTAATTCCCTTGCAATTCTATACATTTTGTCATGTCTAATGTGTATTCATGTGATATGAGTGACAAAAAAATTACAACAATATATTTTGGCTAATAAACGTCTGCTGACATGGGCTAGTTGATCTGAACATTTCTGATAACTTACAAATAGCTCTGTAAGATATCCAATGACTAACATGACAAGAGGAACAGAGACCCACCCACAGTTTGGGAACCACCGTTTTGTTACTAAAGCACCTTATACCACCCACCACTGCGACCTGTATGCTCTAGTCGGCTGGCCCTCGCTACATGTTCGTCGCCAGACCCACTGGCTCCAGGTCATCTACAAGTCTATGCTAGGTAAAGCTCCGCCTTATCTCAGTTCACTGGTCACGATGGCAAGACCCACCAGTAGCACGCACTCCAGCAGGTGTATCTCACTGATCATCCCTAAAGCCAGAACCTCATTTGGCTGCCTTTCCTTCCAGTTCTCTGCTGCCTGCGACTGGAACGAATTGCAAACATCTCTGAAGTTGGAGACTTTTATCTCCCTCACCAACTTTAAACATCTGCTATCTGAGCAGCTAACCGATCGCTGCACCTGTACATAGTCCATCGGTATATAGCCCATACAATTTACCTACCTCAGCCCCATACTGTTTTTATTTTATTTACTTTTCTGCTCTTTTGCACACCAGTATCTCTACCTGCACATGTTCATCTGATCACTCTAGTGTTAATCTGCTAAATTGTAATTATTCACTCCTATGGCCTATTTATTGCCTACCTCCTCATGCCTTTTGCACACAATGTATATAGATTCTTTTTTTTCTACTATGTTATTGACTTACTTGTTTATTGTTTACTCCATGTGTAACTCTGTGTTGTTGTCTAGTCACACTGCTATACTTTATCTTGGCCAGATCGCAGTTGCAAATGAGAACTTGTTCTCAACTAGCCTACCTGGTTAAATAAAGGTGAAATAACACATGCAAAAGGCACACCTATCTTGGTCACTGAGACTTTCAGGATAAAGAAATAGCTGTTCAAATGTCAATGCATGATCATAGTCATACCCCCTCACAGCAAAGGCATTGGGTATAACCATGTGTTTTGAATTCAATCAATTGAGATTGGTCAACATAATTGAGACAGAATGGTAAAAGCTAACAGAGTGAATGACAGCTATTTAACCTCATGTGATTTAGCATTAGCTACACTAGCAGTAGCTACATTGGCTCATGGGTTCCCCAGGGTCTGTGATGATGACAGTGGTTAGCACATTATCACAGTGATGTTGATTAGTGGCCTCTAATCTACATACTGCCATCATGTGTCAGCTGTGAAGCCAGCTGCCAACAGACCAACCAGAAGCAGATGCAGTTGTAAAACATACTGTGGGTAAACGCAGAACACAGGTGAAGATAGTTGGTGGCGAGTAGCATAGGGCGCTCATGCTAACAATGCTAATTTGGTGTAATATGTATGCAAATGCTATTCACCAAACCAAAAATTGTGTGAAAGGCAATTATATGCATTTACCCTTGACTACATCCCTGCAATCAAATGTCTTTTTTGTTGTTGTCTTAAGCAGCTGAAGCATTTAGACCGTCTTATGAGAATGATGATCCTATTCAGCTTTCTGCTCAGGTAAGACCATTGACAGTGATCTAGTTTTGAGGTAGGTCAGGTATAGAGGAACGTGTCTCGGAATACCAAGCAGCTCATCCAACAAACATCTCACATCCACACGAGTGAGGTTCGAGAATGCTGTTGAACTTTCCACTTTATCTTTCTCAGGTGGAGATCAAAAGATGGAGGGGGCTTGAAGTGTCCTGAAGAGAAGCTGTTTCTAGCCCATCAAAGCGACGGTGGATCTCAGCAACTCAGTGAGATGACTTTATTTAGTACACGACCCCCCTGACCCCATCTCCAGGGTCATAGAGTCATCACCACTGAAACCTTTTGGCCAATTAACTGATAAAGGTTGGGCGGCGGGGAGCCGAGCCATGAGACACTGAGACATCTGAGTTGACGGATCAATCATCTATATCTGGGCAGGTTTCTCCCTCCCTCCTTCCATACTCTCCCTCCTACACTCTGGCTACTGTAGACAAGTGAAAAGACCCATGGGAGAGCAAGCCCTTCATCCCCCTCCCCCAGCGTCCCATCCCTCCCTCTAGTTGCAAATGTCCCGGCTGATTAAGATGGAATGGCATATACACGCCACGGTGGCCCCCAGAGCCTCTGTTTTTACCCCCAACACATTCATCCCCTGTGCTAACTGCCACAATCCCCATCCCCTCCTTACCTATACCTTCTTCCACCTTATATATTATAGATCACATATAAGTCCTGTCACAACGCTACCTGGCCGTCTCGCTTAGCAAAACTCCAGGCACCAAGCGTGAGTGTGTGACAGGCAGAAATATGCCTATCGCATGTAACGCGTGCATCATAGCCCCGGCCTCTACACCCCTTTAAAAATAATGATTTGATGGGCGAGGGGGTGTTTTTGGGCTTTTATGTTATGCCGTCGGTGTCAAAAAATACTACAACGCAAACGTGTAGTGTATGCAAATACACGTTTATAAACTCAGACCTGAGTCAAACATGTACATCAAGTACATTAACCTATTTAAGGTGAACTTTTGTCACTTTTCCATTGGCTCCACTGCACAGGAGAAACTGAATCAAGAGTATCTAAAATATTTGAAATATGTACAGTTGATGTCGGAAGTTTACATACACTTAGGTTGAAGTCATTAAAACTCATTTTTCAACAACTCCACAAATGTCTTGTTAACAAACTATAGGTTTGGCAAGTTGGTTAGGACATCTACTTTGTGCATGACACAAGTAATTTTCCCAGCATTTGTGTACAGACAGATTATTTCAATTATCATTCACTGTATCACAATTCCAGTGGGTCAGAAGGTTACACACACTAAGTTGACTGTGCCTTTAAACAGCTTGGAAAATTCTTCTGATAGACTAATTGACATCATTTGAGTCAATCGGAGGTGTACCTGTGGATGTATTTCAAGGCCTACCTTCAAACTCAGTGCCTCTTTGCTTGACATAATGGGAAAATCAAAAGAAATCAGCCAAGACCTCAGAAAATAAATTGTAGACATCCACAAGACTGGTTCATCCTTGGGAGCAATTTCCAAACGCCTGAAGATACCACATTCATCTGTACAAACAATAGTACGCAAGTATAAACACCATGGGACCATGCAGCCAACATACCGCTCAGGAAAGAGACGCGTTCTGTCTCCTAGAGATGAATGTACTTTGGTGCGAAAAGTGCAAATCAATCCTAGAACAACAGCAAAGGACCGTGTGAAGATGCTGGAGGAAACAGGTACAAAAGTATCTATATCCATAGTAAAACAAGTCCTTTATCGACATAACCTGAAAGGCCGCTCAGCGGGGAAGGAGCCACTGCTCCAAAACCACCATAAAAAAGCCAGACTACGGTTTACAACTGCATATGGGGACAAAGACTGTACTTTTTGGAGAAATGTCCTCTGGTCTGATGAAACAAAAATGGAACTGTTTGGCCATGATGACCATCATTATGTTTGGAGGAAAAAGGGGGAGGCTTGCAAGCCGAAGAACACCATCCCAACCGTGAAGCACGGAGTGGCATCATCATATTGTGGGGATGCTTTGCTGCAGTAGGGACTGGTGCACTTCACAAAATAGATGACATCATGAGGGAGGGAAATATGTGAATATATTGAAGCAACATCTCAAGACATCAGCCAGGAAGTTAAAGCTTGGTCGCAAATGGGTATTCCAAATGGACAATGACCCCAAGCATACATCCAAAGTTTTGGCAAAATGGCTTAAGGGCAACAAAGTCAAGGTATTGGAGTGGCCAACACAAAGCCCTGACCTCAATCCTATAGAACATTTATTGGGAGAACTGAAAAAGCGTGTGCGAGCAATGAGGCCTACAAACCTGACTCAGTTACACCAGCTCTGTCAGGAGGAATGGGCTAAAATTCACCCAACTTATCTTGGGAAGCTTGTGGAAGGCTTCCCGAAATGCTTGACCCAAGTTAAACAATTTAATTGCAATGCTACCAAATACTAATTGAGTGTATGTAAACTTCTGACCCACTGGGAATGTAATGAAATAAATAAAAGCTTAAATACATTTCTCTCTCTACTATTATTCAGAAATGTCACATCCTTAAAATAAAATGGTGATCCTAACTGACCTCAAACAGGGAATTTTTACTCAAATTAAATGTCAGGAACTGTGAAAAATTGAGTTTAAATGTATTTCGCTAAGGTGTATGTAAACTTCCGACATCAACTGTAGCTATTTGACCAAGGTAGACAGGCAGAGTATATAGCTAGAAGTTAGACAAACACACTCAAAGACACAGACATAGAGTAGCCACATTCAATGGTAAATACCTTATTTCAGGATGAACAGTGGCACTATAGTTATAGCTAACACACTTAATCTCCATTGTTAATTGCAGTTTGTCATAGCATACCCTGAATATAATGTTTGACGACCACTGAATAAGCGGGAAAAAAAGTTGAAAAAGAGCAATTAAAATAGCCACCACACTAAATCCTACAAAGCAAGCCGCTCTCTCCCAGTGAATGGTCCAATTACTCGCTAACATGGGGTGAAACTTTTCCTAATGCCCTGTGGATCACCGTCCACCAGCTAATTATCCACTTTCAGCATGTACCAATCTTGCAACTCATCATTAGTTTACTTATTTGGACAATTGCCCCCGACTCCAAATCCAATGATTAAAAAAACTGCACCATGACCAAAGATGAGATAAAAACACATTAATGCTAATAACAGTAATATGAACAAAACTAAAAAGAATTAGAGAGGTAGAACTTTAATGGCACCCTGTCACTATACTGAATAGTGATAGAACTTTGGATATCTTGTCTAGTCATGAGGTGATTTGCCTGCTCGAGGATGGTGGGAATGGGAGACTTGTTGGATGCTGCTGGGATGGGTTTGTTAGAACATACTAGAATACAGGTCACATATTGGAAGTCAAGTACAGTTTGCTTCAATAAAAAAAGTCCTATCTATGTTATCATTCCTGTACTATAAATCATGTGTATGTCTTGTCGCAAGGGGTTAGGAGAAAGCAATTGAGAGTTTACATGTTTATGTTGAAAGTGCACACCTTCAACAAATTCAAAGTGGATCAAGAAAAGCACTCAGCAGCTTAAACTTGTATCTTCTCCTACTTAAGTTTGATTTAAAAAAGCATTATCAAAATACCAAAAAAAGATAAGCGCAACATATCTGCTATTGAATCTAATCTTCCAAGAATAGCTGAATATTTTAAACAAAGCATAGTGACTTGAAGCTCAAAATGTATGTTGAATAAAATGGCCAATTCAAAAAGGTTAATTCACAATCACACTGGATTCGAGAGGAACCCATTACCTATATTACCCATTTAATATTATATTTGTTTTACTATGTAAATATCTCAGGGATTATATCTGCATCCAGTGGTGTAGTGAAGGGTATATGCCGTATGCACACTTCTTTTTCAATGGGCATTGCATATAGTTCTTATGCCCAATGATGTGTATCAAAGAAGTGGAGGTATACGCTGTATCAATTATGTATTATAATAGAGAAATCATGCACTGTCTGGCTAATTTCAATACAACTTCCTCCTTTTGAACATCCACACACTGATACACCTTCTGTCATTCCACATCCATACTGGACCATGCAGATAATACATTTTCTCCAACTGAAAAATGGCTTCTCGTTTTTGCATATAAACCCAAAAAATTATTTCATGTTACGATTTTCACATGTAGGTGGGTTTAAATGTTGAATAGAAAATATAGAAAACACTCTGAAGTTTCTAAAACTTTAAATAATGTATGTGAGTATAACAGAACTGATATGGCAGGCGAAAACCCGAGGAAAATCCATACGGAATTTTATTTTTTGAGGTCACCACCCATTGAAAATGCTTGTCTATGGGAAATTCAAAGGAAATCCTCCCAGATTGCAGTTCCTATGGCTTCCGCTAGATGTCGACAGTCTTTAGAAAGGGCTTCAGGCTTGTTTTTTGAAAAACTAGCTAGAATTTGTAGTTTTTCAAGGTGGCTCTCATTTTGACTGTAATCTTGTGGAGCATGCACTTCATTATTTATCTCCGGTATTGAACACACTATTCTCCATCTTAAATTTTATCGTTTATTTACATTTTAGGGCACCTGAGGATTGATTAGAAACACTGTTTGACTTGTTTGGATGAAGTTTATTGGTAACCTTTGGGATTCCTTTGTATGCATTTTGAACAAGTGGAACAGGTGGATTACTGAATCAAGTGTGCCAGCTAAACTGAATTTTTGGGGATTTAAAGAAGGACTTTATCGAACAAAACAACCATTTGTTGTGTAGCTGGGACCCTTGTGATTGCAAACAGTGGAAGATCTTCAAAGGTAAGTGATTTATTTTATCGCCATTTCTGACTTTTGTGAAGCCTCTGCTGCTATCTGTATTCAATACAGCAAGTAAACAAACCATGCTCCTTTTTCAGTCTTGCGCAACTCTCAACAGTGTAACCTTGTTCCAGGATGTGCTTCTTCTTTGTTGCACAAATGATTAACCTCAACCAAATTCCAAAGACTGGTGACATCCAGTTGAAGTCGTAGGAACTGTAAAATGGTCCCTATCAAATATCCCTTGGCAAAGACAACACAGGGAATGGTCAGAGGCAAAAAAGAGGAAAGAAATCTGAACAGTTAGTCCTCTGGGTTTTGCCTGCTACATAAAGTTCTGTTATAGTCACAGACATGATTGAAACAGTTTTAGAAACTTCAGAGTGTTTGCTATCCACACCTACTAATCATATGCATATCATATATTCCTGGCATGAGTAGCAGGAAGTTGAATTTGGGCACGCTATTTCTCCAAAAGTGTAAATGCTGCCCCCTATGAGGGTAGTCATTAAAAAATATTGTTAACCACTATTATTGAACACAGAATGAATTCATGCAACTTATCATGTTAAGCACATTTTTACTCCTGAACTTGTTTAGCCTTGCCATAACAAAGGGGTTGAATACTTATTGACTCAAACATTTCAGCTTTTCATTTTTTATGCATTTCTAAAACTTTCTACAAGATAAATTCCACTTTGACATTATGGGGTATTGTGTATAGATCAATGACACAACATCTCAAAATCAGGCTGTAACACAACATGTGGAAAAGGGGTGTGTATACTTTCTGAAGGCACTGTATAAAAGATACAGTTTGTGTTGACCTGACTGAAATACCAATATGGGATTGATCATTTTAGGTACAGATTTGAGTATACCCACTTCACCAGGTACCACTAAACCACATCAGGTTAACGTGGGTTACCAAGTCTGTCACAACTATTGAAACAGAAACACATTTTTAAAAAGGATACATCCAGCCTTCATTCAACAAGGCTTTTCATACAGCATCCCATAATTAACCACTCATTGTAGGACTAAAATACCATTGCTGTTTCTATAGCAACCAGTTACTATTAACATTCCGAGAGTGGGAGGGCGAGGAGAGGTGAAGAGCGAAAGAACAAAAGAAGACTGCAGCTGAGATAGAAATGGATAAGATATGTTAAGATTAGATAGTTTTATCAAAGCAATCGACATTTATTAAAGTAACAAAACCATCGTGTGGATTGCTGCTTACCTTGTCCATAGGCTACTGTCAAGGTAAGGGAGCAAATATAGATCTATAATTTGACTGAACTATCTCTTGAAGACAACATTCAATGCAACATCAACACAATATCTTAGGTCTTATCCTGACATAAATAGCAACCACAATAACAAAGAGACACAGTTCGCTATCCTACAGCAACAAGATCTCATAGTACAGTATCAAACAAACAATTCATATTCCAATAACGGGAGTCGATTTTGACTTCCTTCACCAAACCAACTCTGTCTCAGTTCATCAAAACTACATTTTCCATGGGATTCCAATGGCATTGTTCTGATTTGTTGCCTAATTCTGGAACATTCCAGAGAAATATTCCTAGTTTTCCCCCCTGACAGGAATGGTAGGGCTTTCTAATATAATTAGTTAAAAAAACAAACATTAAAGCATTACATGAAAGACTCAATTAGAAAAATCCGTCTTTCCAATTGAGCCTGATTAGAGGGCCTCCAGAGGCCTTGTGGGGGGTGAGTGGAAGCGTGTGGAGGGAGGGGAATGAAGGAAGGAGGGAAGACTTCTGTTTTCCTCTTTATAAACGAGTGAAACCAGGCCATGAGGGCTAGTTTAGACAGCAAGGTGTGTTTATTTTTCTTTCCAAATACCTCTCTTTCTCTTGTTCCATCTCTCTCTCTGAGAAATCGGTCTCGTAATTCTTCTCTTCCACTCTCTCTCCTGCTCAGACACTCACTATGTCTCTTACCCTCTGTCTTTCTCTTTCTCTCACTCTTCTCTTTTTCTCTCTCCTGCTCAGACTCTCTCTCTCTTTCTTTCAATCTCCTTCTCTCTTTTCTCATCTCCTCTCCTTCCTTTCTCCTGCCTTTCACTTTCCCCCAGCAGGAAGAAAAGGCAGGATGGAAGTTTAACTGGGTTCCTGTAATGGGAGCAATAGGAGATGGGCCTAATAGCGCAACAGGAGACTTCGGAGAAAGTTCAGACTCTACATGCATCTCAAGTCATGCTGCTCTGGTCTAACAACTTAAAAGTCTATTGAACTGAGGGCATCTCACTGGGTAATTTTTTTACACCTCAAAATGAGTCCAAGTTATTATACGAGTTATTTAACTGTGAACAATGTTGCAAAATAGCTAAGGGTAATAAAATACAAGCATTTTCCTACACCCGCAATAACATCTGCTAAATATGTGTAGGTATGTGACATATACAATTTGATTAGATTTATTTTTATTTTTAAATGTGTTCCTCAATTCTCAGTGTATTCTTGTTATGAACTTAAATTCTATGTATAATATCAAATCATTCTTGGTAGCGACAGTGCAAGTTCTTTGTTGGCCAATACCATCATAACTTTTTTCCTGTGCCATTAGAGAGTAATGTGCCTAAGAAAAAGTAATATCAAGTACGGTAACAGCTCAACAGCAAAGCTTGTGAGTGTTTGATTCCTTTGTTGGTCTCAATAAAATTAATGGTTACCTAGTTACGTTAATGTATTTCAATGGCCGCTGACTGAGTCACACTTTGTTATGAAGAATGGAAAAATAAAGGATGGAAAAATACAGGGGTAACATCCCAAATGGCACCCTATTCCTTACATGTTGCACTACTTTTGACCAGAGGCCTACGGGCCCTGTTCAAAAGTACTGCACTATATAGGGAATTAGGGTGCCATTTGGGACAGATACAGGCTCTTTAAAGGTCTGTCACACAGAGAGTAGAATTACTCTTTGATTGGATCTAAATCAGCCAATCACTCAAATCACTCCTTTCACTTAATGACAATGGCTGAGACGATGCTCTTTGAGTGTTCGTGGGTGTGTGTGTTCGTGTGACAGTATGTCTCCATACGTTTTTTTGTTGTTGCTCTGAATCTTTTTAAATGCAAACAATTACAAAGCCATTAAAAGTAATGAAATAAACCCAGGAAGAACTCATTAGTCTAAGAGCTAGTAATTGAGGAGAACTTGGAGTGGAAAACCACCCCCCTAAGTTTAAATCAAGGAGCAGATTAAGACACAGAGACCATGTCTGCATCTCAAATGACACACTATAGGCCATGAGAGAAACCCTAATGCACTATAAGGAATAGGGTGCCATGTGGGACACATCCCAATTCTGTCATTAAACTGGACTGCCTTTGTTTCGTGTGGAAGCAGTAAAAAATACAGTACAGGGCACCTTGGCTGCCAATGTCATGGACCAAGCCAGGAGCCAAGGGCTAGGAAGACGTGGCTTGGGCCCAATAAAAACCAACCGACAAGCAAATAATTAATTCATACACTCATAAAAAAAAGGTCAATAAAGGCACCATATATTGTGCCATGCTGCCATTGTTTCATGGTAAACATAACATCACAATATAAAAACTAAGATTCAATCATATTATATTTGTGCAAAGCCTATGACAATAGGCCTACATAGGCTAGGGAATTTATCTATTTTCCTTGGGATCAATCAAGTGCTACTACTAATGTCACTCACACTATCATTCATTCACATAAAGTATGTGGATCATGTCCAATCTTTATTGAATGACAACCCCATGACCCAAGATTGGTGGTGGTGATATGAGCTTGGTTTAGGCCTAAGAAATCCTGTTGCTGCCACATAATACAGAGAAAGAAAAAACACAAGTGAGCGAACGAGAGTCTGCTCAGGTAAATCTGCTCAGGAGAAACAGACAGAGACAGAGAGACACACACACAAGCACAGACAGACACAGATAGAGACACAACAAATACAGACAGACAGACAGACAGACAGACAGACAGACAGACAGACAGACAGACAGACAGACAGACAGACAGACAGACAGACAGACAGACAGACAGAGACACAGGCAGAGACACAGGCAGAGACACAGGCAGAGACACACAGGCAGAGACACTGGCAGACACAGAGACAGACTCAGAGACAGACACACATAATAGAGTGAATGAAAAAAGCAAGTGCACGAGAGGCTTAAATCTGCTCAAGAGACAGAGAGAGACACAGACAGACAGACCGAGACACGGACAGACAGAGACACGAATAGACAGACAGAGAGACCCAGATACAGACAGACACACACACACACAGACAGAGACAGACACAGAGAGAGAGACAGACATTTTGGTATGATGCAGGGTGGCTGCTCCCCCGCATATTTCCACTGAGACTGGTGAAGGCCTCACTGTACTGTTCCTCCTCCGGTAGAGGGATGAGCAGGATGACAGAGAGATAAGGAGAGGGGGGAGACAAACAAATAGAATGAGGAAGTGAGAGGAGAGTGAAAGGGAGAAAGTGGGACAGAATGTAAAGACAATGATGATAGGCATCATGATAATGTATTGCATGTAGAGTATACTCTCAAGTATCAACATTTACTGCCGTTTTGTACTATAACACTCACTCCACATCAGCTGTCACTGAATTAGTGAAGACACATTTTGCCAAATTGAACGTGGGGAGGATTAAATGGCTACGATACCGTGAGAGTCAGATTGGGGAATATAGCCAGAACACCAAAGTTCACAACCTTAATCTTCCCCAAAATCCCATGGCTTCCACAAAAAGCCAGGACTTTGGTTAAACATGGTTAAACATCCATTCTGAAAAACAACCGTTTTGCTAGGAAGAAGACTAGCCAATTTAATTCTGAGGAGAAAAATGGAAGACTCTGCTGTCGGGCTTATAGATAAAGTACCCCAAAACCTACATTCCCTGAACGAGGACACTATATCATATCTAGATATAGATAATGTATGAAGTGGCTCACCTCTTGAACTCCGAGATATACTACATCAGGGAAGTGATAGTTACAAATGTCCCATCTCCCAGACCATCCGCAAGTCTCCTCTTCTGATATATTTATATTTTATCAACAGCCAATATAAATCATATAGCCTGCTAGAGAAGCTATGGGGTAAACAAAACATAGGTTATATGAATGTTTCCAGAACGTTATATTAGGTTCTGGTAAAGGTACAAATGAGAGAGACTACCCAGCAAACCAAAAATAGATGATGTTAATGTTCTCAGAACATTCCATTTGGTTGTCGGAAATAGGCTTACACTATTTGCCGCATTCACTATTGCCATGTACCGCTATTCACTACAGGTTGACAGTATTTCAAGGCGTATTTCCAGCCGAAGTAAAAACACAGCAGCCGATCAAACGTGCCGCTTCAGTTAACGTTAATTACGAAAGATCAAAAGGCATGTTCCAAGCGCAAGTTACGTCGAAAGACGGGATTCTTATTGGAGATGAAAATAGATAAAAGGTCAGAGTCTTCCCCCGAGTGACAGCACGGTAAGCATCTGTCACTGATAATAATCGATTCACCTGCGCATGAAGAAGATAACTTGAAGTAGACAGAAAATCTGAATTAAACACTTCGCTCAAGGACAAAGGGACGAATTTGTGACGTTTTTTTTGTAGCATCCCTAGGGAATTTAAACAAGGTTGAACAACAGGGGCGAAATAAGGGTAACAGTATGGGAAGGAATGAGGTATTCGTAAGACACGGGGTAGATCAATGGTGTTTTATGCAGTACTAAAATAAATAAATAAGGAGTAAACTTTTGGTGTAACAAAAACAAGTCAAACTGTGTGTATGGGCTTAAGTCTGTGCAAGCATGGGTAAGCATCCAAAATCATTGACGACAGCCTGCCTTCCTCCATAGCAACACTACACACACATGCACACACACACACTCCCCCCTTAAAGCTCACTCTGCAATCAACCTTTCGTACCTCTGTTGGATGGCTGAACTACTCTACTCTGGTTCCATTCTAACCCTGCAACCCGGCTGAAGCCAAGGACTTTTTGTTTTTCCCTTATCACTCGCCTCCTATCACTTAAATGTGATGGGAGACGGCATTAAGACTAATTAGACATGAAGGCTAAACGAGTTTTAATCCAGCTGGTGAGAGGTGGTCTGGACCTGGACGGTAAATGTGGGGGGACAGGAGCGGGGACGGGTGTATGCTACCAGCAGGGGGTGCCACCTTCTATGGGTGGATATGAGGTGGACGGGGGTATGAGGAGGTATCGGACACAGGGATGGGTTAGGGAGCAAGTGGAGGTTACTGACCAGGCATGACAGCGGGGGGGGGGGCTTAGAACAACGGGGTGAGAAATAAGGACAAAGCCTGTGAGGCAGGGTTCGATGCAGTCTCTCTCTACCGCTCTCTCTTTTCCACTCTCTTTTCCACTCTCTCTTTCACTCTCACTCTCTTGCGCTCTTTTTTTCTCCTGCTCAGACCCAATTTCGTTCTCTTTTTCTCTCTCTCTGATAAAGTGCATTTGTTTTCCTTCCGTTCGCTCTGTTGTATTCTGCTTCCTCCGATAGCACATTACTTTTCCCTCTCTTCCTGCAGAGTTGTCCCATTTTAATTCACTCTCTTCTTTTATTTTTTTCATTTCCTTTGTCATCCTATTCCCATTACTCCTTGCATGCAATCTCCTTTGAGCCATTGGAGCCTATGGTTTTATGCCCATCATTGGATCTCCTCTGATTTCCTGTGTGACTGACTGGCTTGCAGCTTCCTGTTGTAGCTAAATAATAAGGAGTAGAGGGAAGCTGATCGTGGTTCAGTTTGAAATTTCCCCCACTAATGATTACGGTTAGGATTTGGGGAGGGGAATCTGATCCTAGATCTGTACATAGGGGAGACTTCATACTGAACCTATATGATAAGGAGGGAAACAACATAGCATGGGGAACACAACATGTTGAGACTCAGTAAGATGGTAACATGCTGCGCCAGGAGACCATTCTTACGGTCACACTGTCTGCAGCTTCACACCATGCTGCAGTCTGGAGCGGCCGAGTGCAATCACACATCTCTGACATAGCCCATCGTTAACACTCCTTTCACACCAGGCTGGGGATGTTGTTACAGTAACAGAAGAGAGGAGATAACTTACACATAAATCTGCTTTATTACAGTATCTAAATCAACCACTAGCCACTACCAGCTAAGCTCTCCTGTAGATCTGAAATTATTGGAAAGGCTAAGCAATATGGTAATATTCCCACCCAGTTTTAAACATAGTATACGCACATCCAATAACTTGCATTTGCTGGGTACCAAACACAAACTGAATCAAGAAAAGATACCGGGACAATGATGAATTATCCAGTCATTCATCAGTGTACAGGTATCTATTCTTTATTTCAATATTTCCATCAAGCCAATCAGAATACAATGTGAAGCTATTATCATTACGCACACTGTATATCTATCCTAGGGGTGAAAATGGGCAGAATTCAGCATTAGTGCACCTGCATCCCATAGGAAGAGACTACTATTAATTGGATCAATGATTTGAGAGCTTGTCACTGAAGCCATACCAACAACATGACTCAGTTAAATCTGTCCGTACCATTAGTAATGGCACTGACGAGAAAAAACACAGACAGAGACAGAGAGAGAGAGAGAGAGAGAGAGAGACACACACACACACCAACGAGGACACATGCAGTGACTTACACTTATACTTTTTGTTAAGTTCAAAGAACTTGACCAAACTCTGGCCATATCAATTATGGTAGCTGAAAATGCACACACAATAACTACAGTGAGGGCTAAAATGCAAACATAACAACATACACACACAAAGATAAGCAAAAACACATGCACAAGAGACATGTTAGGGGCTCTGCATAAAAACGTGTTTTTTTCCAGATTTTCACCTTTCTCAGGAAACTAAATTGCAAATGATATTGTTCTAAAGGGTTTTTAAAAAATGGTAGAAATTGAGGGGAAAATAGCGACAAAGTACATGCGTACAGTGAAAACACGTGTTTGTGTGCATCTGGGACTCTGTTGGCCACCTGAGCCACCTGTCTCTATCTGCCGAATGCCAGCTGTAGACGGGCTGCACGGCTGCACTGGGCTACGGAGGGAACACACACACACGGAGACACACACACACACGGAGACACACACACACAGTCCTGTAGGCCATGTTCCTCCATTAGTGGTGACACACACACCCCAGGTCCTGATGTCAGACGTTACATGGAGTTCTGCCGCCCAGACAGGTGTTGCCATTGATCACCGGAGGGCTCTTTATGACAGCCATAATTACAAAGCATGGAGTGTGTGTGTGTGTGTGTGTGTGTGTGTGTGTGTGTGTGTGAGAATGCTTGTCTGCACTTGTGTGTGTTTTTCTTGCATTTATTTTGAGGGCAGACAAAAACTAAAAAGATGACTATCCCTCTTTGTTGTTGCATATAATCAATCATCTGCTGTCAGTGACCTCATCCAAAATGGCACCCTAATCCCTACATGAGCCCTGGTCAATAGAAGTGCACTATGTACGGAATAGGCTGCCATTAAGGACGTATCCATTGTTATGTTTTTCTATTAGATTTAGTCATAGTCCCCTACCCCTCTGCTCAGGTTAGTGACACTGTAGCACCATTTGTACTTGCCTTAATACACTTCAAGAGCACCCCTGTTCCAGGCAAGTTTTAAAAAAGCAATTGGTTATTTTTTTCTCCCTGGTTTTGCTTTTACAGCTTTGTGCTCAGAGAACAGCGAACAATTACAGGCAGGCCCTATGAAAATGTCAATGAGATTTGGCTTCCCTTGAGTGAGTGAGTGAGTGAGTGAGTGAGTGAGTGAGTGAGTGAGTGAGTGAGTGAGTGAGTGAGTGTGAGAGGTGTGTATGTATATGTGAGTGGTAGCTGGCAAGAAAGAGATCGAGAGAAAGAGATGGAGAGATAGCGAGACAAAGAGTGAGTGGAAGAGAGAGAGCGAGAGTAGGATGGCCATGCCGGTTTGGACGAGGGTGGATGTGAACATCTCTTTCATACTCCTTTCACATTGAGTGGCCTGATTCATCTCTCTGAGTTTGCTTTGTCATCCTTTATCATCCTTTATTTCTACTCTTCCCCTCCAACAGATACATCACTGCGCGAAGGATCTGTTGATCTGGCCTGGTCTGAGCACAGCAGTGTGCCGAACCTGGATCACTGATTATCCCTCTGTGCCCTGTGCCTGTGCAAAAAAAATAATATATATATATATAAAAGAGGGAGGGACAGAGAGACAGAAGAGAGAGAGATGTAGACAGACAGACACAGACACACACTCCCTCCTCCCTATCATGGGTCGTAATTCGAATTGTATCCAATACCGCAGCAATTAGCAAAATGGAGGAGGACCGAAGTTTCTGTCCACACACACGACACACCCGCTTCATCCCACTAATCACCATAGGGAGAGTGTGTGTGTATGTGTATATATATGTTTGTGAGTGTGTGTGATTTAGCCTCTGCGTCCACAGAGAGGGCCCAATTAGTTCAGTGGGGAAAGTCCGTAGCGTGCACATACACTTGCTAGATAGTCCTGGGGGAGACAGGATACTGTATATAACTACAGAGGTAAAACACACGGGTGCATCCCAGATGACACCCTATTCCCTATATAGTGCACTACTTTTGACCAGAGTACTGCACAACATAGGGAATAGAGTGCAATTTGGGAGACATGCCATGTTTACTTCTGTCAGATGTGTCTCACTGATCAACTCAACTATCAACGCAGCCGATATCCCGCTTATAGCACGAAAGCACCTTGCCTGCTCCACTTAGCCTCCACTGGGATTCTGGACTGCATCGTGTTTAAATCCCCACTCATGCTGCACATAAGTGAACACACTTGAATAATGTAGGTATGTTGAAACAGTTAATTACTGTTCAATACAGGCTAGAACACTTTACAATGAAGATAGCTTCCGGTAGATACCGGTAGCTTCCAGCTTTGTAGGCTAGATTTTCTTGCTAGCTTATAGCTGAAGTTATCAAATCACTACCCTCTGGTACTTTGAAATAATATGCTAATCATAATGCAAAATTGCTGATTTCAAAGCAACCAAAACTTCATTTAATCACTTAATCAATCTCTCTCTCCCCAAAAATATCTATTGCCTCCCTCTTGCCTTGTGAATTACAGTATGTCATTACTGGTTAAAGTAAGCTACTTCTATGCAAATGTTGTTGATCAGTATAATAAAATAATTCCAAAATGGAAGAGTCATCTGCAGCCCCATGAAATCTGCCAAAACAAGCACAATAACTCAATGCATGCACACACTCCTATTGAATACGCATTCACCTGTATTGTGAATAGGCCTAGGCAATCTCTTGATTAACCCAGTTTATCAGCAGAGATTTACCATTCAAATACATTATTACCATTATGCAGTTATGTAGTTAGATTGGTAAAACCAAAGTAAAATTGATTGTATGAGGTATAATTGATTAATTAATGCATTTATGGCTGTATCTGAAAAATGTCAAATGTAATGATATTGAACTCAAAAGATGCCCAACGATTGAACAGAGCAGGAACTGAGTTTCTGTCTAGATCAAGTGCCATTCTGTGCCTATGTTAATATGGCTTATTCTTTTGCAGTGGTATTGTTTTGGTAGTAAGTATCGTGATGGTATTGAAAATTGTGATACTAAACCTGGTACGGAAGTCTACATTTGGGTGTCGTAACAAAACTAATGGCCACGCATGCAAAAATACACACACACACACACTAGAAGTGTGCTACTTTGGCTGGCGCACACAATGAAGCATCCTTTGGGATCATGGTAGTGTGAAAACAATGCACACCACAGCCTTAATGATGTGTGATGTTGGTCTCCAGCTCCAGCATTATAAGCAAGGTTTTTGTTGAGTGGAATTTCCGTGACTTAGGCTGCATCCCAAATGTGTCACCCTATTCCATATGCAGTGCCCTGCTTTTGTCCAAGGCCCATAGGGCTCAGGCCAAAATGTGGGCACTATGTAGGGAATAAGGTGCCATTTGGGACACATTTTCAGCCTGCAGCGGCAGATGGTGGATGCGCTGCTTGGGCCCAGGGAGTCAAGCCTGCAGGATGAGTGGGAGTGTAACTTTTAAAACGCCTTAATTCTTCCAAGTACAAACACACACAAAATTACACATCTGCTACACAGCTGGGTATGCATTACAGACACATATGTTGCACGCACCCTCACACGCACGTCAAAACACAGCACTGTTTGTGTGTGTGGGCGTGTCGAAAACGTGTGCTGACTGCTTGTCGTGGGAATGCTGATATGTGCTAACCACAGCCTGCGCTACTCTATCCCTTCTCTAATGATTCTCTCACTTCCAATCACAGGACAAATAATTAAATCCCGCCCGTGGCAAGGAAACACTGTTTACATGGCCGGGTGTCGTCAGGGGCTCTGGCCAGTCAGGTGGTGTTTACAGGAACCTAAGGAATAAGGGAATGGGGAATGGCGTTTGACTTGAATGGAGGTAATAAGTTGCAGTGACAGTGCTAAAGACTCAACACTAGTGGAGACAAAAGCCTCCCACTACCTGAGACCAACTGTCCAATCCAGTAAAGTCTTAAGTACGATCCTAGTTCAGCTGTGCACCGTTCTCAGCGCTAGGTTCCCAACACTGGTACAGACTAACACCTCTCACTACAGGCTATGTGAACAGCAGGTTCTAAGGGATCACCTTAGGCAGATTTTATTGAAATGAGAAGTTGTTTAGGATGCAAGGTGATGTACAGCAGTAATTCTACCCGGCACTTTTCGCCGGCCAATCCCCTTAAAACGCAAAGTTTATCCCTCATATCAAGTGATTCAGGATCAACTTCAGTACCTAACCATGGATCGCGTTTGAGATCGACTACATTGCAGTCTGACTGCGCAGAATCAGTGATTTCACAAAACACCTTGCACCCCAAATAACTATTCATAATGTGAACAAGATGAAAAATGATGTGCCTCGCCCTGCTCAAACTGATCCCCTGAAACATGTTGACAGTCTCTAGGTAAACCCAATACTGATTCTGGGTGGGAGTGGAGTGGGAGAGATTCAGCAGTTGTGCTCGGGTAGAACAGCACCACTTGAACCCCTCCAATTGACTCAGGTGTAAATGAATGCAAAATGAAAGCAGACAACAAAAGTGCTCGCTAATTATCCATAATAGCAGGAATTTAATTCAAACCGGAGATGATAGCTCCCAACCAATGTAGCTATCTGAACATTTGTTTGTGGCTGAATGAGTCGCAGAACCAAAAGAAACTGCATAATTAAAAGTAAACAGTCCGAACTCCCTCTTTTCTCTCTCTCTTTCTCCGAGACACACACACACACACAGAGTACACGTACACACACACACACCTGCGGCGAGTATCAGTGCAGCAGCTGGCATAGCCCTAGGCAATGGGACTACTCTCTGGCTCGCAGCGCTGTATTTAAGACTCATCGCCTGGGGGGCCTGCCAGGAGCTGTCTATCACTGGGACTAGACACACACACACACACACACACACACACCAGAGTTTCTATTTCTGTTAGCTGGTAATAGCCAGCTTTTGGCCTATAAAAAAAATGAAAAGTCGTGGCAATTAGCACCCAAACTAAAAAAAATCCCATTGCATAATAATGGATTTTATCCTATTCATTGATTGAAATACCAGTCGATGTAGCACGAGAGGTGATACAGCTCAAACAGCTGTTTGTTGCTGCTAGAGTGAAATGTGCTTTAAAAGCCTAATCATTGATTAACAATTGTACAGGCAATCACATGTAAAAACAACTATGGCCACGATTAAAAATAGAAACTATTTTTATTTCTCTGTTATTGAAGCGCGGTTCCCATTCAAGTAAAAATAGGCAACTAGGCAGGCTTAGTTACATTTACATTTACATTTAAGTCATTTAGCAGACGCTCTTATCCAGAGCGACTTACAAATTGGTGCTTTCACCTTATGACATCCAGTGGAACAGCCACTTTACAATAGTGCATCTAGGTCTTTTAAGGGGGGAGAAGGATTACTTTATCCTATCCTAGGTATTCCTTAAAGAGGTGGGGTTTCAGGTGTCTCCGGAAGGTGGTGATTGACTCCGCTGTCCTGGCGTCGTGAGGGAGTTTGTTCCACCATTGGGGGCCAGAGCAGCGAACAGTTTTGACTGGGCTGAGCGGGAACTGTACTTCCTCAGTGGTAGGGAGGCGAGCAGGCCAGAGGTGGATGAACGCAGTGCCCTTGTTTGGGTGTAGGGCCTGATCAGAGCCTGGAGGTACTGAGGTGCCGTTCCCCCTCACAGCTCCGTAGGCAAGCACCATGGTCTTGTAGCGGATGCGAGCTTCAACTGGAAGCCAGTGGAGAGAGCGGAGGAGCGGGGTGACGTGAGAGAACTTGGGAAGGTTGAACACCAGACGGGCTGCGGCGTTCTGGATGAGTTGTAGGGGTTTAATGGCACAGGCAGGGAGCCCAGCCAACAGCGAGTTGCAGTAATCCAGACGGGAGATGACAAGTGCCTGGATTAGGACCTGCGCCGCTTCCTGTGTGAGGCAGGGTCGTACTCTGCGGATGTTGTAGAGCATGAACCTACAGGAACGGGCCACCGCCTTGATGTTATTTGAGAACGACAGGGTGTTGTCCAGGATCACGCCAAGGTTCTTAGCGCTCTGGGACGAGGACACAATGGAGTTGTCAACCGTGATGGCGAGATCATGGAACGGGCAGTCCTTCCCGGGAGGAAGAGCAGCTCCGTCTTGCCGAGGTTCAGCTTGAGGTGATGATCCGTCATCCACACTGATATGTCTGCCAGACATGCAGAGATGCGATTCGCCACCTGGTCGTCAGAAGGGGGAAAGGAGAAGATTAATTGTGTGTCGTCTGCATAGCAATGATAGGAGAGACCATGTGAGGTTATGACAGAGCCAAGTGACTTGGTGTATAGCGAGAATAGGAGAGGGCCTAGAACAGAGCCCTGGGGGACACCAGTGGTGAGAGCACGTGGTGAGGAGACGGATTCTCGCCACGCCACCTGGTAGGAGCGACCTGTCAGGTAGGACGCAATCCAAGTGTGGGCCGCGCGGAGATGCCCAACTCGGAGAGGGTGGAGAGGAGGATCTGATGGTTCACAGTATCGAAGGCAGCCGATAGGTCTAGAAGGATGAGAGCAGAGGAGAGAGAGTTAGCTTTAGCAGTGCGGAGCGCTCCGTGATACAGAGAAGAGCAGTCTCAGTTGAATGACTAGTCTTGAAACCTGACTGATTTGGATCAAGAAGGTCATTCTGAGAGAGATAGCGGGAGAGCTGGCCAAGGACGGCACGTTCAAGAGTTTTGGAGAGAAAAGAAAGAAGGGATACTGGTCTGTAGTTGTTGACATCGGAGGGATCGAGTGTAGGTTTTTTCAGAAGGGGTGCAACTTCTTGAAGACGGGAGGGACGTAGCCAGCGGTCAGGGATGAGTTGATGAGCGAGGTGAGGTAAGGGAGAAGGTCACCGGAGATGGTCTGGAGAAGAGAGGAGGGGATAGGGTCAAGCGGGCAGGTTGTTGGGCGGCCGGCCGTCACAAGACGCGAGATGTCATCTGGAGAGAGAGGGGAGAAAGAGGTCAGAGCACAGGGTAGGGCAGTGTGAGCAGAACCAGCGGTGTCGTTTGACTTAGCAAACGAGGATCGGATGTCGTCGACCTTCTTTTCAAAATGGTTGACGAAGTCATCTGCAGAGAGGGAGGGGGGGGGAGGAGGATTCAAGAGGGAGAAGGTGGCAAAGAGCTTCCTAGGGTTAGAGGCAGATGCTTGGAATTTAGAGTGGTAGAAAGTGGCTTTAGCAGCAGAGACAGAGGAGGAAAATGTAGAGAGGAGGGAGTGAAAGGATGCCAGGTCCGCAGGGAGGCGAGTTTTCCTCCATTTCCGCCGGCTGCCCGGAGCCCTGTTCTGTGAGCTCGCAATGAGTCGTCGAGCCACGGAGCGGGAGGGGAGGACCGAGCCGGCCTGGAGGATAGGGGACATAGAGAGTCAAAGGATGCAGAAAGGAGGAGAGGAGGGTTGAGGAGGCAGAATCAGGAGATAGGTTGAGAAGGTTTGAGCAGAGGGAAGAGATGATAGGATGGAAGAGGAGAGAGTAGCGGGGGAGAGAGAGCGAAGGTTGGGACGGCGCGATACCATCCGAGTAGGGGCAGTGTGGGAAGTGTTGGATGAGAGCGAGAGGGAAAAGGATACAAGGTAGTGGTCGGAGACTTGGAGGGGAGTTGCAATGAGGTTAGTGGAGGAACAGCATCTAGTAAAGATGAGGTCGAGCGTATTGCCTGCCTTGTGAGTAGGGGGGGAAGGTGAGAGGGTGAGGTCAAAAGAGGAGAGGAGTGGAAAGAAGGAGGCAGAGAGGAATGAGTCAAAGGTAGACGTGGGGAGGTTAAAGTCGCCCAGAACTGTGAGAGGTGAGCCGTCCTCAGGAAAGGAGCTTATCAAGGCATCAAGCTCATTGATGAACTCTCCGAGGGAACCTGGAGGGCGATAAATGATAAGGATGTTAAGCTTAGTTGCAATGAGCTGGAAGTAGTATGCATTTTGAAAACAAATTCTGCATTCTTTGAAACCTGAATGTTGTACTACAGTACATCTCATTTTTATTAAATTTTTATTTCACCTTTATTAAACCAGATAGGCCAGTTGAGAACAAGTTCTCATTTACAACTGCGATCTGGTCAAGATAAAGCAAAGCAGTGCAACACAAACAACACAGAGTTCCACATGGGATAATGAAACGTACAGTCAATAACAATAGAAAAATCTATATATGGAGTGTGCAAATGTAGTAAGATTAGGGAGATAAGGAAATAAATAGTCCATAGTGGCGAAATAATTACAATTTAGCATTAACACTGGGGTGATAGATGTGCAGATGATGATATAGAGATACTTGGGGTGCAAAAGAGCAAAAATAAATAACAATATGGGGATAAGGTAGTTGGGTGGGCTATTTACAGATGGACTGTGTACAGGTGCAATGATCGGTGAGCTGCTCTGACAGCTGATGTGTAAAGTTAGTGACGGAGATATAAACCTCCAGCTTCAGTGAATTTTGCAATTCGTTCCAGTCGTTGGCAGCAGAGAACTGGAAGGAAAGGCGGCCAAAAGGAGTTGGCTTTGGGTATAACCAGTGAGATATACCTGCTGGAGTGCGTGCTATGGGTGGGTGTTGCTATGGTGACCAGTGAGCTGAGATAAGGTGGGGCTTTACCTAGCAAAGACTTATAGATGACCTGGAGCCAGTGGGTTTGCCGACGAATATGAAGCGAGGGCCAGCCAACGAGAGTCGTGAAGAGGGCACTATAAAACCTATTCCCCCTCAGGAGACTGAAAAGATTTGGCATGGGTCCTCAGATCCTCAAAAGGTTCTACAGCTGCACCATCGAGAGCATCCTGACTGGTTGCATCACTGCCTGGTATGGCAACTGCTTGGCCTCCGACCGCAAGGCACTACAGAGGGTAGTGCGTACGGCCCAGTACATTACCGGGGTCAACCTTCCTGCCATCCAGGACCTCTATACCAGGCGGTGTCAGAGGAAGGCCCTAAATATTGTCAAAGACTCCAGCCACCCTAGTCATAGAATGTTCTCTCTGCTACCACATGGCAAGCGGTACGAGAGTGCCAAGTCTAGCTCCAAGAGGCTTCTAAACAGCTTCTACCCCCAAGCCATAATACTCCTGAACATCTAATCAAATGGCTACCCAGACTATTTGCATTGCCCCCCTCTTTTAGACCGCTGCTACTCTCTGTTGTTACCATCTATCCATAGTCACTTTACTAAATCTACCTACATGTACATATTACCTCAACTAACCGGTGCCCCTACACATTGACTCTGTACCGGTACCCCCCTGAATAGTCCCGCTATTGTTATTTTACTGCTGCTCTTTAATTACTTGTTACTTTTACTTCTTATTCTTATCTGTACACCTGTTGTATTCGGCACATGTGACTAACATTTTATTTGATTTTTGGTTTGATCTTTGCTACATGGCACATTCCAAGGTCAAGTGATGCTCTCCTGCTTATACCGCCAGTGACCTTGTGTTTGTTTGTTGAAGGGAGGAATGTTTGTATTCTGAAAAACAGCACCTTCTGTTTGTGTCAAAGGATTCATGTTCCGTTGTTAGCATTTGGCTGTGCGTGCGTGCGCTTGCGTGTTTGTGTGTGTGTAAGAGTTGACTACTACCTCCCGTCAGATCGTTGGGGTGCATTTAAATAACTACTGTGTCTGTTAATGCGTTCCAAGGCTTTGAATACATCTATCCATCTGTCCATGTCAAAGCATCCAGTCTCACCAAAATGAATAATTCAACTTGTAACATTGTTATTTTCTTATGTTGTACATGTTTTGTTATGGATCTATTCCGAAGGTGCTTGGGCTGATCTTTGAGAAGGCATGCATCGAGACTCATGCTCATTCAATGCCACCCACATACAATAGAATAAGACTTTTTGTTGTGACACTGGAGGAATTGAGATTTCCCTTCCAACGGATAATAGAAAAAAAGTATTCACACAAACATCTCAATTCAACCCGAGTGTAGGCCTATATCATATTCATCCCCGTATTGTTAGCAACAAAGTGATGTCAACGCCCAAGGCAGAGTGAGACAAGATAAGAGACGGATGAACAAAACTATTGAAGGAGGGGAGTTATTGGTTGAAATTATGATAGAAACATGTAGGCAACATCTCCATATTGTTGCCTACAAAAAGGCCCAAGGCAGGGTTAAACAGTCAGTAAACTGAAGGCTGGCAATGGAGGGAGTGCTCGCTCAGGGACATCCTGTCATCTCCAAGATGAACAAAATGGGTGAAAGGATGAGAGAAAGGTATACAGGTGGATGCCCTAGCTTGGCATCTTCGTTTCCCTCTAACCAGCAGTCAGGCTGTCAACCGGTCATATACACTAAATAGCAGCCAACAAATAGTTACAAACAGTAGCTTGGCTCACTGCCTTATCACTGCGGGTATCCTGGACTTGAGTGGATACACATGTGAACATTTGGACCACTGAAGGAATAGGATGGAGAGGGGGAGAGAAACATGTTTTTGGGCTTCATAAATGTTTGAGGCAAATTTACTAAGTGTTTGCGTCTTTTGCATCGGTCAATGCTATTTTACCCCAGAGGGAATTAAACATTGAAGGAATAAACCATCCAACCATGTTGGTCAAAATATAGAAACATTGTTTGAAATACATTCTCTAGTATCTAAAGCTCTTTAAAATAGGTACAATACTGTTAAAAAGATTGGCGTCACTTAGAAATGTCCTTGTTTCCGTGAAAGAATATAAATGAAATTAGTTGCAAAATGAATAGGAAATGTAGTCAAGATGATGACAAGGTTATAAATAATCTTTTTAATAGAAATAATAATGGTCTCCTCCAAACTTTGCTTTCGTCAAAGTATCCTCCATTTGCAGCAATTACAGCCTTGCATACCTTTGGCACTCTAGTTGTCAATTTGTTGAGGTAATCTGAAGAGATTTCACCCCATCCTTCCTGAAGCACCTCCCACAAGTTAGATTGGCTTCATAGGCACTTCTTACGTACCATACGGTCAAGCTGCTCCCACAACAGCTCAATAGTGTTGAGATCTGGTGACTGTGCTGGCCACTCCATTATTGACAGAATACCAGCTGACTGCTTCTTCCTTAAATAGTCCTTGCATAGTTTGGAGCTGTGCTTTGTGTCATTGTATTGTTGTGCGAGGAAATTGGCTCCAACTAAGCGCCGTCCACGGGGTATGGCATGGCGTTGCAAAATGGAGTGATAGCCTTCCTTCTTCAAGATCCCTTTTACCCTGTACAAATCTCCTACTTTACCACCACCAAAACACCCCCAGACCATCACATTGCCTCCACCATGCTTGACAGATGGCGTCAAGCACTTCTCCAGCATCTTTTCATTTTTTCTGTCTCACGAATGTTCTTCTTTGTGATCCGAACACCTAAAACTTAGATTTGTCTGTCCATAACACTTTTTTTCCAATCTTCCTCTGTCCAGTGTCAGTGTTCTTTTGCCCATCTTAATCTTTACTTTTTATTGGCCAGTCTTTTTCTTTGCAACTCTGCCTAGAAGGCCAGTATCCCGGAGTCACCTCTTCACTGTTGATGTTGAGACTGGTGTTTTGTGGGAACTAATGAAGCTGCCAGTTGAGTACTTGTGAGGCGTCTGTTCCTCAAACTAGACACGAATGTACTTGTCCTCTTGCTTAGTTGTGCACCGAGGCCTCCCACTCCTCTTTCTATTCTGGTTAGAGCCAGTTTGCACTGTTCTGTGAAGGGAGTAGTACACAGCGTTGTACCAGATCTTCAGTTTATTGGCAATTTCTCGCATGGTATAGCCTTAATTTCCCAGAACAAGAATAGACTGATGAGTTTCAGAAGAAAGGTCTTTGTTTCTGGCCATTTTGAGCCTGTAATCGAACCCACAAATGCTGATACTCCAGATACTCAACTAGTCTAAAGGCGGCCAGTTTAATTGCTTCTTTAATCAGAACAACAGTTTACAGCTGTGCTAACATAATTTAAAAAGGTTTTTCTATAAATGCTCAATTAGCCTTTTAAAATGATAAACTTGGATTAGCTAACAACGCGCTATTGGATGGTTGCTGATAATGGGCCTCTGTGTACCTATGTAGATATTACATAAAAAAATCTGCCATTAACAATGTCTACACTGTATTGCTGATAAATTTGATGTTATTATAATGTACAAAACAATGTGCTTTTCTTTCAAAAGCAAGGATATTTCTAAGTGAACCACAAGTCATAAATATAAACAGACAGAGAGCCTTCATAAGTTCCATAGTATAGGCGTCCAGCAAGCAGTCAACATTCAGCTCGCTCAAAGGACAACAGCAAGTTGCCAACGTCCATTTTATGGTGAGCAGAAAAAGGCCAAACGACATCCTAGGGGTCAAAGGTCGTATAACTCACACCTTTAAAGTCCAGAGAGACCCTGGGGTTATTTGATTTATAACACAACTCATCTGTTCATCGAGAGATAGAGTGCACGATAGGAAGAGATGGACGAGGGGCAAACATTTAATCTAATTTTGCCAACAAGGGGGGGGGGGGGTTACCAGCATTTGTAACTTGAATCTTATAATGATCTGTACCACTATACCTGGAATATAATATAAAAATACTTGCTTGATACATGTTTTCCAGTTATTTAAATACTTTGCAAGTATTTCTACGTGAAAAATGGTCTGTTCATTCCTTTTCTATTTTTGTAGACACTGTTATCCAGAGCAATGTACAGAAGTGTGTGCATACATGTTCATATTTTTTCATGGGACCCGACCCCACAACCTCTACCATGTCTCAATGTACTTAATTACTGTATTGTGCATTGCTTTCCTTCATGGTGATGGAAAGTCTACAGGTAAAAACCTAGATGACCAGCCTATGTACAATACAGTAATGTACATTTACATTAAGTGGTTTGTAACGATGGTAAATAAATACTGCACAAAAATAATTGATTTCCATGTCAAATTTTGATCAAGAAAAATATTTAATTTGATGTGAATGCCCATAACTTTGCACCTTTTGATGTAAAATGTCAGGGTTTTGTTCTTTCTGACTTCCATTAGAATAACAAATCGCAGAGAAAGGGACAGAGCAATAACTCTTACAGTTCCAACTATTGACTCCTGCAAGATACTGTTCTTAATTATAAAACAACTTTTTTTTTACCAAAGCAGGGATTAAGATATATATATTTTTCTGCAATATCGGTTCAAATCTATATCTGTCTGCTAATACGAGTATTTATTTTACCTTTATTTAACTAGGCAAGTCAAATTATTATTTACAATGACGGCCTACCCCAGCCAAACCCTAACCTGGACAATGCTGGGCCAATTGTGCGCCACCGTATGGGAATCACAGCCGGTTGTGATACAGCCTGGAATCGAACCAGGGTCTATAGTGACACCTCTAGCACTAAGATGCAGTGCCTCAGACCGCTACGCTACTCAGGAGCCCTCTAGTAAAGGCCCAGTGTACTACATTTGTGATTTATATTTTTTTAAATAGATTTTTTAATTCCGATTTTTCAGGTGGTGCATCCTCAGCACCCCTACTTTCCGTGACTGTGTCTCCCTCCGCATATCCCTCCCTCCCGACGCTAATGTGCATTAGCTCTATGTGTTGTGCTACACTAGCTACTACGCTCACTGAAGTCATGAGCATTTACGATGATGATAATATCTGGGGATCTTTATCATACATATGGAAGTGTATGCTAATTAGACTAAAGCCAGAAATTGCAATATTAACGAGTTTCCAAAACAAATCAATGTTGTGTGTCCTAAATGGCACCCTATTCCATATAGTGTACAACTTCTTACCAAAAGCACTGAATAAATGAATAGGGTACCATTTGGGACGCATCCCAGTGACCCTGGCGATGATCTTCTGCTCCAGGAGGTAGAGCATTTGGAAGGTCTGTGCTGTGGGTTGATGCTTCCATTACACACTCATTGTTTGTTTGTTTGTACGTATGTATGTATGTATGTATGTATGTATGAACAGTGGGGCAAAAAAGTATTTATTCAGCCACCACTTGTGCAAGTTCTCCCACTTAAAAAGATGGGAGAGGCCTGTAATTTTCATCATAGGTACACTTCAACTATGACAGACAAAATGAGAAAAAAAATCCAGAAAATCACATTGTAGGATTTTTAATGAATTTATTTGCAAATTATGGTGGAAAAAAAGTATTTGGTCACCTACAAACAAGCAAGATTTCTGGCTCTCACAGACCTGTAACTTCTTCTTTAAGAGGCTCCTCTGTCCTCCACTCGTTACCTGTATTAATGGCACCTGTTTGAACTTGTTATCAGTATAAAAGACACCTGTCCACAACCTCAAACAGTCACACTCCAAACTCCACTATGGCCAAGACCAAAGAGCTGTCAAAGGACACCAGAAACAAAATGGTAGACCTGCACCAGGCTGGGAAGCCTGAATCTGCAATAGGTAAGCAGCTTGTTTTGAAGAAATCAACCGTGGGAGCAATTATTAGGAAATGGAAGACATACAAGACCACTGATAATCTCCCTCGATCTGGGGCTCCACGCAAGATCTCACCCCGCGGGGTCAAAATGATCACAAGAACGATGAGCAAAAATCCCAGAACCACACACCTAGTGAATGACCTGCAGAGAGCTGGGACGTAAGTAACAAAGCCTACCATCAGCAAGGGCATTGAAGATTAAACTTGGCTGGGTCTTTCAGCATGACAATGATCCCAAACACACCGCCCGGGCAACGAAGGAGTGGCTTCATAAGAAGCATTTCAAGGTCCTGGAGTGGCCTAGCCAGTCTCCAGATCTCAATCCCATAGAAAATCTTTGGAGGGAGTTGAAAGTCAGTGTTGCCCAGCAACAGCCCCAAAACATCACTGCTCTAGAGGAGATCTGCATGGAGTAATGGGCCAAAATACCAGCAACAGTGTGTGAAAACCTTGTGAAGACTTGCAGAAAACGTTTGACCTCTGTTATATACCCTTTGTTGGCAATGACAAAGTATTGAGATAAACTTTTGTTATTGAGCAAATACTTATTTTCCACCATAATTAGCCAATACATTTGTTAAAAATCCTACAATGTGATTTTCTGGATATATTTTTTTCTCATTTTGTCTGTCATAGTTGAAGTGTACCTATGATGAAAATTACAGGCCTCTCTCACCTTTTTAAGTGGGAGGACTTGCACAATTGGTGGCTGACTAAATACTTTTTTGCCCCACTGTATGTATGTAATGTATGTATGTGTGTGTGTATGTGTGTGTGTGTGTGTGTGTGTGTGAGAGAGTGAGAGAGATTTGTTGCAACAAATCATATTCTTTAGGTTGTATACAAGTGGTAAGAAAGTATGGTATGCACATTGTCAACAGGAGTTCTGTTTGGAAATGTACCGGACATTTGCGAGATTTACCGCGGACCCATATGCATTGGGTGCATAGCCAATTAGAGCGTACACCCACGATGATCAGAATGACATAAATCACATTTAGATGATGGTAATGCATCTTCATAGAACATGCAACTCATGTAATGAAGCAGCCAATTAAAAACGTCATTTTCAAACATCTGCCAAAATGCAATTTGTGGGAAAACACCATTCTAAACAGCATACCTGAAAGTGTTTCCATATGTGACAGAGATGAGGAATTTCTCTTAGAACTTAAAAAGAGGGGGAATCTAAAGATGCAACAACTAGGATGGGTTGCTAATATGACCAGGTTTGTGCCTTTGGCTTCTGAACAATGAAAGGAAGTTAATATAAAAATCAATAGAACATGAAATAAATGACATAGCAGCACGGGTGGCAATAGGCCTAACTGATTGAGCTGCAGCAGTCAGTGAAAAGCTTCTAAAAAATGTGTGATGATGTGTCTTCAGTGTAATTGAAAATGCTGACAAGAAGAAAGGAAGGGGTGTGTGGCGAAGATATAGGCGAGGCTCTATCCAGAATGGCTCAGCTGTCTCCCGCCAATTCTTGCGCATTCATTGTTTCATTGTCTGAATTGTTTTGCCCTTTGATAAAAAAAATATAAATTCCCCATTACATACACTACATAAACTACAATACAAAAATATCTGGATACCTGCTCGTGGAACATCTCATTCCATTGCGCATGGTGATCTTAGGCTTGTGTGCGGCTGCTCGGCCATGGAAACCCATTTCATGAAGCTCCCGACGAACAGTGATTGTGCTGAAATCAGTCAATTGAAATGTATTAGGCACTAATCTATGGATTTCACATGACTGGGCAGGGGGTGCAGCCATGGGTGGGCCTGTGAGGGCATAAGGCCGCCCACTTGGGAGCAAGGCCCACCCATTTGGGAGCTAAGCCCTGCCAATCAGAATGAGTTTTTCCCCACAAAAGGTCTTTATTACAGACAGAAATACTCTGTTTCATCAGCTGTCCGGGTGGCTGGTCCCAGACGACTCCGCAGGTGAAAAAGGCGGATGTGGAAGTCCTGGGCTGGCATGGTTACACGTTTTCTGCGGTTGTGAGGCCGGTTGGACGTACTGCCAAATTCTCTAAAACGACATTGGAGGCGGCTTATGGTAGAGAAATAAACATTAAATTCTCTGGCAACAGCCCAGGTGGACATTCTTGCAGTCAGCATGACAATTGCATGCTCCATAAAAACTTGAGTTACAAAATTGCACATTCTAGAGTGGCCTTTTATTGTCCTCAGCACAAGGTGCACCTGTATAATGATCATGCTGTTTAATCAGCTTCTTGATATGCTACACCTGTGGATGGATTATCCACACCGGTGGATGGATTATCTTGGAAAAGGAGAAATGCTCACTAACAAGAATGTAAACAAATTAGTCCACAAACTTTGAGAGAAATAAGCTTTTAATGTGTATGGAACATTTCTGGAATCTTTTATTTTATTTTATTCTCTCTCTCTCTCTCTCTCTCTAGCCGCCAATGGATCACGGTGTATCAATGTGTCCATATGGCAGAGGTTGGTGATATCGCAATAGTTTACTTTTAACTTTTTGATTTCCATCATTTTAATTCAGACCACATGACAATGATTTTGAGAAACTAAAATGTTATTATTGAAATTAAACTGTTCCATGAAATTGCGCATATGAAAATCATAACTGGCATGCAGAACAGTAGAAACAGTAGATAAATCCCAAACTTCAAACTCACACCGCCTATGAAGTCTTTATAAAATAATTGCTTCATGTTTGTCTATAGGCTACTCTGAAGAACGGTACAACATGCCTCATGAAATAAAACATTCAGATTTCAAACAACTACATTTTCTGGCCTCCCGAGCGGCGCAGCGGTCACTACAGACGCGGGTTCGATCCCAGGCTGTGTCGCAGCTTGCCGCGACCAGGAGACCCATGAGGCAGCGCACAATTGGTCCAGGCTTGTCCGGGTCTGAGGAGGGGTTGGCCAGCCGGGATGTCCTTGTCCCATCACGCTCTAGCGACTCCTTGTGGCGGGCCAGGCGCATGCAAGCTGACTTCGGACGCTAGTTATAAAGTGTTTCCTCCAAAGCATTGGTGCGGTTGGCTTCTGGGTCAAGTGAGCAGTGTGTCAAGAAGCAGTGCAGCTTGGCAGGGTCGTGTTTTGGAGGACGCATGGCTCTCGACCTTCGCCTCTCCCGAGTCCGTATAGGAGTTGCAGCGATGGGACAAGACTGTAACTACCAATTGGGGAGAAAAAGGGGTAAATAAATAAATAAGAGAAGGAAAAAAATGATATTTTCTAAATGTAGCTCACATTGTAAAGTGATGGGTGAGGTGCTAATAGCGTGTTGCCTGCACTTGAATGGTTTGAGAAATAAAAACAGGTATTTTTAATTGTGCGCCAAAACATGAGCTTATAAAAGCTCATATTTTAGTCCAGCAGCAACCAGCTGAGGAGCCGCAGAAGAAATCCCATTCAAAATAGGCTCTGTATGCTGTGCGGGTGTGATAGTTGTGTTGGATAAATAAGGTAACAGGATGACTAACGAAAATACAAACAGGCCAATTTAATTTCATTATGCAAATGAACCTATAGACCGACAAGCATGATGGTCAAAAGTATTTCCATCATCTGGTATTTCCATCAATGAATAAAAAGCATTATTTTGCAACAGGATTTTTTTTCTCCCAGTCATTTTGGCCGGCAACAGTTTTATTTATCGGTAAAAAAAAAAGAAAAAGTGGGGTCAAAAGCGGGGTCAAAAGCGGGCAATTGCCGGCTAATGGAAACCCTGATTGTATTTCTTGACAATGTCAAACAAATCCATATTCTGCAGCATACAGAGTGGTAAAAGAGTGAATTGCCAAGAGATACAACGTTGGAACAAATCATATTGCTGTGACCCGAATGCTGTATTTGAGTAGAGAGAAAACATATGGTCTTGAGATTGATGATTCTTTAGGGGGGGGGAAACTAGATAAAATGTGTGTGTGTGAAAACAAGATTACATTTGGGTGTGAGTTGTGTGGGAAATATAAGTAGATACTGTATGTTTATGTGTGTGTGTGTGTGTGTGTGTGTGTGCTGTAGTACTGATGAAATGGGGATTCAGCCACGGCAGCAGCAGTAGCAGCAGGTCCCCTGTCCTCTGATGAGGCGAGGGCTGATCCTATCACTGCTCCTGTGAAGGGCCATCAATAACCCAGCCATAAGCAGCCAGAGGGAGGGAGAGGGAGCACATGCCCTTCACTCTGGTTCTACTGTAGGTTGTGTGTGCATGTGATTGTGTGTGTGTGTGCCTGCGTGAATGTGTGGTGACAGGGACAGCCAACCAGTAAAGATAAACTGATGGCCCAAGAATGGCAAGAAACAGCAATATGTATGATATATTATTTGTGAAGGAAAGAATAGCCGTTTCCATATCTTTTTTCCCAACATAACAATGCAAATTAATTCAAAATATTTAATCAGCATTGTAAAGGAGAAGCTATTTATTACACAATCTACCTCCCGAGATGCCTGAACCACCAGAGCCAAGATGGAGGGGGAAAAGCAGGGAGAAAGAAGGTGCATCCCATATGGCACCATATTCCCAACATAGTGAACTACTTTTATCATAGGGTGCTGGTCAAATGTAGAGCACTTTATAGTGAAAATGGTGTCACTTGGGATACAACCAGAGGATAGCATTATGCCTAAGGACCCTGGATGATGGGAGAAAAAGGAGACCACATAAGACCGATCAAAGCTGCTTGCCCGCTGGGGTAATTCTCTTCACATCTCCTTCCTATGACCTCTTCTCTCCCTCCCTTTGCACTCATTCCGTCTCTTTTTCATCCCTTTGAGCTCTCTTTTCTTCTCTCATTTTCTTGTCAGTCTGGGTGGGACGGACGGAGGACAGACAGAGGACAGACAGACAGACGGACGGAGGACAGACAGATGGAGGACAGACAGACGGAGGACAGACAGACAGACAGACAGACAGACAGACAGACAGACAGACATAATGAATGAGGGAGAGAGGAATCCCACTGCAGATGAGTTAACATAGTCTGGAAGTGTGACTAGCTGCATAATATCTCCTATTCCCTTTCAAAGACAGCCTCCTTGCTCCTCTGAGAGAAATTGAGAGAGAGAGAGAAAAGTGAAAGAGAGCAAGAGAAAACACATCACTGCTACGATAGAAGTCCTCCGAGCAAGGGTGTCCACAGATCTGAGAACAACCAAGCTGAGAAGGAAGGCAAAAAAAAAGCTCGTTCGACAGCGCAAGTCCGTTAAAGCCATTACCATTAGCCTCCGGGGAGAGTCGGCACCAGAGGGACCGGCTAACTGGTTGGCTGAAGTACTATCCATTATTTATGATATAATGGCCATTTACAGCTTTGTGAAGTTTAGCAGCCGAAAACAGAGTTTGCCGTATTGCCTTTGTTTTCCTGTGGCAAAGCTTAGCTGTGTTAGTTGTGCTGTAGTAGTGTAGCAGCCATTATAGCTTTTCTTCCCAGTGTATTCACAGGTCAGAGGTAAGCTGGTGTCAGACTTTTGAAGTCCTAAATTTGCCTTTACATTTTTTTAAACACGTTTGAAACAGGCTTATTTTCTGTCATCCTTTAACAACGCAAAAGTACAATATGTCTTCAATAAATAATGATATGTTACAAAAACACAGATGATTGTAGAAGTTGTTCAGGGTGGCACCCTTGAACTTTGTCATAGTCTCTAATCAAAAATCATGACTAACATGGAAAGCTATTCGTTTTATTGCTGAATATAATAATAGACCTTCAAAATGGAACTCAGCTCTAAATTAACTTAGCCTACGTTTCACATTGCCTATATTTCTTTGTTGGCATAGATTTCCCATCCATTACATTTACAACTCCACCTGACACCGCCATTGCTATCAAATAAAAATGTATCAATTGATTGATATGGACCTGTCAGGGAAAATAAATTTAGCTTGATGTGGATGATGGCTAATTTGATCTAGGCTCCAATTGCAGTGTTGGTAGCCAAGGGAATGAGGGGAGTCCTCTCTTACGGTCTAAGGGAAGTTACTGTGGAGAGACAATGTCGCTTTTGTCCGGCTAGAACAGCGATGACTTTGGGCAGACGTGTGACTTTGTGGCGTCCTCCCCCGTCCTTCGTCGTCGTCGTCCACAGCTGTCGGAAACGACAACAGCTTATCTGGGCCTGTCCGTCATGCTTATCTACCACTCACCTGCACATTGATAGCAGATCAATAAGTAGCCTTCAATGGCGCTGTCAATGCTACAAAACCGATTCAACCCAACACTTACCTACTGCTCTCACACCCGTAACCCCCCCAACAGCCCACATATGGATCGAATCACCCGCAATCCACTATCTTCCACTTCCCCCCGCAATGTGCCTCTGTGGCTATTTCATGGTACTTTTTTGCAATTCTTAGACCAATATGGGTGGTGTGAACAGCTGGTAAAATCTTTACCCTTTGATTCACAATCTTTACCCTGCTGTTTGCTGTAGAGAATATGAGCAAAGTTATCTTTCTTTTTGAAGTGTCAGACTCACCGACCTTCACAGAGCTGGAGAAAACCGTACAGAGAATAGCACGGGAGAGGATGACACTCCAACCGAGTAGTCAATCAATAATGTACCTGGGGAACGAGGAACAGGGGAGCAGCAAACGGCTTCCTGCTGTGTGTGTGTGTGTGTGTGTGTGTGTGTGTGTGTGTGTGTGTGTGTGTGTGCCCTTTAAAGCAGATGCACCGTAGCTTGTCAGTAACCTTCATCTCATAATGAGGAAGCATGAGGCCATTTATGGATACACTGTACTAGTGGATCCTCTGGGACCCTGAATTGTGATTACATTTTTTTGTCATAGGCTACCAGGTTAAAAACAGTGATTCCCAGTAGGCAAAACGTATCATGGGTCATCATAAAGATGGTTTTTTTGGTTGGTATAATCATTTTCTGGTTATACGCTGATTTTCAGGTGGAAGAAAAGACACTGGGCTGTGTGTACTTGGTTGATTCTATATCCAGGCACAACAACAATCACTCACACTCATCATTGATTCATAGAACGACTGCTGGTTTTGATCATGGCTACATTTGGTCTCATCACTGATTCATAAACAGTGGGATCAGACCGGCTGCTTCTCCAGACACTAGTGTTGCTTTATTTTCTCCCTCTTCTTTGGTTTGCTTCCCAAATGGCTCAAATGGCTCATCTGCTGAAAATGAACAGGGATGTGTCCCAAATGGCACCATATTCCCTTTAATTGTACTACTTTTGACCAGAGCCGTATAGGTCCTGGTCAAAAGTAGTGCACTAGATAGGGAATAGGCTGCCATTTGGGACACACACTGTTCGTTTCCAGCAGAAGCTGGCTCTGTGATTGAGCCAGTGCTGTCATCGCATAATCAAGGCATACAAGGATACTCTGGAATCTTCCACCCTCTGTCTGCCAACATCTCCATCAGTACGAGATGAATATGAGACGAGAGCCAAGATGAGCTTCAATCTAAGGAGAGGAACGACTGCCAAACCACCGACGTCAAACACCAGATTCCATTCCTTCGTAATATTGGACATCAAAAGGGGCAAAAAGCACTCTTTACGAGAGCATATTGCCGTCTTATGCATTCACAAAAACATGATAAAGACACTAAAAAGATGAGACGAGACACGAGTGTTCAGAAAAAATACATGGGATAAAATACTGACAGATGTGTGGAGAGAGAAAGGAGAGGGAGTTACGGACGCATCCTTAAAAACACGCTACTACTTAGAAAAAGGCTTTTAATATATCGGCGGGCAGGTTTAAGCTTGGGCAATGGCGGGGAGGCTGTAAAAAAAAGCACTTAGCGTGGTAATGTGCGATCTTTGGGTGTAAAAGGTAACCTTTCGAACTCCCGGAGAAAAGCATTACACTGGAAAGGTATAAATTCTAAAGGCTGGTGAGAGACTCGTCCCACATGGCACCCTATTCCCCATATGGATCTCCCTATCGGCCCTGGTCAAAAGTAGTGCACTATGAAGGGAATAGGGTACCATTTGCAGCTCAGCCTGGTTGCAGGTGCCATTAGGGTGGCTGCGTTTAAACAAGGTATTAAAAGAGACTGATGGAGAAGGATGTCATGGATGACTGACTACAGTAGAGGCATTGAATTGTAGCCCATCTCTAATAGACAGGTACTTAAACCTGTCTAGAAAGTAACCAGTAGAATCAGAATGTCCTCTCAGTGAGTTCATAATGGCTTCTGGATCTAATTAAGTACAGTGCCATGAAAAAGTATTTGACCCCCTTCTGATTTTCTCTATGTTTGCATATTTTGACAGTGAATGTTATCAGATCTTCAACTAAAACCTAATATTAGATAAAGGGAACCTAAGTTGATACTTATTTGATTTATTTAACAAAAATGATGCAACACCCAATTCCCCTGTGTGAAAAACTGAATTGCTCCCTTACACTCAACTATTTGTGCCACCTTTAGCTGCAACAACTGCAAACAAATGCTTCCTGTAGTTGATGATCAGTCTCTCACAACCGCGTTTGAGGAATTTTAGCCAATTCGCAGAACTGATTTGACTCAGCGACATTTGTAGGTTTTCAAGAATAAACTCCTCTTTTCAAGTCCTGCAACAACATTAGGTCTAGACTTTGACTAGGCTATTCCAAAACGTGAAATGTGTTGCTTTTTAGCCATTTTCATAAAAACTTGATTGTGTGTTTTGGATCATTGTCTTGCTGCATCACCCAGCTGCACTTCAGCTTCAGCTCACAGACAGACGGACTGACATTCTCCTGTAGAATTCTCTGATAAAAAGATAATTCATGGCTCCTTCTATTAAGGCATGTCGTCTAGGTCCTGAGGCAGCAAACTATCCCTAATCCCTCACATTACCACTACCATGCTGGACCGTTGTTTTTAAGAGGTTCTTACTGTGGAATGCAGGGTTTGGTTTTCGCCAGGCATAATGGGACATGTGCCGTACAAAAAGTTTTAATTTAGAATCATCTGTCCATAGAACATTCTTCCAAGAGTCTTGATGATCATCCAGGTACTTTTTGGATTTAATCTGGTAACCGACAACAAACGGCTTTGGAACAGCCAAGCATATTATGGCCCAATGAGAGAGGCTGGTGCTGCAAGTGCTGTCGGTGCTGAGCTAACTGATTGGTGGTATTAGCAGGGTAAGTTCCACACTGCACTGTTGAAGAAGGAATGACATTTTCCCATGGCCACATAGCAGACAACATTACCCTGTGTATGAAAGGAAAAATAACCAATGTGCTTCTAAGACTAATGATAGCCTTGAAATGGTAGCCAGAGTGAGAGAATGAGAGACCTAACTGGTGCTCGGCCTAGTTGCAAGGAACATTTCATGAGATGAGGGGGGAAATAAGGAAGTTTCTCTCCTAAAAAACACACTTCTTGAATGATCACTCCAAGCCCAGGCCTAAGGGGTTAATGAACCCAGTGTACAATATCATCTACATTAAAAAGTTAAGCTGTACTACAGTGAAGTAAAAAACACAATGGAGGCCGTAACATTGAACTACCTTCTAACATGTACTACTTTCTAACACACATGCAGGAAAGCCATTGTAGAGCAGTTGATGTCGAATCTCTCAACACGCTTTTCTAATGCGAGCGATAGCGTGAAGAAGCACACACCCATACACATGAACACACGCACATACACATTATGGACACACTCATGTGCACTGTACACACACACACACATATATGCACACAGATACAGCGCATACATACTGTACATAAATAAATGTGCACCCACATTGAACATGCGCATACACACACACACACACACACACACACACACTCATATGCAGTGCACACACACAAATCACTTCTACGTATGGAATCTCTTTCACATGCACAGCTAACAGCATCCGCTGTCTCTCTAAGTGATAAATGGTTTTCTCCATGCATTCTAAATACACCACACACTCTCCTGCGGCAGTGCAAACACAATCTGTCAGATTTAATATGCAACAACAAATCTCCTCTTTGTTATGAGCCATATGTTGCTCTCACTTGGCAGTGAGGTGTAACACTGCAGGTAGGTCCATTCATCTGAGTGCAAAATAGATACTAATGCTATTACTGGTGTGTGTGTGTGTGTGTGTGTGTGTGTGTGTGTGTGTGTGTGTGTGTGTGTGTGTGTGTAGACATGGGTACTGGGGTGATCATAGAGCCAATAATTGCTAGCGGCAAAGCTTTTGTACGTGTAGGCAAAAAAAAAAATCATGGTTGACTTACCTACGTAGACAGATCCATGAACATCAGCAAGCATGATGGAGGGATAAAAAGATAAATATATTAATTAGTTCAATGTTAAATTGATCCAGGTAGCGTGAAAATCAAAGGGATGCTATGATGTATCTTGTATCTGGCAGAACTTTTTTTTTCATTATAGAAAGAAACAAACACTAATATTGCCATGACTTCATATTCATATATTTTATTTGAGCTGGATCTTCACCGACTCATTTGAATATGTCGAGCAAAACTTTCCACCCCCAGACGCACTGGTGTACATCAAGCAAGCAACAGCAACCAGCAACACCCCTCCCTCTGAAAACCTGAGTTCCCCCCTGGGCTCCTACAGTTCTCCTTAATGATTTTCCTTCTCCAGTCGAGAACTAATTAGCATCTCTGCTAACGTTCTCGTAATCAGGCTTCTGCTCACTGACACTGCTCATCAGGGTGCTACTGGGAATCGCAAAGATGGCGGGGTTAAAAAAGAAGCGAGCGAAAAAGTTTACTCCGGCGGTAGACGGAGAGTCTGATCGATAGATGGCTGGAGGGAAAGGGGGTGGAAGAAAAGAGATGGGGGAGAGACGGAGATCACTAGGGTCCCAAGGATAAGGCGAGGTGCTGTAATTAGTTAAAGAAGGAGAAACTTTAACGGAACCGGGGTGGGGGGGGGGCTTAGTGATTGCCGATATGCCTTTGATGTCCTTCTTTTCCGTCTGCTCTGAAAGATGCTTAGAGGGAAAGGAGATAAGCAGGGGAAGTGAAGGTGTGTGTAGGGGGGGTGGAGGGATATCCCTTGGCAGATCAAACCGTGTGAGCCCCTAGACCAAGATCCATACAAGACCCGATGAGAGCATATGTGGCTATGAGAGAGTGTAGTAGACAAATGACACCAACCAAATATCTCAGGAAACAGTGTGTGTCTCGTAGATGAGCAATGGCTGGGTTTCACAAAGCTTTTATGTCCACATTTTGCATTGAGGGAAATGTAGTCTTTCATTAGCCACCATGTGATATACCCCCCAAAACGCCACGAAAACATTGCCACTTGGTGTCAACCAAACTACAAGTGGTACTAATGCCATGACTGAACATGCACCATTTGCAAACCTTGAGACAAAACCCACTCACTAAGGGTTTTTCTCTACAACATACTACCATGATGTGACTATGAGCAAAGGTGAATGCATATTGGGCAAGAGACAGAGGCTATAAATTAGAAGCTTGTTATGCATAACCCATCATTAATTGGCTAAATATAAGGCTAATACTGCATTGAATATATTACCTAAACGAGGTGTAGGCTAGGCTACATATATAAAAATCTAGAATACGATTATCTATTTTGGATGCAATTTAAATGGAGTTGATGGAGAGAGAAAGATGGCAAGAAAGTGCTTGTGCGTGCACTGATTTAAAGCAACGATATTCAAGTGATAAGCTGTTTTAAAACTCTGCAGCTACATTTAAAAAAATGTAATCTTTCAAATTAAAAACCCCGAAAGTCAGATGGAAATGGGTAAATTAGACGAACTCGGGACATGTGACCACCCTCCTGAAGCATCTTTACCAGTCTGTGCCACTCAAAAAGCTAGGTATTCACCTGAGCAAGTGGGGACAATTCAGGCTGAGGAGTAATTTTCACACATCCCAATGTGTTACACTCACACATCCCATCTGACTCATAAAAGACACCTAATCATCATCATCGACACTACAGGCTAAATCAGGAATAATCTTCTTGATCTTTGTACCGTTACATGTCCTCTATAACTACGGCCCACAGTCTCACAACCCCTGCCACACACCCATATATGCCCAGACCACTGATGTCTCTATAGAGAGTAGTCCCTTATCTGTCCATGTATTATCTAATATATTTCTTATCCAGAGTTAACTCTGCGGCAGAGGATAAGTTCATTAGAGTTACTAGCCTCAGAAATTGTAGCCCAAATAAATGCTTCACAGAGTTCAAGCAATAGACAAATCAACATCAACTGTTCAGAGCAGACTGCATGAAGCAGGCCTTCGTGGTCAAATTCCTGCAAAGAAACCACTATTAAAGGACACCAATAAGAAGACGAGACTTGCTTGGGCCAAGAAACACGAGCAATGGACATAAGACAGGTGGAAATCTGTCCTTTGGTCTGAAGAGTCCAAATTTGAGATTTTTGGTTCCAACCACCATGTCTTTGTGAGACGCAGAGTTGGTAAAAGGATGATCTCCGCATGTGTGGTTCCCCCTGTGAAGCATGGAGGAGGTGGTGTGATGGTGCTTTGCTGGTGTCACTGTCTGTGATTAATTTAACCAGCATGGCTACCACATCATGGCTACCACAGCATTCTGCAGCGATACGGAATCCCATCTGGTTGCGCTTAGTGGGACTATCGTTTGTTTTTCAACAGGACAATGACCCAACACACCTCCAGGCTACGTAAAGGCTATTTTACCAAGGAGAGCGATGGAATGCTGCATGAGATGACCTGGCCTCTACAATCACCCGACCTCAACCCAATTGAGATGGTTTGGGATGAGTTGGACCGCAGACCGGAGGAAAAGCAGCCAACAAGTGCTCAGCATATGTGGGAACTCCTTCAAGACTGTTGGAAAAGCATTCAGTTGAAAGTGGTTGAGAGAATGCCAATAATGTGCAAAGCTGTCATCAAGGCAAAGTGTGGCTATGCGAAGAATCTCAAATATTAAATATATTTTTATTTGTTTAACACTTTTTTGGTTGCTACATGATTCCATGTGTGTTATTTCATCATTTTGATGTTTTCCCTATTATTCTACAATGTAGAAAATATTTTAAAAAATAAAGAAAACCCTTGAATGAGTAGGGGTGTGCACACTTTTGACCAAAAGAAAAATAATAAAGGAAAATATCTTTCATCTCTCTCTCTCTCTCTCTGTTCTCGATTATCAACAACTTTACCTGGGAGAGGGAAAAACAATTAGTTGGTGTGTGCATATATGCTTGTGTGTGCCTGTCTACACGGGTGTACGTGCATGTGTCAGAATATTGTACAATGTCAAGTACATGGCCATAAACTTCAATAGTATCTAAAAATTTACAAGAATATACCTTAACAAGACCTGAAGCGATCAAACACAGCACCACACTCTACACACCAGAAGATGCAGCCATATTCCATCATCGCTCAATCCAAAAGCCCCTCAATCTCCCTTGTTGAATCACGAAAATGCTAATCGTTCTCCCTCAGTACTCCACATATTAAGGAGTACAAAAGTACTCCCCATTCTGACTCTTCTATTACCGCAGTTAGAGAAGGTTTATATTTGTGATAATGTTAACGCCCGCCCGGGGCCACTGGTGGCCTTTCTCAATGGAACCAGGCTTTCATTGTGTTGTACACCGAGGCAATTTAGCATTCTGAATAGGATCCCGTCATAGTCAGAGACTGTCAGGGTCTGTGAGTCCATACTAACTGAGGGTGTGTCTCAAATGGAGCTCGAGTTCATATAGAGCAGGGGTGGGCAACTCCGGTCCTCAAGGGCCTGATTGGTTTCATACTTTTTCTCCATCCCTCGCAAACACTGCTGATGAATCAAATTGCATTCTAAACTAAAGATCATGATTATTGGAGTCAGGTATGTTAGCTGGAGCAAAACCATATGGCTCTGGTCAAAAGTAGTGCCCCTAGTAGGGAATAGGGTGCCATTTGGGACGCAATCTGAGAGTCAGAGAGACCATGAGTCAATGCTCCTAAGGCAGAGTCACCGATAATGTGATATCGGGTGAACGTGGGAGGGAAGACGATAAGCAATGGTACAATGTGTTCAGAGAGTCCGATTGAAATGGGAGAACGTTGGAAGGGAATTTAAGAAATTAAATCAGTGACTTGAGTAAAGAAATAAAAGGTTGGCACCTAATAGAAAGAGAGAGAGGGGAGGAGAGATTAACATGGTTGAAGAGGAGGGATGGGGGGAATATAGAGTGAGCTAAAGAAAAAGAGGAGAGAGAAAGTGAAAGTGTGAGAGAGAGATTGAGAGAGAAAAAGCGAGTGATCAAGAGAGAAAAAGCGAGAGATCGAGAGAGATGTGCCAGTTGGCTGAAGGAAAGAGAAACAATGATGGATCGGGCTCAAGCCTATAGCTTTTGTATGTGGGGAAGAAACAGTGAGAATTCAAATGAGAGATGGGAGAGAATTCGAATGACTGTCCTTCTTTACAGCTTTGCAGTCGACAGACAACCAGCTCAGGCCATGTCGACCCAAAAGCAGTGAGGACAGTTACATTAAGTATTAACACATGGCCAATGTTGCACGTGAAGACTTCTCCCCGGGTCTCTATGTCTCACATGCAAATTCCATTAAAGCACCACTGCTGCTATGCAAATGTAAAATATTTGTAAGCAAATGGTGTGTTTTGTCAATGTGTAACTAAATGATGGTCTCTCCGCCCCGCCAAGCCTGCGTGTGGTGGGTACTGGGTAGGACTGATGTTGATCCAACGCTATTTCACCGTTGTGTTCAGACCCGGGGCCCGTTGCCCTACTGTCAGGGTGGTAATATACAGTAGTTCAACAGGGCTCTGCGCCCAGTCTTTGGCCTCTCGCTGGTGATTGTGCTTGGCGTGCATGTGCGCAGCTTGGTGTGTTGGTCACTGTTTAATATGTATAGAGGCAGAGACGGGTGAACGTGCCAATCTTTCCCTGCATACATATGCACTAACACACACACACACACAGCCTCGATACACACCCCCACTCATCTCTGCATCTTCGTTGTTTTGAAAGCCCTGTGCAGAAATTGCTTGTAATTGTATTCTCTATCGCCCCTCTCTCCAGTCTCTATCGACTGCATACTAGCTCAAACTCCCTCAGTTTTACTCAAGCAAAAGGTATAGTTGTAAATTTGTCCGCATCATAAATAGCACCCTATTCCTTACATAGTGGCAATGGTCAAAAGTAGTGCACTATGGGGTGCCATTTGGGATGCAACATGTGCATTTCTATTGTTTTGTAGGGAACACATGGTTAGATAATAATTCAGTTGGGTGCAGAATAGAGTTAGCCAGTTACTGGCCCTGGATCTGTGTTAGATGTTCATGGCCCAGACAACTCTGGTCTGCAGGTGCACTACCCTGATCAAGGAAGCAGTATTCTATCTACTATAGTGTGAGAGGTCATGAGTCAGCCGGGAGACCCAAGGACCCAGTAATCCATGTATAGTGGTCTTCAGTGTTGGGACCTCCTTTGTCTGTGTCTATGGGCTGAATCCTAATTGTTAATGTGGATGTTTCTTACCTTGCCATGCAACAAAATGTTTTCTGGAAGTTCTATCGTAGCTACCAACAGGTATCTCAGATTGTGTGTGAATAATCCATTGGGTTCAATGAAACATTCACACAGACATTTGAGGTAGTCCTATGTACACAAATCTCAAGCATCTTTAGTTGCTAAATTATTTGCGGAAAAGGGAAGATGGAGAGGGGTGGGGGACAGGGGGGGTTGTAAAAGTTTTCAAACTAGAATGCCTCATATTCCTTGTTTCCAGGGAAACAGAAATCCTCCTCTGGTGGTGACAGATTCCAAACAGGCGTAGGGTTTGTGTCTATACTGTTATTTTTCATTCTCTGTATGTAGTTTTAAAAAATGCTAATTACACCACCTCTTCTACACTCCATTCTCTCTCTCGTTTTTCCGCTTAGATGAGCCGTGGCTTTGCTAGCGATCTGGCTAATTACGCTAACAAGACAATTTCTCCTTTGCACCTGAATGGCTTGTTTCAATGGAAGACATCTCACGTAATCTAATTAGCCACATTGTGGCTACGCTCGTCCCATGTCCCATGTTCTTTTTTACAACTAGAAAGCTATCAAAATGAATGGTGGCATCGACCACCTGTAACCAACACTGGAGGACACTTTATTGTCCGAGTCCCTTACACACCGTTTGTAAATGTTCAACTACAAACTGTTCGACTGACCTATATTACATTTACATGTTGATATGTTTGCAGAAGCTCTTATTCAGAACGACTTATAGTCTGTGCATTCAACTAAGGTAAGACAACCACAAATTCCATCTGTTGCTCCAGACTTAGGGAAAAAAAAGCTTTTAGTTTTGTCGCACCCTCGCTGCTGAGGAATGTGGTTGTTTTTCTTGTGTGTATGTATATTAGTCTTTTGTCAATTGTGTGTAATTGTAAAATGCAGGATAGAGACCTTTGTCTCAACGGGACTCCATGTTGAAATAAAGTTAAAATAAAATATCACAGTCAAGTAAACTTTCCTCAATAAAACAGCTACCAGGGAAATCCCTGCTAGTAAGAAAAGACAAGTGAGCGTGTTAGTGCAAGAAAGACAAGTACCGGACTATCCACTAACCCAGGGGTGGGCAATACATTTTTGCCCGAGGGCAAAATTCAGCGGAGGGGCGTACAGATTTTTTGGGGGACCGATTTGTTCGTCCAAGGCAATTTGCGGGCCAGAAAAATTGCAGTTATTTGAAAAAGTCCATTATAATGTCAACATACTTTGTATCTAGTTTTAGATGTTCAAGAATGGCATGGAGTGTACGGTGTTTTGTTTTTTAACTTAAATCTCATGCGGGCCAGATTGAATGGCCGTTTGTTGCCTAGCCCTGCACTAACACTTACCCAGTGTTTTGACCGTGCTTGACTATTTAAGAGTAAAATATTTAGTGTTGCTGCTGTTATTCACATGTCTCAGGTCTTTCTAACTTCAGTCCTGTTAACCTTTTCACATGTGAGTCCCAAATATCTCTAACGGTCGCCCCAGCGTGAGTTGTTTTCCACTGGCTTCCAGTTGAAGCTCGCATCCGCTACAAGACCATGGTGCTTGCCTACGGAGCTGTGAGGGGAACGGCACCTCAGTACCTCCAGGCTCTGATCAGGCCCTACACCCAAACAAGGGCACTGCGTTCATCCACCTCTGGCCTGCTCGCCTCCCTACCACTGAGAAAGTACAGTTCCCGCGCAGCCCAGTCAAAACTGTTCGCTGCTCTGGCCCCCCAATGGTGGAACAAACTCCCTCACGACGCCAGGACAGCGGAGTCAATCACCACCTTCCGGAGACACCTGAAACCCCACCTCTTTCAGGAATACCTAGGATAGGATAAAGTAATCCTTCTCACCCCCCTTGAAAGATTTAGATGCACTATTGTAAAGTGGCTGTTCCACTGGATGTCTTAAGGTGAACGCACCAATTTGTAAGTCGCTCTGGATAAGAGCGTCTGCTAAATGACTTAAATGTAAATGTAAATGTTTTATGCATGTAATGTCAGAATGCACTCACTGTTCCAAAATGTGATTGTTACGCAGCAGGACAGTTAACACGCACTGCCTGCTAATTATCTATAGGCTGTTTCAACTTGTCAATTTCTAATTATTTTCGAACAAGTTGTATTTTCTAACAATTTGAATTGAGGTGTTCCGCCTCCTCATTAATTCACATAGAACTAGCCCATTTCTGCGTAGAGGCACATTTATGTTTGAGGCTTTACTGAGCCAGATAAACTTCTCTCTTCGAGAGCCCATCGCACTTCACTTATGTTTGCATATATTTGCGCAGTCTTGCAAGAATTGTAACATTTTCTTGCTGGCACTCACTTTGCCTTCTTTGTTGTTTTCCTTACACATAGGAACACACACGTCCAAAGTTATTAACATAATAAGTTCCTTATTTTCCGTATATTGTGTTGTCATTTCTACTGTAGGCGCATACAGTTTGTATGTATGGAGGATAATGCATTTACAGTTTTATTGACATGTTTTCAATTACTGGTGACAAATAATGCATTCCGATTATTGCATATATTGTAATGGACAACGATGATGTGTGTAAAATACTTTTTTTGAAGGTTGTACTGATTTGTATCTAGTTTGAGATGTTCAAGAATGGCATGGAGTGTACCTGCCGGGGCAGCAGGTAGCCTGGTGGTTACAGAGTTGCTAGATCGAATCCCAGAGCTCGCTAGGTAAAAATCTGTCATTCTGCCCCTGAACAAGGCAGTTAACCCACTGTTCCTAGGCTGTCATTGTAAATAAGAATTTGTTCTTAACTGACTTGCCTAGATAAATAAAATAAATAATGAGCTAAGTTATTTGCCAGCTATGTGTGGCGCCATGTTTGTTGACATTATACAATGTTTCCTGGGTGTCACGTAATCTGTCAGACCAAAGATGTTATAATGAGGTGAAGGAATGGTTCACTCATCTTTCGGGTAAACTTACGGAAGTGAATGAAGGGAAGTGGATGATAGAAGACACAACCCCTTCAACATGCATACTATAAACAGACCAAACCTATCTTGTCTACTCTTATTATCGGTGCGCACAAACTACCCATCGTAAGATTACTTTCGATTTCTAGAAAGTGTTTTACTCAGTTATTTTGATCAATGGTGAGCTCACCCATGATGTGATTAATTTTAAATAGTAATTGCTATTAGCTAATTCATATTGTAGTTTCTGTCAGCCGAGAGTTATAAACATTGACCACTTGTGTTACATCAATCTTTCCTCAGTTAGCGCTAGGATGAATGTGGCCTACATTTTTCAGGTTTGGATGATTGTGTTATGCTGTAGCTACTTCTGAACATCGCATCCAAAAATAAACTGCTCACATTCTGGACATAACTTTATAAGGACTGTGTTTGTGCAAAATGTTTCTGAAAAAAACATTATGGCCAGCTCAAATGCTGATTGTTGTGTCATTCAAAACTGGACGTTCTAATCACAGCGGCTTGATCGTATGCTACAGGGACCACTGTAGAATGATCACACGTGTTTTGGTACGTGAGAAAAGGTTAACAGAGTATGGAATAATCATTTAGTGCCGCTTGCCAACCACTTCAATGCATCCTGCTAATGTATGAAGACACAGCGTCATCAAACAAGGGGAGAGAAGATGAAATGGAAAGTTTTCAAAAGTGTAAATAATATTGTGTCGACAACAGACAAGCACAGACCAAGCACACACACACACACACGCAAAACACGCACGGACACACACACACACAGTGGAAGGCAGGAAGAGCTCTAACTGGATTTCTGATTAGTAGTCTCAGACAACAGTCTAGCACTACCTTTGATCCTAAAATGACTGCCGTCTCATCCTCACAACTCAGAAAGAAAAAAGAGAAACAGAAAACAGTCTCAATAATAGCAGCTAGCAAAGAAACGAGAATCCATATTACACCACTAGTGATGCAGCTAGTGCATTCTATTCTCTAATGTGCAATCTTGGCACAGCAGAGAAACTCCACTTTATCCATAACACGGGTCTGCAATCAAGCTAAAGCTAAAACACTTGAGATCATAGTGTCGTTTTGAAGATACCTGAAGTGTAAATAGACATAGTACAAAGTGGCAATACCTCAAATTTCAGTGTTACAGACCATATGTAAATGGTGACTGTTAGTGAGAGGCGTCCTTTCTCTTCCTCCGTCATCCCTCCTCGTTCTTCATCTACCTTTGTTTCTTCTCCCCCCTCCCCCAACTCTCTGTGTACCTCTACCCCCCCCTCTCTCCTTCCTTCCTTCCTTCCTTCCTTCCTTCCTTCCTTCCTTCCTTCCTTCTTTCCTTCCTTCCTTCCTTCCTTCCTTCCTTCCTTCCTTCCTTCCCATAAATTGTTTTCTGTTTCAAGGCCATTAGACTGTGTCCCTCTATTTATCTCCCTCCCTCCCCGAGACTCTTGGTACAGTGACTATCATTGATCGATTTTATCGGATGATTCATCTTCATTAATGCTGACCAGCCCTGATCCGGTCCCTGTGGTGCGGACGATGCGGGGCAGTGGAGGAGATTGGAAAAGGTAGTGAAATGGCCTGGGATACACTAAACCAAGCAGTGCATTCACAGCACAGGAGTGTTGTGGAGATATTGAACCCTCCAGTCAATGGATGTAATTTAATAACATCTCTATGGGAAGTGATTCCCTGTGATTTCAATATAGAGCGAACAAGCCCGGGATAAACTAAATGACACTACACCCAGCAGTGCATTTACAGTTCAGGAGTGAATATATTGGATCCACCAGTCAAAAATGATTCCCATGATTCCAACATGTAGTGAACAGGCATAGGATACAAATTACACCTAGCAGTGCTTTTTACAGCACAGGGGTGTCATGCAAATATTGGACCCCTCCCAGTCAATGGATGCCATCCCCCATGATTCCAACATAGATCAATGGAACTAATATCATATGCTAAATTGTTGTTTCCAAAAGGTAGAAGTTTCCAAAATTTGCTATGAAATCTACGTTGACACATGTCAAGATGGTTTATGTAATATTGTTGTTGATGCACTTTAAATTACCTTGTCTTAAATTACACAAACGCTGCAACAGATAATCTAATCAGTTGTAACTTTCTGATCGACAACAAGGAAAGCCACGTCTATTCCTGCAGAACAAGTCAGAACTTATTTGCCCTAACCTGACACAACTGGTTATGACAGGGTGGACGTTTGTGATGGCGTATCGAATGCTTTTTAATGAAATCTTTTACTCACGTTAAACACCTTTTGTCTCTTTCTATCGTGTGTCTGTGTGTGTGTGTACCTGACCTGTCCCGACCAGTCTTGTCAGCCAAGCAGGCACTAGCTAGGGCTCTACTCGTCGCTAGCTGTCACTTCTTATCACGCTAATAGACTGTCAGTTTGTCAGAGGACCGCAGACACACACACACACCATAGCATGCATGGGTATCCCTACCAGAACACATTAGTTCACTTTCTCAGCGGGGAAAACATAGCAACAGCAGGAGTGAGAAAAATAAGAGGGAGAGAGAGATTTATTTTGTTTATTAAATGAGGAAAGGCAGGGGGGGTATTTATTTTGGTGCTACTCAATGACAGCTTTAGTTAGCAGCTCTGGTGGGTTAGTGGTTGACATGGGCATGTGTGAGATGGAGGGTGGGAAGATGTTGAGTTGGGGGGGGGTAGTTCAGATTGAATTCAGTAACAGTGTCAGGGGTGACATCTCCCTCTCTCCATCTCTCCATCTCTCTCAATTTCAATCTCTCTTTAAATCTGTCTCTGTTTAGCTCACTCTCTTATCCCTCTCTATTCGTCTTGCCTTCCAGCAGGCTGGTGTTTCTGCCTCGTTGCAGAGGGAGCCCAACTCAATGCATCTGAATCATTCACACTTGTCATGTCTCATATGCATTGTGCAGGTGTGGAAGCAAACCACGACAGCCACAGAGAGAGGTAGCGAGCGAGAGAGTAGAGCGAGAGAGGGAGAAAGAGAGAGAAGAAGATTATAGGTCATAGAGAGGAGTAAATGAGGACAGAAAAAACAAGGGTGCGAGTGTGTGCGAGCATGCATCTGCTTGTCATGGTACAACTTGTAAGTATATATTTAGAAATAAGAGCCTCTTTCTCTCTAACCATCATCCATTAGTCCCATGTTTGTTATGACCTGGAGAAATATGACCACCCACTAAAACTCTAATCAGAACATCCCTGTTCACCTCTTATGCAACGAGACCATTTGTATAGGTGTACTTCTCTGTGTCATCACACCGCTGATGGAGCACTCTGTGCCTCTGCGCCGTAACATTATACAGGTATCATCTATTGCTCTGTTAGATGCAATCATCCACTCTGGCCTTAAAAGGTTTGGGTTAGCTTAGCTCAGATATGCTATAATTGCTTGTGTGGATCCTCTCCTCCCATGTCCAGCTACTGTTGTTAGCTGTACTGCAGGGCTATTCAACTCAAGACTTGGAGGAGTGCTATACTAATGCTTTCATTCTCTACCTCTAATCAAGTAGTGGCCCGAGTGCCAATCAGTGATGTTAAATCACTATTTACCAGAGAGAGAAGGGCCTTGCTGTACTGTAGTAGTCATACAACCTTGTTAAGAACACTGACAACCACTATACAGCTAGTTGAAACAACAACCACAATCTTACATTAAACCAGAAGCTCCCAACATTTTTTATTTATTTATTCCTTAGTTTACCAGGGGAGTTGACCATCAAGATGGCCGCCAGCCCATGTATAGTTTAGTATGCCCAATGGACATATTGAATGACCATTGTAGTAGTCGCTGCTGTACTAACTATGCTGAAGTAATATCACCTGTATACAATGCTCTTCCTACTCAAGGTGACATTGGTTGTATATGGGTGGGAAAACTCTTCTATCCTACTGTTCTATCCTATCATATCCTGTGAGTGGAGGACACTACTTTAAACCTGGAGTTTATGTCTGTGTTTGTAGAAATCTGTTTGTTTGTGTGTTCACACACTTGAGTCTGTGTGTGTACATGCATCCCTGCATGTTTGTGTCTGTGTGACTGTGCATGTCTAAGAGGGACATTGACAAAAACAAAGCACGTATGGGTCACAGGAGAGCCGCTTATAAACTGTCCTGTTATCAAAGCCTCTCCCTCAGGGCCCATTCTAATGACTTGGCCACGCACACTAAAGAAGCCCACATGCCACACATACTATGCCAAACCCAACCACAAACAAACGTGTAGAGTCCGTGTAGAATCAGGATACAGAGAGAAAGAGTGTGTGTGTGTGTATATATACACTGCTCAAAACAATAAAGGGAACACTTAAGCAACACAATGTAACTCCAAGTCAATCACACTTCTGTGAAATCAAACTGTCCACTTCGGAAGCAACACTGATTGACAATAAATGTCACATGATGTTGTGCAAATGGAATATACAACAGGTGGAAATTATAGGCAATTAGCAAGACACCCCCAATAAAGGAGTGGTTCTGCAGGTGGTGACCACAGACCACTTCTCAGTTCCTATGCTTCCTGGCTGATGTTTTGGTCACTTTTGAATGCTGGCGGTGCTTTCACTCTAGTGGTAGCATGAGACGGAGTCTACAACCCACACAAGTGGCTCAGGTAGTGCAGCTCATCCAGGATGGCACATCAATGCGAGCTGTGGCAAGGTTTGCTGTGTCTGTCAGCGTAGTGTCCAGAGCATGGAGGCGCTACCAGGAGACAGGCCAGTACATCAGGAGACGTGGAGGAGGCCGTAGGAGGGCAACAACCCAGCAGCAGGACCGCTACCTCCGCCTTTGTGCAAGGAGGAGCAGGAGGAGCACTGCCAGAGCCCTGCAAAATGACCTCCAGCAGGCCACAAATGTGCATGCGTCTGCTCAAACGGTCAGAAACGGACTCCATGAGGGTGGTATGAGGGACCGACGTCCACAGGTGGGGGTTGTGTTTACAGCCCAACACCGTGCAGGACATTTGGCATTTGCCAGAGAACACCAAGATTGGCAAATTCGCCACTGGCGCCCTGTGCTCTTCACAGATGAAAGCAGGTTCCCACTGAGCACATGTGACAGACATGACAGTGTCTGGAGACGCCGTGGAGAACGTTCTGCTGCCTGCAGCATCCTCCAGTATGACTTTGGCGGTGGTTCAGTCATGGTGTGGGGTGGCATTTCTTTGGGGGGCCGCACAGCCCTCCATGTGCTCGCCAGAGGTAGCCTGACTGCCATTAGGTACCGAGATGAGATGACTTGTTTTGGACTTGTTTTTAGGACATTACATCAAAGTTGGATCAGCCTGTAGTGTGGTTTTCCACTTTAATTTTGAGTGTGACTCCAAATCCAGACCTCCATGGGTTGATAAATTTGATTTCCATTGATAATTTTTGTGTGATTTTGTTGTTAGCACATTCAACTATGTAAATAACAAAGTATTTAATAAGAATATTCCATTCATTCAGATCTAGGATGTGTTATTTTAGTGTTCCCTTTCTTTTTTTGAGCAGTGTATGTATATATATATATATGTGTGTGTGTGTGTGTGTGTGTGTGTGTGTGTGTGTGTGTGTGTGTGTGTGTGCGTGTGTGATCGAGATTGTGTGAGTGTGTCATGAGCTGAAACCCAGTTTGTAGCATTTGCCCAGAGCTCTGTGTATAATGTTTTATATATATGAGCCTATTGCTGTAGCAGCACTGCTATGAATATGCATCTGGCCCAGATGGCATGAAGTAGAGCATTACTAAGATATATTTAGTTATATTTAACTATCCAAGGTGGGGTAAAATTTCCTCTCAAAGTTTGTGTTTGTGTGGCTGTGTGCCCGTACGTGTGTGTCTGTGTGTGCGAGAGAGAGAGAGAAAGAGATCTTCTCTCACCCCAACTTCCCACTCCGACCACTGTGATCTCTTAGATCCCCATCATTGTCACCATCAACCGTTAAAGGGGCAATCAGCAGTAGAAACAATAACAAAACCGACTTCTGGCCCCTGGTTGGTAAAAAGCTGAGGTGTGGGGCTGGAGAAATGTAACCACTCTCGAATTCATAGACAGAGCTATGGATGCAAAGAATGATTATAGCTTTAACCATGTTTTGGGGCTAGATAGTGTTTGTTTACATTTTCTTTGTTTACAAAGGTTGGAGTAAAACAAGTTTATATTTTGGGTTCTGGTGGGGTACAACAGTTGAACTAAGCTCATGAGGCATTTCTAAGTTGTAATCTTCAAGAACCAATGGGTACATATCTTTAATGTATAAGTCCAACACATGGTTGTAGCAACTGTTGATTGCCCCTTTAAAGGTACTTGTCAGTGACACCCACACAACACCCTTCCCCTGTCACACAGCCATAGCTTTACAGTGCAACTTTCACACTGTTATATTCACGTGAGTGGTATGTACACAGTCTATCCCATATGGACATTAGACACATCTGGTTATGTTTAACAAACATTCAACAACTCGGATTGGACAATAATGGTTGTATTGTATTGATGGATTCTGGGTACTAACTCCTAAACTTGGGATAGGGTTAATTATCAGGTATCCTATTGAAATACTGAGTGCTTAGGTTTAGAGGCTCTACACCAGAAGTTACTGGTTATCTGTAGGAGGAAGGTATATAGAGGTGCAATTAAGCTTGGAATGTGCTGAGTGCAGGGAAAGCAATCACGTGGCAGGCATTGATAAGGGGAGAGAGCCATGGATTAGTGATGAAGGTGTCGAGGTAAGGTCAGGTCACGTTAAGGGAGAAAGAAAAGTTTATGGCCGTATTACTTAGTTTTCTACGTAGCAGTAAAGATACAATGTTTGTTCAGATGTGTAGGAGGAGACTCAGCCAAGAGGAAAGGGTTAAATATCAGTGTTTGTGTGAACAATGTCTTTGTCTAATGCAGCCTTATTGATTCTCTGGGAAGAATAAACTTGGTTTAAGCTTTCATTAGTGTCTATCAAGTTTTTACTCTGAGAAATTGGGTTCTAACAGTATGCACTGTACATCTACTCACATTGGCCTTGACTGACAAACCCATAGGTCTGCATTTGGGTCATATCCTGAGTTGTGATACTTATAGAGTTCACTAGTGAAAAAAACCACTTCAAATAGATCCATCTATTTAATGTACTGTATTTTGGGGTACTATACATCTACTCACATTGTCCCTAACATGACCAGTACATATGCATCCATTCAAGCCTGCACTGGCAGTACCCTTGATTAACCTGAACACATACATGAGACTCTATTCATGCCTCTATTCTTTTGTAACCTGTATCTCTAAGCAGGCTGAATCAAGGCCTGTATGGCATACGCAATGAATGACTGGCGGGCTGGAAAGGCCTCCTGTAGGTGCATAAAGCAGGTGTCCTCACTTTTAGGCTGGTTCTACCTATTAACTCTAACCCCGCCATCTGTATTTTGCTCGCTCCCTCTCTCCACAGGTGTTGCCTTTCATTAGTTCTACTTACCTCCATACCCATCACGCTCTCCCTCCCGACCTCTTACTCCACATCTTGTTCCCCCTCTCTCCCTTCCTGCCTCTTTCCCCCTCTCTATTTTAACCATCTCTCTATCCCCCCTCCCTCCACATGTGCCGTCTCTCAAACCTTTCACATGCAGCCAACACCATTGAAGCAAGCTTGAATGGCAGCTCCTTTCATCTTTCCTTCCCTGAAAAAGAGAAAGAAAGAAAGAGAGAAAGAAAGAAAGAAAGAAAGAAAGAAAGAAAGAAAGAAAGAAAGAAAGAAAGAAAGAAAGAAAGAAAGAAAGAAAGAAAGAAAGAAAGAAAGAAAGAAAGAAAGAAAGAAAGAAAGAAAGAAAGAAAGAAAGAAAGAAAGAAAGAAAGAAAAAAAAAGACAAAGAAAGAGAGAAAAGAGAAAAGAAAGAAAAAAAGGAAGAAAGAAAGAAAAAGGGAATGAAAGAAAGAGAATGAAAAAGAGAAAAAGAAAGAAAAAAAGAAAGAAAGTAAAAGAGAAAGAAAGAAAGAAAAAGAGAAAGAGAAAAAGAAAAAAAGAGAGAAAAAGAGAAAGAAAGAAAAAGAAAGAAAGAAAAGGAGAGCTGAGCCTCTCTTAATGCCTCCTCCTCCTCTTGACCTGGGTGAAAAGGAAAAAGCCTTGGTTCTTAATGCCACCTCACTGGGCACACACTGGTTGAATCAATGTTGTTCACGTCATTTAAATAAATAAAAAATTACGCTGAACCGAAGTGGAGTAGACGTTGAATTGACGTCTGTGTCTAGTGGGCCAGTAACAGCACTAACCCCTGCAGTTGCTAACAAGTGGATAGATATACTGCCTGTTGTGACAGTTGAAGTCTCTGTCCCTTGCTTGTGTTATTATCCAGGTGGAGCCAGGAAGAGTGCTTTTTATTTCACATGTCTACTGGGCTCGGCTTAGCACTCAGTACTGTTGGACCTAGGGATGAGACAAATGAACAATTTTGCTGGGGGAGGGGGCATTTTGTTAAAACGATAAGAAAAAAATATTAAATTCCACGCCAAATTCACAGTGCAGAATAATGGCCATATTACGTGTGTATAACCGCTAGGGACGGGCAAATAAGTTATATCTACAACAGTCATATGCCCTTGAAAGCGCCTTGGCTACGACCTGTTTGTCTGTAAGGGTACACTACGTCTTCTGAACACTAGAACCATCTGACCCTTTCAGTCTATAAGTACCTGCTAAAGAACATTGAGAACGTTGCCAGGTGTCCTCTTTAGCATAATGTACACATCAGATGCATTTAAACCCACAAGGTGAGTAAACATTAGCACCAATGCCTGATAAATAGTGCATAAATAAAGGATGAATTGCATTAAGAAATATTCTCTGAAAAATATCCACGTAAAAATAAAATAAGAGATATTTGTTTAGTATAATTCTACAAAAAAAATGTTTTGTATAATTCTACAAAGTCCTAGTTAAAAACGTAGGAGGCCCTCCGCACTGCTAAAGCTAACTCTCTCTCCTCTGCTCTCATCCTTCTAGACCTATCGGCTGCCTTCGATACTGTGAACCATCAGATCCTCCTCTCCACCCTCTCCGAGTTGGGCATCTCCGGCGCGGCCCACGCTTGGATTGCGTCCTACCTGACAGGTCGCTCCTACCAGGTGGCGTGGCGAGAATCTGTCTCCTCACCACGCGCTCTCACCACTGGTGTCCCCCAGGGCTCTGTTCTAGGCCCTCTCCTATTCTCGCTATACACCAAGTCACTTGGCTCTGTCATAACCTCACATGGTCTCTCCTATCATTGCTATGCAGACGACACACAATTAATCTTCTCCTTTCCCCCTTCTGATGACCAGGTGGCGAATCGCATCTCTGCATGTCTGGCAGACATATCAGTGTGGATGACGGATCACCACCTCAAGCTGAACCTCGGCAAGACGGAGCTGCTCTTCCTCCCGGGGAAGGACTGCCCGTTCCATGATCTCGCCATCACGGTTGACAACTCCATTGTGTCCTCCTCCCAGAGCGCTAAGAACCTTGACGTGATCCTGGACAACACCCTGTCGTTCTCAACTAACATCAAGGCGGTGGCCCGTTCTTGTAGGTTCATGCTCTACAACATCCGCAGAGTACGACCCTGCCTCACACAGGAAGCAGCGCAGGTCCTAATCCAGGCACTTGTCATCTCCCGTCTGGATTACTGCAACTCGCTGTTGGCTCCCTGCCTGTGCCATTAAACCCCTACAACTCATCCAGAACGCCGCAGCCCGTCTGGTGTTCAACCTTCCCAAGTTCTCTCACGTCACCCCGCTCCTCCGCTCTCTCCACTGGCTTCCAGTTGAAGCTCGCATCCGCTACAAGACCATGGTGCTTGCCTACGGAGCTGTGAGGGGAACGGCACCTCAGTACCTCCAGGCTCTGATCAGGCCCTACACCCAAACAAGGGCACTGCGTTCATCCACCTCTGGCCTGCTCGCCTCCCTACCACTGAGGAAGTACAGTTCCCGCGCAGCCCAGTCAAAACTGTTCGCTGCTCTGGCCCCCCAATGGTGGAACAAACTCCCTCACGACGCCAGGACAGCGGAGTCAATCACCACCTTCCGGAGACACCTGAAACCCCACCTCTTTCAGGAATACCTAGGATAGGATAAAGTAATCCTTCTCACCCCCCCTTGAAAGATTTAGATGCACTATTGTAAAGTGGCTGTTCCACTGGATGTCTTAAGGTGAACGCACCAATTTGTAAGTCGCTCTGGATAAGAGCGTCTGCTAAATGACTTAAATGTAAATGTAAATGTAGCCTATTATCGACACCATTTCCAGCCAACGATACAACAACATTCTAACAGTTTAATAAATACACTTCATATACGCTATGGTATCGTAATAATAATAATTTGGTTGTGTTTATTAAGGTCTTAGTTAACATTACAATCCTAAAGAACATAATAGCATTGCCATTAGTTCATGTTACTCTAGGCTAAAAGGAAAAAACCTCTAGTTCAAGAGTTAAATCCATCACAAAGAAAGCCATTATAATATTGTGTTGGCAGGTCTAAAGAAACATTGTGGAAATAACAAAAATGTATTTAAACAAAAACAACGAAAGCCTATTTTCAGTTTGTTATGTTAGTACTCTGCTTAGTAGCCAGAGCAACGCCGCTGCGCGAGTGGTCATGCGCGTCAAGCATGGATAATGTGGATATTCTTGGAAAAGTGATATTTGGAAATAGAACTGCACCTCTTGAATTGAGAGATATATTACAAAGGTAATTGTCAAAGAAACAGCAGAAATATATATATATATATATATATATATATAATAGTGCATTCAAAAAGTATTCAGACCCCTTTCCTTTTTACACTCCTCAGTAAAAGGCACATGACAGCCCACTTGGTGTTTGCCAAAAGGCCCAGCCAGAGCCCTGACGTGAACCCAATTAAACATCTCTGGAGATATCTGAAAATAGCTGTGCAGTGACCACTCTCCATCCAACCTGACATAGCTTATGAGGATCTACATAGAAGAATGGGAGATACTCCCGAAATACAGATGTGCCAAGCTTGCAGCGTCAAACCCAAGAAGACTAGAGGCTGTACTCACTGCCAAAGGCATTTCAACAAAGTACTGAGTAAAGGATCTGAATACTTAAAATCTAAATGGCGCCAGAAGAAATGGCAGCAGTTTTACAGGCACCCAACCGTGCTGTTATGTGGAGGGGTTTTCGCGTTATTTGTAACTTATTTTGTACATAATGTTTCTGCAACCATATCTTACGGCAAAAAAGAGCTTCTGGATATCAGGACAGGGATCATTCACCAATGTGCAATCATTGGACAATAAACTAGACGAGGTACGATCACGAATATCCTACCAACGGGACATCAAAAACTGTAATATCCTGTTTATTTATATGGCTGTTTATTTATCACCACAGACAGATGCTGGCACTAAGACCGCACTCATTCAGCTGTATAAGGAAATAAGCAAACAGGAAACCACTCGCCCAGAGGCGGTGCTCCTCGTGGCCGAAGACTTTAATGCAGGCAAACTTAAATCAGTTCAACCAAATTTCCATCAACATGTTAAATGTGCAACCAGAGGGAAAAAAATTCTAGATCACCTGTACTCCACACACAGACGCGTACAAAGCTCTCCCTTACCCTCCATTTGGTAAATCCGACCACAACTCGATCCTCCTGATTCCTGTTTACAAGCAAAAATTAAAGCAGGAAGCTCCAGTGACTCAGTCTATAAAAAGGTGGTCAGATGAAGCAGATGCTAAACTACAGGACTGTTTTGCTATCACAAAATGGAACATGTTCCGGGAATTGAGGAGTACACCACATCAGTCAATGGCTTTATCAATAAGTGCATCAAGAACGCCCCCCCCCCCCCCCCCCCCCCCCACAGTGACTGTACGTACTAGAGGTCGACCGATTAATCGGAATGGCCGATTATTTAGTGCCGATTTCAAGTTTTTATAAAAATTGGTAATCTGCATTTTTGGACACCGATCATGGCCGATTACATTGCACTCCACGAGAAGACTGCGTGGCAGGCTGACTACCTGTTATGCGAGTGCAGCAAGGAGCCAAGGTAAGGTGCTAGCTAGCATTAAACGTATCTTATAAAAAACAATCATAATCTTAACATCTTAACATAATCACTAGTTAACTACACATGGATGATGATAATACTAGTTTATCTAGCTTGTCCTGTGTTGCATATAATCGATGCGGTGCCTGTTAATTTATCATTGAATCATAGTCTATTTCGCCACACGGGTGATGTAAAAAGCACATTCGTGAAAAAAGCACTGTTGTTGCACCAATGTGTACCTAACCATAAAAATCAACGCATTTCTTAAAATCAATACACAAGTATATATTTTTAAACCTGCATATTTAGTTAATATTGCCTGCTAACATTAATTTATTTTAACTAGGGAAATTGTGTCACTTCTCTTGCGTTCTGTGCAACATAGTCAGGGTATATGCAGCAGTTTGGGCCGCCTGGATCGTTGCGAACTGTGTGGGGACTATTTCTTCCTAAGAATGACAGCCAACTTCGGCAAACTGGGGATGATCTAACAAAAGCGCATTTGCGAGAAAAAAAAAGCACAATCGTTACACGAATGTACCTAACCATAAACATCAGTGCATTTCTTATATCAATACACAGAAGTATATATTTTTAAACCTGCATATTTAGTTAAAAGAAATCCAGGTTAGCAGGCATTATTAAACTAGTAAAATTGTGTCACTTCCCTTGCGTTCATTGCACGCAGAGTCGGGGTATATGCTACAGTTTGGGCCGCCTGGCTTGTTGCGAACTAATTTGCCAGAATTTTATGTAATTATGACATAATATTGAAGGTTGTGCAATGTAACAGCAATATTTATATTTATGGATGCCAACCATTAGATAAAATACGGAACGGTTCCGTATTTCACTGAAAGAATAAACGTTTTGTTTTCGAAATGATAGTTTCCGGATTTGATCATATTAATGACCTAAGGCTCGTATTTCTGTGCGTTATCATATTATAATTAAGTCTATGATTTGATATTTGATAGAGCACTGACTGAGCGGCGGTAGGCAGCAGCAGGCTCGTAAGCATTCATTCAAACAGCACTTTCGTGCGTTTGCCAGCAGCTCTTCGCTGTGCTTCAAGCATTGAGCTGTTTATGACTTCAAGCCTATCAACTCCCGAGATTAGGCTGGTGTAACCGATGTGAAATGGCTAGCTAGTTAGCGGGATGCGCGCTAATAGTGTTTCAATTGGTGACGTCACTCACTCTGAGACCGTAAAGTAGTTGTTCCCCTTGCTCTGCAAGGGCCGCGGCTTTTGTGGAGCGATGGGTAACGATGCTTCGAGGGTGGCTTGTTGTCGATGTGGTCCTGGTTCGAGCCCAGGTAGGGGCGAGGAGAGGGACAGAAGCTATACTGTTACAATGGCAATACTAACGTGCCTATAAGAACATCCAATAGTCAATGGTATATGAAATACAAATGGTATAGAGAGATATAGTCCTATAATTCCTATAACTACAACTTCTTACCATAGAATATTGAAAACTCATGTTAAAAGGAACCACCAGCTTTCATATGTTCTCGCGTTCTGAGCAAGGAACTTAAACGTTAGCTTTTTTTACATGGCACATATTGCACTTGTTTTTCTCTCCTCCAACACATTGTTTTTGCATTATTTAAACCAAATTGAACATATTTCATTATTTTTTTAGGCTAAATTGATATTTATTGATGTATTAAATTAAGATAAAATAAGTGTTCATTAAGTATTGTTGTAATTCTCATTATTACCCAAAAATGTTTTAATGTAATAAAAAAAAACAGTTAATTTAAAAATAATAATAATCAGTATCTGCTTTTTTTGGTCCTCTAATAATCGGTATCTGCATTGAAAAATCATAATCGGTCGACCTCTAGTACGTACATACCCCAACCAGAAGCCATGGATTACAGGCAACATTCGCACTGAGCTAAAGTGTGAGCTGCCGCTTTCAAGGTGCGGCACTCTAACCCGGAAGCTGAAAAGAAATCCTGCTATGCCCTGCGACGAACCATAAAACAGGCAAAGCGTCAATACAGGGCTAAGATTTAATCAAACTACATCGGCTCCAACGCTTGTCTTATGTGGCAGGGCTTGCAAACTATTACAGACTACAAAGGAAAGCACAGCCGCAAGCTGCCCAGTGACACGAGCATACCAGATGAGCTAAATCACTTCTATGCTCGCTTCGAGGCGAGCAACCCTGAGGCATGCATGAAAGCATCAGCTGTTCCGGACGACTGTGTGAACACGCTCTCCGCAGCCGAAGTGAGTAAGACCTTTAAACAGGTCAACATACACAAGGCTGCTGGGCCAGACGGATTACCAGGACGTGTGCTCCGGGCATGTGCTGACCAACTGGCAGGTGTCTTCACTGACATTTTCAACATGTCCCTGAATAAGTCTGTAATATCAACATGTTTCAAGCAGACCACCATAGTCCCTGTGCCCAAGAACACAAAGGCAACCTGCCTAAATGACTACAGACCTGTAGCACTCACGTCCATAGCCATGAAGTGGTTGGTTGAGAGCATCAAGTTCCTTGGTGTCCGCAATTCAACGGCTCAGACACAAGAGGTATGTGGCAGGGTCTACAGTCAATCACGGATTACAAAAAGAAAACCAGCCCCATCACGGACCAGGATGTCTTGCTCCCAGGCAGACTAAATAACTTTTTTGCCCGCTTTGAGGACAATACAGTGCCATTGACACGGCCCGCAACCAAAACATGCGGACTGTACTTCACTGCAGCGTGAGTAAAACATTTAAAGTGTTAACCCTCGCAAGGCTGCAGGCCCAGACGGCATCCCCAGCCGCGCCCTCAGAGCATGCGCAGACCAGCTGGCTGGTGTGTTTACGGACATATTCAATCAATCCTTATCCCAGTCTGCTGTTCCCACATGCTTCAAAAGGGCCATCATTGTTCCTGTTCCCAAGAAAGCTAAGGTAACTGAGCTAAACGACTACCGCCCCGTAGCACTCACTTCCGTCATCATGAAGTGCTTTGAGAGACTAGTCAAGGACCATATCACCTCCACCCTACCTGACACCCTAGACCCACTCCAATTTGCTTACCGCCCAAATAGGTCCACAGACGATGCAATCTCAACCACACTGCCCTAACCCATCTGGATATTTAATAAATGTGCAAACATTTCTGAAAACCTGTTTTTGCTTTGTCATTATGGGATATTGTGTATAGATTGATGAGGGAAAACAGCAATTTCTTACATTTTAGAATAAGGCTGTAATGTAATAAAATGTGGAAAAGACAAGGGGTCTGAATACTTTCCGAATGCACTCTATATTTAAGCAGTAAGGCACAAGTGGGTGTGGTATATGGCCAATATAACACGGCTAAGGGCTGTTCTTATGCACGATGTATCGCGGAGTGCCTGGACACAATCCTTAGCTGTGGTATGTTGGCCATATACCACAAACCCCAGAGGTGCCTTATTGCGATTATAAACTGGTTACCAACGTAGTTAGAGGAGTAAAAATAATTGTTTTGTCATACCCGTGGTATCAGCATCCAGGGCTGGAACTGCACAATTTATAAATACACACTATATAGAAATCAAAAAGTTTTACCTGCATGTGACTCCAAAGGAGGATTTGATAAAGTGATGCTCCTTTTACTGCATTTGTCAATTCCAAGCTTCTCCCATCTCTAAATGTACAATTTGCCAACTGATAATATTGTCACTCATCAGACTGTGAATAGATTTTTGTCTTTAGTTTTGGCTAACTCTTATTATGTGTGAAATTATTTTCGGTATAGTTTAGATGGTCAGCTGCGCAGGCTGACTGGCATCGTTTTCATCCCCTTGCTCATCAACTAGGAGAGAGTCATGGATATATTTTGCATTATTCTGAAGGCCTACTGCAACACGTAGCATGTTTCCATTTACAATACATTTGATAAGTAATATAATTATAGTAAATAAAACAGTCCTGTAAATGCTTCTTTTTTACAAAGTAAAATGTGAAAGAGAATGATTTCAACCCGCCAGGCGCTCTGTCAATGTATTTGCTATAAACATGAGCGCCAATGCTGATAAATAGGCATAACAAACTTATCATTACACTATTATTTTCTAAATTAAATCAACCTCTTCACCCTTCAATAGTGAAGTAACGTGCACAATAATCACCCATTCATCATTCATTCAGTAAGGAGAGAGTGAGACACATTAGCGCCTGGCTGGGTACCAACGTCCTACAGCACATTGTCTTGTCTGGTTAAGTTGTGAATAGGTACACTATATGACCATAAGTATGCTGGTCGAACATCTCATTCCAAAATCATGGGCAGTAATAGTTGGACCGCCTTTGCTGCTATAACAGTCTCCACTCTTCTGGGAAGGCTTTCCACTAGATGTTGGAACATTGCTACGAGGACTAGCTTTCCACTTCACAATAACAGCACTTCCAGTTGACCGGGGCAGCTCTAGCAGGGCAGAAATTTAAGAAACTGACTTGTTGGAAAGGTGGCATCCCATGACTGTGCCACGTCGAAAGTCACTGAGCTCTTTAGTGATGCCAATCTACTACCAAATGTTTGTTTATGGAGATGGCATGGCTGTCTGCTCGATTTTATACACCTGTCAGCAACAGGTACGGCTGAAATGGCCAAATCCACTAATTTGAAGGAGTTCCCACAAACACGAAATATATATAAAAGTCTGAAAAGAACTGAATAAAAGGCTCTAAACAGTAGGAATCATCCGCTAGGAATCAACTCCTAAGATTCAGTATTTTTGGAACGGAGGAGGCTGATTAGTTGCCAAACTTCCAAGAACACAAACACTCGGATCCTTCATAGTGAGCTAGGGAAGGACAAAGCGAGAGGGGAGGGGCACAGTATAGGCAGGACAGAGTCATAACTGTACACTAGGCATATCTGCAATCAAAAGCTGAATCTCGCAATGGAATGCTGTATTTCATCATTTTCTTGCCTTGAAATGTCTCACAACTTCAATAAAGCAGGGCCCATCACCAATGAATAGGCTAGGATATTCTACACACAAAAGATCAAAGACTGAACACACACACGTCACAAGCAATGAGAAAGTACAGGCGAGCCAACTGCATTGTGATAAAAAATTTGGTGGGAACAACCCTTCCCTCAGAAAAAAAGAAAATCTGTTACAGATTTTTCTTAAAATTAAGGATCCCAATGTTCACACCACTAATTGGACCATAACATAATGTAAACGGAAAAATACACTCACAAAGGAGATCCCAGCGGCCTGCAGGGACACCAGTGTTTGATTTTTCAAGACAACCAATTTACAATTGCATAATTTTAAAAAAACGTAACCAGATAAATCTAGGTTCATACATAACAGAAAAGCTATTTATAGTTTTAAACTACACACAACTGCATTTATCACATGTATTTCACTTGGGTGAAGCAACAATTACAGAGAACTCCAGGGTCACCATGCAATCCCTTAAGTCAAAGCCAGCTTTCTGAAGTGAACACACCATCGATCACCACATTCTTTTGGAGAGATTGGAAACCCACACTGGTCTACACGGACAAGATCTGGCCTGGTTTAGATCTTATCTGTCGGAAAGATATCAGTTTGTCTCTATGGATGGTTTGTCCTCTGACAAATGAACTGTAAATTTCGGTCTTCCTCAAGGCTCCGTTTTAGGACCACTATTGTTTTCACTATATATTTTACCTCTTGGTGATGTCATTCGGAAACATAATATTAACCTTCACTGCTATGTGGATGACTCACAGCTGTACATTTCGATTAAACATGGTGAAACCCCAAAATTGCCCTCCCTGGAAGCCTGTGTTTCAGACAAAAAGAAGTGGATGGCGGCAAATGTTCTACTTCTAAACTCAGACAAAACAGAGATGCTAGCTAGTTCTAGGTCCCAAGAAACAAAGAGATCTTCTGTTAAATCTGACAATTAATCTTAATGGCTTACTGGTACTCTTCCATGCCATCCCTAGGAGGGGTGCGTCACTTGAGTGGGTTGAGTTACTGACGTGGTCTTCCTGTCCGGGTTGGCACCCCCCATTGGGTTGTACCGTGGGGGAGATCTTCGTGGGCTATACTCGGCCTTGTCTCAGGATGGTAAGATGGTGGTTGAAGATATCCCTCTAGTGGTGTGGGGGCTGTGCTTTTGCAAAGTGGGTGAGGTTATATCCTGCCTGTTTGGCCCTGTCCGGGGGTATCGTCGGACGGGACCACAGTGTCTCCCGACCCCTCCTGTCTCAGCCTCCAGTATTTATGCTGCAATAGTTTGTGTCGGGGGCTAGGGTCAGTCTGTTATATCTGGAGTATTTCTCCTGTCTATCCGGTGTCCTGTGTGAATTTAAGTATGATCTCTTTTTTTCTCTCCTTCTCTCTTTCTCTCTCTCTCTCTCAGAGGACCTGAGCCATGCCTCAGGACTACCTGGCCTGATGACTCCTTGCTGTCCCCAGTCCACCTGGATGTACTGTTGCTCCAGTTTCAACTGTTCTGCCTGCGGCTATGGAACCCTGACCTGTTCACCGGACGTGCTACCTGTCCCAGACCTGCTGTTTTCAACTCTCTAGATACAGCAGGAGCGGTAGAGATACTCTGAATGATCGGCTGTGAAAAGCCAACTGACATTTACTCCTGAGGTGCTGACCTGTTGCACCCTCTACAACCACTGTGATTATTATTATTTGACACTGCTGGTCGTCTATGAACATTTGAACATCTTGGCCATGTTCTATTATAATCTCAAACATGCACAGCCAGAAAAGTACTGGCCACCCCTCATAGCCTGGTTCCTCTCTAAGTTTCTTCCTAGGTTCGGGCCTTTCTAGGGAGTTTTTCCTAGCCACCATGCTTCTACACCTGCATTGCTTTCTGTTTGGGGTTTTAGGCTGTGTTTCTGTACAGCACTTTGTGACATCAGCTGATGTAAGAAGGGCTTTATAAATACATTTGATTGATACATATTTATGGGTACATCTAAGTTACATATGCATATGCTAATGAAGGTTCCTGAGAGCGCAGAGATTCCCGGTTTCCCTTGCAACCACATGCAGGTGTTTAAAATCCGCTGAATGTGAATGCGTGCTCTTGAACAGGCCAAGGTTGGCCGTGTGTTTAACATCCACAGCAGTGGTCCATTCACACGCACACACCTATACATAAAGGAACACACAATGCTTGATAAACACACACACACATGCTTGAACAGAGAAAGAGAGAGGATGCCAACATCAGAATAAAGGTTTCTATGTAAATGAAGACCTGCTTTGCTACAGCAGGTCCTACAATCAGCAAGTCACTCTGATTTGGTTAACAGCTGATCAGATATTCAAATGAACTCTGTCTGTTCCCAATCAGTGCCAAGCAAGGGTGACAGAGCGGGGCAAAAGATTATTGTGAGAACAGGGAGGTCTCATTTTCAGAGGATCAGTTGTCACTCACTGGAGTCCAAGGCAAAAGGAAAGAAAGAACCTCATGTTTTGCATCTTCTATTTAAATCTCAGAAAGTAGACCCATATTCAGACATCATGGAGTGCCGAACCAATTATCTAAACATACACTTAATTTAAAACAACTGTACAATGGAAAGGAATAAACTGGAAGATGGACAGTACCACGTATAATACAATACGAAAATTATTAGATATACACGGAGTATATCTGAGTGCCCCTTTGCCCTCAGAACAGCCTGAATTTGTCTGGGCATTTCCAAAACATTCCACAGGGATGCTGGCCCATGTTGACTCCAATACTTCCCACAGCTGTGTCAAGTTGGCTGAATGTCCTTTGGGTGGTGGACCATTCTTGAAACACACGGGAAACTGAGCATGAAAAACCCAACAGGGTTGCTGTTCTTGACACAAACCGGTGTGCCTGTCACACATACTAGCATACCCTGTTCAAAGGCACTTAAAACTTTAGCTTGCCCATTTACTCTCTGAATGGCATACATACACAATCCATGTCTCAATTGTCTCAAGGCTTAGAAATCCTTCTTTAATCTGTCTGCTCCCCTTCCTCTACACTGATTGAAGTGGATTTAACAAGTGACATCAATAAGGTTCATAGCGTTCACCTGAATTCACCTGGTCAGTTTATGTCATGGAAAGAGCAGGTGTTCTTAATGTTTTGTATCCTCAGAGCACAGTACCAAGCAAGTACAATCAAAAAAAGATGACTTCCTCACGGTTTCAGTATTCTGGAATAGAGTGCCTACACATAACAAGTCTGTCTAGCAAAAAGGGCCATCAATATTATTTTTGTTTATATTTCCAATGATTTCCTCGCTGTCTCAACTTTCTTTGTCTGGCCTTCATCAGAGACTGAGCACACAGACACAACTTGAGCTGCGTCATCATTTGTTTGCTTTCCAAAGGTGCTTTTGAGAAGATAATCAACAGGGGGAAAACAAAAAGTGTTTGTTGTGTTAAAGTAGTTAATTGCTATTGTCATGCCACCACCGCCAACATTTGCAATCACAAAAATGTTGCTAAACCTAGTTAAAGGTCAGACAAAATTAGGAACGCAATATAAAATATTTAGAGAAATACTGAAAATGCAAACAAACAATAACAAATCAACAATGTGCAGGGTTAGAATTTGAACTTTGTAGTGTTTTTATAAAGCCTCCTAGTCCCCTCAAAAGTCCTCAAAGGCTTGAAATGTTTGTCGGTATAACAACGGGAGATTGATTAAAATCCTAGTTTGTTGTTTTGATTATGATTATGCTGATGATGATGATAATGAGATGAATGAGGGCATATTCCATATTAGCGGCCACTTCTGTTTTTTTGTTGTTGTTTATGAATGAATATTTCCTACGACTTTTGAAGGACACTTTTGTGTTCATCTTCTCTGGCCAGGTGGGAGGGAGGAAGAGGGAAAACTACACACACACACACACACACACACACACACACACACAACATCCACACAACATCCAAACGAACAACAAGAGGGATCGCTCTGTTCCTTTACGATATGACGAGATTAATAATATTTTATTTTATACTTTTTATTTAAAGTCGGCATCGGAGTGTTATAGCGAGATACCCAGTCATTGCCGGCGGTAGTGACGTTTATTACATTTGTTTAAAGTGGCATTCGATAAAATAAAACAGCTTTTTACATTGTTCCTCTGACGCACACATCAGCACAGAGTGCTAGATGAACATTGTGAAAGTTAAGAGCTCGGGAAATCACTGAGGCTTATAATTAAACGTTCAAACAGGATATTTAATATTTATGAACTATCAACTCGTGTCATCCTTCTCTCTGTTCTCCCTCTCCATCATCTACCCTCCTCTCTTCTACCTTCATCTCGCTCTTGCTTCTCTTATTCCTCACCCCTCCTCTCCTGCCCTTCATTTCTTACTCTACCTCACCCCCACTCTCTTTATCAAAACAGTCTCCATATTAGCTATATCTTCCCAATCTCTGTCCCTGACTAGTTTCTCCTTATTTCTTCATTGAACTCAACATGATAGAAAAAGATTAGCCCACTAGAGGCAACGTGGGGGATGTCATGACCCCAAACTATGTATGGGCAACCTCTCCCAAAGGGACAATGATTATTGGAAAAGGTGTGTGTGTGTGTGTGTTCGTATGTGTGCATTTGTATATGTGTATGCGTGCACGCTTACAATCCTACATGCATGAGCATGTGCGCTTACATTACATGCATACGACTGTGTGTTACACAAACTCCCATTTGGGCATAACGGAAGTTACACAGATCAGCAATAACAATTATCCATGGATTACTTCCGCTGAGTCTCGGATAGCTTCTCAAATGGCACCCTATTCCTTTTTTAGTGCCCTACTTTTGACCAGGGTCATTATGGTTCTGGGTGGAAGTAGTGCCCTTTATAGGGAATATAGTGCTATTTAAAACACAAATACAGTTTGTAAGAAGAAGCAGAGAAGCAGCCATAACTATGATAAAACAGCCTAATCTCAGCTGCGTTTGATCTTGATTAAACGTCTTATCAAATTAGTGTCGTTAAATTAAGCTCGATGGTAAATCTCCTAGCGACATTATGTCTAGTGAAAAGTCCAATTCCACACTATAATCAGCATCAAATAGAGCAAGACGATTATTTGAATCCAACATTCCTTGAAGACTAGCCTAGCACACATTCTAATTGGGGGTTCAGGACCTGTATTCATAAAGAGTGCTAGGATCTATGATAAGGTCCACCCTCTGCATTCATTATAATTTAAAATGCAAAACTGATATTATATCAGTAATCTACTGTGAGATGCTTTACGAATACGGGCAACAGAACAAAGTCACACCCTTTAAAAACTTGTTATGGCTGGGGGCATTATTGAGTAACTTGGATGAATAAGGTGCCCAGAGTAAACTGTCTGCTACTCAGGCCCAGTTGCTAATATATGCATATTATTAGTAGGTTTGAAAGGAAAACACTATGAAGTTTCTAAAACTGTTTGAATGATGTCTGTGAGTATAACAGAACTCATATGGTAGGCAAAAACCTGAGAAAAAAATCAAACCAGGGAGTGGGAAATCTGAGGTTTGTAGTTTTTCAACTCTTTGCCAATCGAATACACAGTGTCTATGGGGACAAATTGCACCTCCTAAGGCTTCTACTCGATGTCAGTCTTTAGAACTTTGTTTGATGCTTCTACTGTGAAGAGGGGGCGAATGAGAGGGGAATGAGGCAGGAGGTATGCCAGAGAGCCACGAGCTGGCCACGAGCGTTCACGTGAGAGTTAGCTTGAGTTCCATTGCATTTCTACAGAAAAAGGAATTCTCCGGTTGGAACATTATTGAATATTTATGTTAAAAACATCCTAAAGATTGATTCTATACATCATTTGACATGTTTCTACGGACTGTAACATAACTTTTGGACTTTTCGTGTAGTGATCGCGCGTCATGAATTTGGATTACTGGGCTAAACGCGCGAACAAAAAGGAGTTATTTGGACATAAATGATGGACATTATCAAACAAAACAAACATTTATTGTGGAACTGGGATTCCTGGGAGTGCATTCTGATGAAGATCATCAAAGGTAAGTGAATATTTATAATGCTATTTCTGACTTCTGTTGACTACACAACATGGCGGATATCGGTTTGGGTTGTTTTGGTCTCTGAGCGCTGTACTCAGATTATAGCATGGTGTGCTTTTTCAGGTAAAGCTTTTTTGAAATCTGACACAGCGGTTGCATTAAGGAGAAGTCTATCTATAATTCCACGCATAATAGTTGTATCTTTAATCAATGTTTATTATGAGTATTTCTGTAAATTGATGTGGCTCTCTGCAAAATCACCGGATGTTTTGGAATTACTGAACCGAACGCGCCAATGTATACTGAGATTTCTTGATATAAATATGATCTTTATCGAACAAAACATACATGTATTCTGTGTCATCTGATGAAGATCATCAAAAGGTTAGTGATTAATTTATCTCTATTTCTGCTTTTTGTGACTCCTCTCTTTGGCTGGAAAAAATGTCTGTGTTTTTCTGTGACTTGGCTCTGACCTAAAATAATCGTTTGGTTTGCTTTCGTCGTAAAGCCTTTTTGAAATCGGACACTGTGGTGGGATTAACAAGAAGTGCATCTTTAAAATGGTATGAAATACTTGTATGTTTGAGGAATTTTAATTATGGGATTTCTGTTGTTTTGAATTTGGCGCCCTGCACTTTCACTGGCTGGCCCGTTTTCCACCATAATTTGCAAATAAATTCATTAAAAATCCTACAATGTGATTTTCTGGATTTTTTTTTCTCATTTCGTCTGTCATAGTTGAAGTGTACCTATGATGAAAATTACAGGCCTCTCTCATCTTTTTAAGTGGGAGAACATGCACAATTGGTGGCTGACTAAATACTTTTTTGCCCCACTATGTATGGTGTATATATGATCAATTTAAATGATCAAAACAGCAGTAAATAGCACATATTGGGTCTTAAGGGGAACGACAGAAACTAGAGAACAGAAAACAGAAAGTCTCTGACTTTATTACATCATAGTGTTAAATCGCTCTATGGAGATAGAGGATATATCATTGCTGCATTTCCCACAGTGGGGAGATGTTGCTGTATGAGCCTATTGAGAACCGAGGCACGCCTGCTCTGTAGAGCATGTCTTTGAAACACAGTCACACACACACATACAGAGACACAGGCTCGCACGTGCAAACACATGCACACACACAGAGAAACACGCTCCTACACACACAAAAAAACATTTGAGACTCAGACACACAGTTCACTTCTCATTTGACATTCTCACAACACTGATTCCCCTCCCTACAGTCTTCATGATTTCCCTCTATAGTCTAGATAAATCCTTTTGAGAGAGCAATCCCCAGAGATGAGCTTCTGGTCCTCTTAGAGTGAGAGATGTGTTTACAGGAATGCTTAAAGGCCCAATGCAGTCAAAAACCACATTTTCGTGTGTTTTAAATATTTTTCCACAATATGAGGTTGGAATAATACAGAGAAAAGTATGATAATGCCCTTTTAGTGTAAGAGCTGTTTGAAAAAAAATTCAGGGATGCAGTAAATTAGTTAATAGACCGATAAGAAAGTTCCAAACCTCGTTGCCAATAACAACTAGATTTTAGATTTCCGTTCCCCACTACCAGGATTGGCAACAAAAAATAAATAAAAAATAAATCACAGAAAGGTGCTTAATTGTTAACCAGAAACAATTTGATATTGAGATAAAAAAAACGGCTGTATTTGTCCTTTAAGTGACACATACTATATGTACTTATACACTCCCTAAAGTAGGTTTGTTGTTGCAAAGCCTGGCTTGTATTTTCGTTCATGCCCTCTCTGAAGCTCTCTCGCTTGCTTCCTCTGTCTCCCTGTCTGTCTTGCGCTCATTTACACACCCTCTCATTCTCTATATTTATAGATCTCGCTCTCTCTCTCCTCATCTAAAACACCCACCTGCAAATATGTCCCTACTAATCAATCACATCAACATCCCTATTAAAATGTGAACGTCTCAACCTACTTACAATGGGAGACACAGGATCCATTGCTAAAATAGCCAGCAGCACATACGAGGCTAGTTATCTTTGCTAACTGTACTCAGCACCAGGGCCAGCACTAGAGTGGCACTAGTGCTGGACAGCTCCCCCCAGCTCCCTCTTAGCTCTCCCAGAGTGGTGAGGGGTAGCTGGGGATGCGTATCTACTGTAATCACACACCAGGGGCCACACACCAGGGGCAGGGCTAGGGACAGGACCCGGCCAGAGAGTATGACAGAAAAAGAGAGAGTGAATGCAGTGACAGAAAGCTAGAGGCAAAAGTACACAGAAACACACACACAGAGAAAGGAGGGACAGAGATTTCGGACACTATTATGGAGACGCCTGTGAGTAAGAATGACTTGGGAGTGTGTGTGCTGGCCTGGTGACTGCATTATGGTAGCCATTTGCTGTAATATCCCAGTGGTTGGGAAACGACTGCAGTTTGACAGCTTTAAGATAGCATGAAGGCATGCTATCTTAACTCTACACTGATCTCTATGGCTGGTGTGTTTACGGATATATTCAATATCTCCCTATCCCATTCTGCTGAACCCCACATGCTTCAAGATGGCCACCATTGTTCCTGTACAGAAGAAGGCAAAGGTAACTGTACTTAATGACTATCACCCTGTAGCACTCACCTCAGTCATCATGAAGTGCTTGAGAGACTAATCAAGGATCATATCACCTCTACCTTACCTGCCACCCTAGACCCACTTCAATTTGCTTACCGCCCCAATAGAACCACAGACGATGCAATCACCATCACTGTACACACTGCCCTATCCTATCTGGACAAGATGAACACCTATGTAAGAATGCTGTTCATTGACTATAGCTCAGCATTCAACACCATAGTACCCTCCAAGCGTATCATTAAGCTCGAGGCCCTGGGTCCTGGACTCACGGGCCGCCCCCAGGTGGTGAAGGTAGGAAACAATACCTCCACTCCGCTGATCCTCAACACGGGGGCCCCACAAGGGTGTGTGCTCAGCCCCCTCCTGTACTCCCTGCAGACAACACAACAGCAGTAGGGTTGATTACCAACAATGACGAGACAACCTACAGGGAGGTGAGGGCTCTGGGAGTGTGGTGCCTGGAAAATAACATCTCACTCAACATCAACAAAACAAAGATGATGATTGTGGACTTCATGAAACAGCAGAGGGTCCACCGCCATATCTACATCGACGGGACCGAAGTGGAGAAGGTGGAATGCTTCAAGTTCCTTGGCGTACACATCACTGACAAACTGAAATGGACCACCCACACAGACAGTGTGGTGAAGAAGGCGCAAACAGTGCCTCTTCAACCTCAGGAAGCTAATGAAATTTGGCTTATCACCTAAAACCCCTATAAACTTTTACAGATGCACACTTGAAAGCATCCTGTCAGGCTCTACCACCACCTGGTACGGCAACTGCACCACCCAGAACTGCAAGGCTCTCTAGAGGGTGGTGCGGTCTGCCCAATGCATCACCAGGGGCAAACCCACCCACCCTTCAGGACACCTACATCACCCGATGTCACAGGAAAGCCAAAAAGATAATCAAGGACATCTACCACCTGAGCCTGTTCACCCCGCTATCATCCAGAAGGCGAGGTCAGAACAGGTGCATCAAAGCTGGGACCAAGAGACTGAAAAACAGCTTTTATCTCAAGGCCATCAGTCTGTTAACCAGCCATCACTAGCACAATAGAGGCTGCTGCCTATAGGCATAGACTAGAAATCACTGGTCACTTTAAGGAATGAAACACTAGTCACTAATAATGTTTACATATCTGGCATTACTCATCTCATATGTATATACAGTAGAATAGTATAGAATACAGTATCTTAGTCCGTTCCGCTCTTGACATCACTCGTCCATATATACAGTGGGGAGAACAAGTATTTGATACACTGCCGATTTTGCAGGTTTTCCTACTTACAAAGCATGTAGAGGTCTGTAATTGTATCATAGGTACACTTCAACTGTGAGAGACGGAATCTAAAACAAAAATCCAGAAAACCACATTGTATGATTTTTAAGTAGTTCATTTGCATTTTATTGCATGACATAAGTATTTGATACATCAGAAAAGCAAAACTTAATATTTGGTACAGAAACCTTGTTCTTGATCAGGTTTATGCACACTGCAGCAGGGATTTTGTCCCACTCCTCCATACAGACCTTCTCCAGATCCTTCAGGTTTCGGGGCTGTCGCTGGGCAATACGGACTTTCAGCTCCCTCCAAAGATTTTCTATTGGGTTCAGGTCTGGAGACTGGCTAGGCCACTCCAGGACCTTGAGATGCTTCTTACGGAGCCACTCCTTAGTTGCCCTGGCGGTGTGTGTCGGGTCGTTGTCATGCTGGAAGACCCAGCCATGACCCATCTTCAATGCTCTTACTGAGGGAAGGAGGTTGTTGGCTAAGATCTCGCGATACTACATGGCCCCATCCATCCTCCCCTTAATACGGTGCAGTCGTCCTGTCCCCTTTGCAGAAAAGCATCCCCAAAGAATGATGTTTCCACCTCCATGCTTCACGGTTGGGATGGTATTCTTGGGGTTGTACTCATCCTTCTTCTTCCTCCAAACACGGCGAGTGGAGTTTAGACCAAAAATATCTATTGTTGTCTCATCAGACCACATGGCCTTCTCCCATTCCTCCTCTGGATCATCTAGATGGTCATTGGAAAACTTCAGACGGGCCTGGACATGCGCTGGCTTGAGCAGGGGGACCTTGCGTGCGCTGCAGGATTTTAATCCATGACGGTGTAGTGTGTTACTAATGGTTTTCTTTGAGACTGTGGTCCCAGCTCTCTTCAGGTCATTGATCAGGTACTGCCGTGTAGTTCTGGACTGATCCCTCACCTTCCTCATGATCATTGATTCACCATGAGGTGAGATCTTGCATGGAGCCCCAGACCGAGGGTGATTGACTGTCATCTTGAACTCCTTCCATTTTTTTATAATTGCGTCAACAGTTGTTGCCTTCTCACAAAGCTGCTTGCCTATTGTCCTGTAGCCCATCCCAGCTTTGTGCAGGTCTACAATTTTATCCCTGATGTCCTTACACAGCTTTCTGGTCTTGGCCATTGTGGAGAGGTTGGAGTCTGTTTGATTGAGTGTGTGGATAGGTGTCTTTTATACAGGTAATGAGTGGAGAACAGGAGGGATTCTTAAAGAAAAACTAACAGGTCTGTGAGAGCCAAAATTCTTGCTGGTTGGTAGGTGTTCAAATACTTATGTCATGCAATAAAATGCAAATTAAGTCCTTAAAAATCATACAATGTGATTTTCTGGATTTTTGTTTTAGATTCCGTCTCTCACAGTTGAAGTGTACCTATGATAAAAAATGACAGACCTCTACATGCTTTGTAAGTAAGGAAACCTGCAAAATCGGCAGTGTGTCAAATACTTGTTCTCCCCACTGTATATAGTCTTAATTCATTCCTACTTAGATTTGTGTGTATTGGGTATATGTTGTGTAATTTGTTAGATATTACTTGTTAGATATTACTGCACTGTCAGAGCTAGAAGCACAGGCATTTCGCTACACCCGCAATAATTGTAATGGATAAGAGCGTCTGCTAAATGACTTAAATGTAAATGTAAATGTATAACATCTGCTAATCACGTGTATGTGACCAATAAAATGTGATGTGTCATACAACCCCCCCCCCCCCCCCCCCCCACACACACACAAAAACACTCACACATAGGCTCACAAAGATGCAATAGCAAGCAGACACAAACACACACAGAGGTGGGTAGTAAGGCGCTACAAGTAATACAAGTACATTTTTGGACAAACAAGTCATTTTCTAGATACTCTCTGTGGGCTGTACTTGTACTCTTGGGGCGGCAGGGTAGCCTAGTGGTTAGAGCATTGGACTAGTAGCCAAAAAAAGTTGCAAGTTCAAATCCCCCAACATTTTGTGAGTTCCATTACATTGTTTTTTTGTTCCCTCGTCAATCTACCACAATGCCCCATAATGACAAAGCAAAAACTGGTTTTGACATTTTTGCAAATGTATTGTATTTTTTTTTTTAATGAAATATGACATTTACATAAGTATTCAGACCCTTAACTCAGTACTTTGTTGAAGCACCTATGGCAGCAATTACAGCCTCGAGTCTTCTTGAGTATGACGCTACAAGCTTGGCATAGCTGTAGTTGGGGAGTTTCTATCATTCTATTATTCATTCAAGGACATTCATACACTTGCCCCGTAACCACTGAATACTTACAGAATATTTCCATATTTTTATTTTTAAGGAATGTGCAAACATTTCTGAAAACGTTTTTTTGCCTCATCATTATGGAGTATTGTGTGTAAATTGATGAGGAAAACATTTTATTTAATCAATTTTAGAATATGGCTGCAACATAAAATATGGGAAAAGTCAAGGGGTCTGAATACTTTCTGAATTCACTGTAAAATGCACTGTAAATTGCACTTTAATAACCTTGCACTTTAATGGCTGAGTATATATTTCTGCTGTGGAAATTATGTTTCGAGGGAGAATCCAAAGGAAAATGGCTAGGTAGCTAACTAGCTTGTTCGCTTTGGCTAACCCAGAATCTGACAGAAAGTTGAATCTCCTGTTTTTAGCTCCCGGTGTGATCTCTACTTGTTAGTTAACTAGCTAGCCACCTTATCCTTGGCTTAAAGAGTGAACATATAGTCATATGTGTGTGACGATAGCCAACTAGGGCTGAAATGAATTCTAATTAATGATATTGAAATTGTGAAATTATTCCACATGTCGAGTACCATTTACCGTGGTAGTGGAATTGGAATTGAGCACATTAGCTACATGTTTCAATTGGTTTCAATCCAATTGGTGACAGATGTTCATGTGAATATTCTAAAATCCGCATAAGTAAAAAAAATAATTTACCCACCAGCTGTGCGTTTTCACCAAACTGACTTGTTGCAGATAAAATGTAGCGCGTGAGGACGTAGTGCACGCTTTTCTGCCTTCATGTACCGAATACAAATGTAATGTGTTTCAACCGCATTTACTTCGGTCTTGGCACGTGCGCTCTAGCCAACAGCTCGCAGATACAGTGTGGGATGGCTCTGCGGGGATGCTAGTCAATATGATGAGATAAAAGATAACAGTGAGAATATTTATTTGTCAAAACGTCAGTCAAGCTTCGTTCATCATGTCACCAGAATAAGGCCCTCGACATTTATTGGAAAGAAGCATCAAGCTTAAACCATGCACTTTTAACACCCTGTGAAGTTCATAATATATTTAATCTGTTACCTAATAAACTGCATGGTTTCCCCGAGTTGTAGTGGGAGGACCACACCATGTCATCACGTGACTCCAATTTTCGATATGGTTATTAAATAAATATTTGCGCATAAAAAGGCATTTCCACCACCATTTCTCAGCTGTCGTGATTTTTTTTTAATATGGTATGATTTTACTCGCATGAAAACTGTGGATGGAAACCTGGTTTCTGATAGATATTAAGTCAACTTTGACTGTAATTGAAACAGTACAGCCTACAGACTGATGTCAGTCTTCATTGGAGACCACCTGTGTTGGAGGACATCTGAAAGGATGGTGCTGGCAGGCTTAATTAATAAACTCATGTAAAATCTATTGCACTGTTATTTTTGTTTACGGTCACAGTTAACAATAAGGTGTAAAAAATTACCAATCTAAATTTGTAGCTACTACTTCGGTAGTTTTCTGATCCGATAATTGTTTTACTTTAGTTTCTTAAGAGGGATAACTTTACTTAAGCAAACTGTACTGTTACTTACATTGTAATTTGCACAAGTACAGATTTGCAGTACTCTACCCACCTGCGCGCACACACACACACACAAAGAAGGTGCATTAACCAAAGTCATAGAATGGCACTTGATTCAGACAGGAAAAACTCAGCTAATGCGCTGTTCAATTGTTGGCTATCTTTTAAATACAATACCATTAAAATGTGAAAATGTTAATGTAATTTTTTCTGAGACAGAAATATATGCATTAATTAATCAATTATACCATGTGTCAAACTCATTCCACGGAGGGCTGAGTGTCTGCAAGTTCTCTCCTCCCTTGTACTTGATTGATGAATTAAGGTCACTGGTTAGTAAGGAACCCCACTCATCTGGTTGTCTAGGTTTTAATTGAAAGGAAAATCCCAAAACCAGCTGAAACTAGGCCCTTCATGGAATGAGTTGTACACCCCTTAATTATACAATCATACAATCAATTTGACTTTGTTTTTTGAAACCTAACTATACTGAACAAAAATAAACCATTTCAACGTTTTTACTGAGTTGCAGTTCATATATGGACATCAGTCAATTGAAATAAATTCATTAGGCCCTAATCTATGGATTTCACATGACTGGGCAGGGGCGCAGCCATGGGTACCTGGGAGGGCATAGGCCCACCTGCCGAGGAGCCAGGCCCAGCCAATCAGAATGAGTTTTCCCCCCCAAAAAGGGCATTAATTACAACCAAAAAAATACACCTCAGTTTCATCAGCTGTCCGGGTGGCTGGTCTCAGACGATCCCACAGATGAAGAAGCCGGGTGTGGAGGTCCTGGGCTGGCGTGGTTAAACGTGGTCTGCGGTTGTGAGGCCAATTTTACGACTTGCCAAATGATCATTCTGTTTAATCAGCTTCTTGATATGCCACCCTGTCAAGTGGATGGGTTATCTTGGCAAAAGAGAAATTCTCACTAACAAAAATGTCAACAAATTTGTGCACAACATTTGAGAGATATAATGCCACATTTCTGGGATATTCATGAAACATGGGACTAACATTTTACATGTTGCGTTAATATATTTTTGTTCAGTATACATAAGGCTAATAATTTATTTGAATGGTAACTATGATAAACTGGGTAAATAAACATATAGTGTAGCTTATGCCAATTCACAATACAGGTGAATGCATATTCAATAGGAGTGTGTGCATGCATTAAGTTATTGTGGTTGTTTTGGCTGTTTTCAGTGGAGTCTATGGGGGGTACAGTTAACAATCTGTTATTATTGTACAGATAAACATAATTTGCATAGAAGTAGCAGTCACTTATTTTATAAACTTGCTTCATTTCTTTAAGACCCAGTCATTCACGAGGCACACGTGTGTTCATGTGACAAAGAGACGTGAGGGAGAGACTATTTATAAAACTTTGCGGAGGATTCACGTCAAAAGGTGGTGAATGGACGAAACACAGAAAGCACTTACGGCAAAGATATTCTGATTTATAAACAGTGCGCACGCACGTCCCACGCTGGTTTCAGAGTCAACTCGAAATTTGCCGCACGTGAGCGAGTGTCTTGTCCCACCCTTTTAACGCCCATAGTTGCCTATAGTCAGTGAAATGCCCCTAATTAATATTCATCCATTCTGACTGCATGACGATTTCACCCAGTGTGAAATGGAAGTTCTTGTAGAGGAGGTTGAAGCAACAAAAAAATATATTGTTTGGTGGACACAGTGTGGGGATTACAAATGCCAAAAAGCCGTTAGTGGCAGCTTGTGGCGGACGCTGTGAATGCTGCTGGCTCAGAAGGTCGGACCCTCTCAGAAATAAAAACATACATACATAAAAGTGGAGGCCAAAAGGCGCATAGCCTTACACAGACAAAGCGTTTGTGCCATGGGAGGGGGAAAGGGGACACCGGAACTCAACCCCTTTGTTGAGGGACTTGCCAGTATTATAGGGGAATCCCTCCTGAGTGGAGTAGTGACGGAGGTGGAGGGTGACACGGACATGCAAGACGCACCGGATGATCCAGGTATGTAATTGTAGCGGGTCTTATATGTACCACAGGAGAACCAAGAAATGAAGAGCGACACCACGGCTGTAATTTAGGCTTTTATGTTGATCTGCAATAGTATTGTGAAAAGACAGGACAGGAACACATCAGTCGCCAATGCACCATCTGACAAGTTGTTCTTTCTCTCTCAGTGTTCTCTCAGACTCACATTCATGCATAAAGCCATATTGTATAGTATAAAATAATAACCAGCCCTTAATACAACAAATGTATAATCTTAATTATTAGACAATAGAACCATACCTGCAATAGTATTGTGAAAAGATAGGACAGGAACACATCAGTAGTCTCCAACGCACCATCTGACAAGTTGTTCTATACGGGAGCATGAAGAAAGGTAAAACATATATCCTGTCTCACATCTCCAATACATTGCTATGTGCTTTCAATGTTGACAGTACCAAAATACAACAACTCATGTACAAAACCACTGCCACACAAACAAGTTACAACGTGAAATCGCCTCTATCACATTCAGACCTTAGAGGGCAAAAACGACATCTCCCATAATGCAATGCCATCACCAGTCGGCAGCTCAGCTAAACCGTCCGCATCACAGAAAGGCATGCTAGCTAGAAACAGCAGCACTTTTAGCACTCTGTAAACTATATTAATAACAACAATAAAACTCTGAAAGTTACATGTTTCAATAGTCTCACACTCCCTTATAACAATATCTACAGCATTAACCTTGGGATGTTTTATTTATTTTACGTTATGGTCTTCTACAAAGGAGTAATCTGCAACACATAACTTTCTCTCTGTGTTTTCTAGGATTGAGGATAAACGGGAGCTACGGGTGGTATCAGGGTGTTAGTAGGTGACGCAAGCACCCAGATGAAATAAAATACATTTAATGAAACACAACCCGATGATGTTAATATCATTCAGCTCTGTAGCTGCCTACCTAACATCAACAGGCAGCACCAGTTGGGCAACAATTAAAAATAGACACCAAAAGTAGAGTTCCTGGCATCATCGCGATCTGTCTGAACATGGAATATTCCTGTTCGCGGGCTTTGGCCACTGACCCTCAACCTGGTTCTTCTGTTCTGCGTTGTGTACTATTCTAATCATTTGAAGTTTGATGAAATAACCATTTTAACTCTACTACATAATTAGTATTCACTCGTTTGAAAAGAGTAAACCAAATACATTCAAGTTGCGTTTGAAACATTTATTTACACAATTGTGACAATTTGTATTGATTTTAGTCGCTGCGTGCTCCAGTGGGGTTAGTGCTGCTGCAGCTGAGCGGGAACTGAGTGTGCGGCGACTCCACTGCACCTCACAACCCACCAGACGCCGTGTCCTCCCAGATGCAGTCCTGCAAACGCAAAGAGACACCATCGACGCTATTAACCTGTTGCGACGAGCAATCCCGTATCCGGGAGCATAATTATAGCCTCAAGCTCATTACCATAACGCAACGTTAACTATTCATGAAAATTGCAAATTAAATGAAATAAATATATTGGCTCACAAGCTTAGCCTTTTGTTAACAACACTGTCATCTCAGATTTTCAAAAAATGCTTTTCAACCATAGCTACACAAGCATTTGTGTAAGAGTATTGATAGCTAGCATAGCATTAAGCCTAGCATTCAGCAGGCAACATTTTCACAAAAACAAGAATAGCATTCAAATAAAATCATTTACCTTTGAAGAACTTCGGATGTTTTCAATGAGGAGACTCTCAGTTAGATAGCAAATGTTCAGTTTTTCCAAAAAGATTATCTGTGTAGGAGAAATCGCTCCGTTTTGTTCATCACGTTTGGCTAAGAAAAAAAAATGAAAATTCAGTCATTACAACGCAAACTTTTTTCCAAATCAACTCCATAATATCAGCGCCTCCAGCGCCTCCAAAATCTGGCTCACTTCCTGTATGAAATTTCATCTTGGTTTCGCCTGTAGCATTAGTTCTGTGGCACTCACAGACAATATTTTTGCAGTTTTGGAAACGTCAGTGTTTTCTTTCCAAAGCTGTCAATTATATGCATGGTCGAGCATCTTTTCGTGACAAAATATCTTGTTTAAAACGGGAACGTTTTTCATCCAAAAATGAAATACTGCCCGCAGAGGTTCAAGAGGTTAACGAGGTTGCCAAGGAGTTGAAGTGGGACAGGCACTGCTTGCTTTCTGCGGATGCTTCTCTGTAAAGCTGGGCCCACTACAGCACAGAGATCCAAGAGAACAGCTCTTTGAAATCGGAACCGGTTCATAAACCACTCATCGTCATTGGCCAGTAAATCTTTCTCGTCTCTGAAAATTCGCCCCCCGAATTCTTCCATTCGCCAAACCATTATCACAATGACAGTTATGCGCAACGAACACGTGATAACAATATGAAACTGTGCACTTGTATCTGCCCGACATCGAAAACGGCATCAGTTTAAACATAATTTGTCTTACTGTTCACATTATTTATGAGAATAAATATTGTTTAATAATTACAGAACCAATTAAATATGATTCCCGAATAGATATGAGGGGTTATTTAGCAAAAACAGATCTCTGTTTGTATTTATTATCCTAAATCATGTTTTTTTGAGTGTGTGTACTCCAGGGAACTTTTCATATATAGTATGTGAGAGGTAATATTTCGATTCATTTTGCCCAATGGTATCAATTTCAGAGTTTCTCGAGTTTCATCCTTCTGCCATCCGAGTCGCAGTTTCTTATTTCTCCAAGTCATGTGCGTACTTGGGGTGTCCGTGGAGGACCGCACATTCTCCCGTCAAGTTAGTTTTTTATAAATCCCCAAGTTTGCTTAGAAAGGGGCGTAAGCCTTCTTTTGTGCCCAAGCAACGTTTATAAAATGAGTCCCCATGCCTGGTACTGGCTGTAAAATATATATATTTTACAATTGGTAGACCTACCACATGGATTGGCATCCATAACATTGCATTGCATGTCGACACTAGTTTTGACCAGAGGGTGACAGTTTTTGTCATATATATAAAAAGGCATTTGCATTGGCTTTATTAGTCTTGATTCCTGTCTAAGGTTTAACACGAACCATTTTGATTATTTAAGATCTGAATATCAGCTTTGTCAGAGATGTCTTGATTCTCATTGCAAATAGGCTCAACATAGCGGGAAATGCAGAATTATTTTAATCTTTGCTATGATCAGCTTGTCAAAAATGGACAAATACAAACTTGAAATCATTGATTATCATGACACTTTAACCCATGGAGTGAAACTCCCCAAAGGCAGTCGTGAGTGGTAATTTCATCCCATATTGTCATTTTTATTTGGACCTGTCTTGTTTTTAGGATATGGTGTCTTAACATGTCATATTTTCATCAAACCACATTTTTATATGATAGGGCACCATTTGAGCTATTTGATTGGAGGTGCGTAACAGTGTCTGTCTCATGACATTGTAATACATTTGGAATCCAAATGTAGCCTAAAGAACATAAGCCAGTGCAGCTGGTAACTTCCATTGTCAACTAAGTAAAAATACATAAAGCCGACAAAATAAAATGAAAAAAAATGTGAATATAGAAAATATCCCGATGGAAATAAATATCCTATTACCTACCTAAATCACATTGGCTATGCATGTAAACTTCTGACCCACTGGGAATGTGATGAAATAAATAAAATAATCACTCTCTCTACTATTATTCTGACATTTTACATTCTTAAAATAAAGTGGTGATCCTAACTAACTGACCTAAAACAGGACATTTTTACTAGGATTAAATGTCAGGAATTGTGAAAAACTGAATTTAAATGTATTTGGCTAAGGTGTATGTAAACCTCCGACCAATTTTGGGTCTAATACTGTTCAGTTTATATAATATATATATCTATCGTACCCCTTGGCAGCGTTATCAAACAGCACAACATTGATTTTCACTACTACGCAGATGATACACATATCTTTGCATTTGTGTCACCAGAGAAGATTTTAGCTCCACAGACTAATTATTAGACTGTATTAGTGATTTAAAATACGTGGATGGCTCACAACTTCCTCCAGTTAAATCAAGACAAGACCGAGGTACGTATTATTGGAGCCAAAGCACAGAGAGAGAATCTGGCCGCACATTTTAATTCACGGACAATAAAGAAACAAAACACCAGGTATAACACCTAGGTGTCCTTTTAGATGTACTCAATTTCAAATCACACATTAGGAATGTAACCAAAATAGCTTTTACCACCTGAAAAACATTACCAAGGTGCAGCCGTTTCTATCTCAGGCTGATACAGAGAATCTCATCCTTTTATTAAAGCTTGACTACTCAGCCTGACTACTTGACTAATGCTCTCGAGTCTGGTCTACCCATGAATGCCATTGCCCAACTGCAAAACATACAGAATGCATCAGCAATGGCACTGTCCAAGACCTGCCGGAGAGCACACATTACACCTGTTTTAAGGTCTCTGCACTGGATGCCTGTGAGTTTTAGAATTCCTTTTAAGGTTATTCTATTAGTTCAGCCGTTTCTATCTCAGGCTGATACAGAGAATCTCATCCTTTTATTAAAGCTTGACTACTCAGCCTGACTACTTGACTAATGCTCTCGAGTCTGGTCTACCCATGAATGCCATTGCCCAACTGCAAAACATACAGAATGCATCAGCAATGGCACTGTCCAAGATCTGCCGGAGAGCACACATTACACCTGTTTTAAGGTCTCTGCACTGGATGCCTGTGAGTTTTAGAATTCCTTTGAAGATTATTCTATTAGTTTTCAAATCAATCCAGTAGTCTTTCCGTTTTAAAATGGTTATTCTTACATTTTTTTATCTTCAGGTTTTTTGTGTAGTAAATATTTCAGTTTTTATATACATGGTTTAGTTTTTTTCCTGTAAAGTGCACTGTTGCATTCATGTCTGAAATGTGCTAAATAAATGAAACTTGATTTGATACCGGTCGTGTTTGCATTATTCAAGTATGTTAACTTTTGTGCAGCATGAGTGTGGAGCTAACATGATGCAGCCCAGACTCCCAGAGGTTCCGCAGGACTGACTAGCTAGCAATGAGTAAGTGGAGCAGGCAAGAAGCATGAACGGTGTAACAATGGAACAATGGCTGCACTGATAGACCGACTTGATCCTCTCCATCAGTATACGACGTGACACATATTTGACAAAAGAACGGTATACTGTGCAACACTAATGAGATCAAAACCGAGTTGTCGAAAAAACACACCCCACAGAGTTCTGTTCATCATAAAGAGATGCTCTTTCCATGACAGACTGGCCAGGTGAATGCTCTGATACCTTATTGATGTCACTTGTTAAATCCACTTCAAAATCAGTGTAGATGAACGGGAGGAGACAGGTTAAAATAAGGATTTTTAAGCTTTGAGACATGGATTCTGTATGTGTTCCATTCAGAGGGTGAATGGGCAAGGCAAAAGGTCTAAGTGCCTGAACGGGGTATGGTAGTATGTGCCAAGCGCACTGGTTTGTGACAAGAACTGCAATGCTGCTGAGGTTCACTCTCAACAAATCTGTGTGTATCAAGAATGGTCTATTACCCAAAGGACATCCAGCCAACTTGACACAACTGTGTGAAGCATTGGTGTCAACATGGGCCAGCATCCCTGTGGAATGCTTTCGACAATTTGTGGAATCCATGGCCCGACAAATTGAGGCTGTTCTGAGGGCAAAAGGGGGGTGGGTTTACCTCAATATTAGGAATGCGTTCCTAATGTTTGCTATACTCAGTGTACAGCACCATAACAAACCAAAGAACAAACTCCTAAAGTAACAATGACAAATTGCATTGAATGAAAGGAGTGAGATAGATCAACAGAGGAGAGAGAGAGAAAATAAAGAGAAAAATAAATGATAGAGGGATCGAGAGAGAGAGAGAAAGAATGAGACAGAGGTACAGAGAGACTCTTGGAGCGATGCTGATGTGTAATCAAAGGCATGTAGACGGAGGGAGTCCTTGCATGTTTTGATGGGATCAGACAGGTAGTTCTCACAGACATTCCGATGCATTAGGATCAGGACTCGGCCGCCACCTGTTTCCTCTATCTAAGTTCACAACTACACTGACTCCAGGGCTCTCCCTATACACACAGACATAAGTGCTTCAAGACAAGTAGGCACACATACACCAGGAGAACTCATATATACTGAACAAAAAATATAAAAACCCAACAATTTCAAAGACTTTCCTGAGTGACAGTTAAAAGATAAAAGGAAATATGTTTGTTGAAATAAATGAATTAGTCCCTTATCTATGAATTTCACGACTGGGCAGGAGAGCAGCCCTGGTTGGGCCTGGGAGGGCATAGACCCACCCGCTTGGGAGCCAGGCCGACCCACTGAGGAGCCAGGCCCAGCCAATCAGAATGAGTTTATCCCCCACAAAACATCTTTGTTACAAACAGAGATACTCCTCCGACAAGTGCTGAGGCGTGTAGCATATAAAAATAGTCTGTCCTCGGTTGCAGCCTTCACTACACAGTTCCAAATTGCTTCTGGAAGCAACGTCAGCACAATAACTGTTCGCCAGGAGCTTCATGAAATGGGTTTCCATGGCAGAGCAGCCGCACAGAAGCCTAAGATCACCATGCTCAATGCCAAGTGTTGGCTGGAGTGGTGTAAAGCTCGCCGCCATTGGACTCTGGAGCAGTGGAAAGACGAATCACGCTTCACCATCTGGCAGTCTGACAGACGAACCTGGGTTTGTCAGATGCCAGGAGAACGCTACCTTCCCAAATGCATAGTGCCAACTGTAAAGTTTGGTGGAGGAGGAATAATGGTCTGGGGCTGTTTTTCATGGTTCAGGCTAGGCCCCTTAGTTCCATTGAAGGGAAATCTTAACTCTACAGCATACAATGAAATTCTAGACGATCCTGTGCTTCCAACTATATGGCACCAGTTTTGAGAAGGCCCTTTCCTGTTTCAGCATGACAATACACCTGTGTACAAAAGTGAGGTCCATGCAGAAATGGTTTGTCGAGATTGATGTGGAAGAACTTGACTGGCCTGCACAGAGCCCTGACCTCAACCCCATCGAACACCTTTGGGAGTCCAATTCACATACATAAGTGCGGGATGAATTGGAATGGCGACTGCGAGCCAGGCCTAATCGTCCAACATCAGTAGCCGACCACACTAATGCTCTTGTGGCTGAATGTAAACAGGTCCCTGCAGCACCGTGCCAACATCTAGTTGAAAGCCTTCCCAGAAGAGTGGAGGCTGTTATAGCAGCAAAGAGAGGACCAGCTCCATATTAATGTCCATGATTTGGGACTGAGATGTTTGGCGAGTATGTGTCCACACAATTTTGGCCATGTAGTATATGTCAAGTCTAATGGTCATTTATCTGATGAATAGACAGATCATTTAAGTCGGAGCTCATTATGGAAGGCATTCATTTGTTGCTGTCAACATGCTCCCGCACCACAAGCTTCCATTAATTCGAATGGCAATCACGTTCTCCCACCACAAGCGTGACAGTTTGTCTGGCGAGAGAGAGAGAGAGAGAGAGAGAGAGAGAGAGAGAGAGAGAGAGAGAGAGAGAGAGAGAGAGAGAGAGAGCAGATGGGTAAATAATGCTAGAATGGTGTGAAAGAAAAAAACAAGTAGATTTGTTTTTGTCTAAGCTGAGAGCGAGTGGAGAACCATGTATGGTAGTTAACTTCATTAGCAGGAGGCAGTCCTCCTCCTTCCCACCATACACTTCACAGCGAGCGCCACTGACATCCCGCGGGCTTACTGTCACACACACATCCTCAGTGTCTAAACGCTATCGAGTGGCCACGGTGCATGAAGCAGAAAAGACAGGCAGTATTGGATTCTAACGCTTTAGATTAAACTGATCAATAAGGCCCATTTGAGTTCTGGTGAAGAGAGAGAGCGCTAGGGGAGAAAGCGAAAGAGAGCTCTGGGGTGGTTTGAGTGATGAGAAGAGAGATAAGAGAAGGAGAGGAGGACAGGCTGAGAGAAGGAGCGGGGGAAAAAGTGTGTGTGTTGGTAGAATGCTGTGCAGCTGCAGGGGTTGTGGGAGGGAACAGGTAGTAGGTGGGGGGCAAGGGAGTGTGTGTTTTATAGTACAGTGTGAACGTCAGTCAGTCAGTGAGTGAGTCAGGAGAGCTGCAGCAGGGTCCAGAACAGCAGGAAAAGAAAATCACTTCCAGTCTCTGATTTCCCCAGAGAGAAAGGGAGAGAGAGGGGGATGAGGAGCAGTAGCGGAGAATGGACATTTGGCCTTGGCTATCAGTAGAGAGATACAACTAGTCTCATCTGCACCACTCCAGTCCTGTTACTAACCTTACTGCATCCCTTTCTACAAGTCACTCAATCTCTTGTATCTAATGTGTCTCTGAGGCTAGTTTTTAAACATATGAAATCATGATTAGAGATGTGGAACAGACATTTCCTGAAGGAACAAACCCAGTTAACAATGTAAATAGAGGGAGATTAAGCCCGAAGGCCTTATACCTTGTGACCAGAGTTTTACAGGCACAGTAAAATTAGACCACTGTCTGCAAGGGAATCAATGTAAGCTGTGTGTCTGTGTGTGTGTCCTGCTGTATTCCAAACAATTACATATTTCATTACCCCAAATCTACAAAACACTGGGTCAAAGCCAGGGGAGCAAACAAAACCAAACAGGGTGTGCATATGAGCAAAATGACCCTCCAATCCCCACCTAGAACCAGACACAAAAGCACATGCAAGATGGCAACACAAACCCACAAACTCACGATAACATACACAAGAAGCTACACATTAGAAGGTAAGCACACACAATCACAGGGCTCTGGCACAGCCCAGCAGCGGTGCAGGCTGATAGTATTAGTGCCTTATCTATGTAACCCTTGTGTAGTCTTAACATTCTGTATAGTCCCGTTGTCCTTAGGTTAAAAAATGACCCGCCTACACTGAACCTCTAAAATAAAGCAGCTTAAATTAACTTTAAACCCCAAATCTATTTTGCATGAAGAAACAACCTGTCATTCATCACAAACTTTGTGAATATCAGGGATTTCCCTCTTCACAATGCAGAAAGACTGCATTTAATTAGTGGACACCACTCATTTTTATTACAACACACCTGTCATACTTGTTTTCTGTAGTAAAGTAGGTTTATTATTATTAAAAGGTACTGCATATGTGTAAATATTCATTTTTTAGCAAGAGACAGCACTTGTATAGCCTAAGAAACTAGCAGAAATGTGCAGAAAGTAGTTTTGAATGCATTTTATTTAAGGGAAACAATAACAGTTATGAACTTTTTTGGCACATAGTAAAATATTCTTATATTACTGTACAATGAGGAATCAACTACAAAATACTAGTCTTCTCCCATTTGTTGAACCATTGCCCCGACCCACAAGGTGTATATACAACAATGAGACAAAACAAAATACGTGAAGAACATAAATCAATCAACTCTAATTAGCATGTAGGACAGTATGCAAGTGTGTGTGTGCATGGACTTTGCAAATGCATTTCTCACATGTGCAGCACATAGTATTTGTTTTACAGTCCTTCTTTGTGGGGCAGAATTGGCATCTCCTCCTCTTGCCCCAGCTGTAGCCTCAGGTGGATCAGAACAAGATTCAGCCCCCTGAACAGCTTTCACAGGTGCTGCTGTGCGGGGAAGGCGGTCCCTTCTTTGAATGTGTGGGGTTACAAGTGCCTTTCCCAGCTGCTCCAGGAACACCCTCCTCGTGTTCCGCTTATCAGGCATCCAGGTAGGGTTGGTCTTGTTCTATATCACAAAGGCATTGTATGAGGACACATCAATGATGTTATGGAAGATGACCAGGGGCCAGTCATCCACCTGTAAGTTACAATCACCTTGTCCAGGTTGTCCATGCCTCCTTTGTTGTGGTTGTAGTCCAGGATGATAGCTGGCTTCCTGTCCTCACGATCAATGATCTCAGGTGTTTTGTGCAGTGTTCTCAAGAGGACCACATTACTGTTCTTATTTGGGAGTAAAGAAACTAGAGTGAAGGTGAAAGCAAACTTTGATGAGAAGGCTTCTCTCCCCCTTGTTGCGAGGAGTGCAGGGGGGAGCTCAGGCTTGTTCTTTCTAACTGTGCCAACCATGGTGATCTTCCTCTTCAGGAGCTGCTGGCTGAGTTCAATCAGTAGTACACAATCTCAATTTCTCATTGTGTGTGTATATATATATGCACGCATGCACAGCGTAGATAGAGAAACCAACACACATAGAGACAACAGTGTTCCAGATGAAGGGGATTTGGGAACATGGCGAAACGGTTGGAGCTAATGAACGCTGTTTTTGTTCCGGATGTTGAGTTCCATGTGCTCCATTACAATCTTCTCCCTCCAAGAGTGTAGATCCAAATTGACATGATATAGTTTGTCGTTAAAGTAGGACAAAAATAGCCAAATGACCCAAATTAGAAAAAGTCCAACTTTCACTTGTTTGAGTGTAAAACTGACAACCAGTCCCCTATACAACACAGTACTTTTCATTGCCCTAGAATCTGGATGTTGATAATCTAGACAGAAATTGAATGCTATTCAAATTTACATATTATCCAAATTATATCCCAGCTACAGGCACACAAGCAGACTAGAGTCCAGTGCAGATTTAAGTCCACAGTATTCATGGGTTGCACATTGTCACAATATTGTTTTGAACATTCATTTTAGGACTGAATCCCGACGGAGTATTCTGAGTATTGTAAATGAGCATTGACGAAGATTATCAAAAGTGCATAACAGTGGCTTGGAAATACAATGACATTTTTCAAAAGGAGGCAAATATTTAGTATGAAATCTTCTGTCATAATGTTGATGTTGCAGATTTACTTTATATGCAGTATAACATTAGCTAGCTAGCTAAGATTGAGGGGAGACCATTGGATTTTAGCTAGCTGACGATAGCACTGCTAGCTATTTTGGACGAAATTTGCTAGCTAATGAAAACATTCCTATCTGCATAAAGTACATTTTATGACATAATAATGAGAGCAAAGTTGTTTCCTACGAAATATTTGCCTAACTTAGCAATGTCATCGTATTTCCAGGCAACTAGTGTAATTTAGACGAAACAGT